>NC_142081.1:187360787-187694954 GCF_054644295.1 Miniopterus natalensis | reverse complement strand
AGAGGAGAGGAGAGGAGAGGAGAGGAGAGGAGAGGAGAGGAGAGGAGAGGAGAGGAAAGGAGATTAATATTTACAAAGTGTCCATTATGAGCCAGCTTCTGACTCCATCAGCCACTTCACATATGTTATCCCAGGTAATTTCACTGTAAGGCTGTCTGTCATACTATACCCTTACTTTTTTCCTCACTAAATGATCAGTTCTGGAAGAGCAAAGACTTTATTTGATTCGTTGCTATATCTCTAATTTCTACAACTGGTACATAATAACACATAATAGTTATAGGTAACACTTATCTTCTACCAGATGCTGTTCTAAGTACTTTCGTACATTAACTCAATCTAATAATAATAATACAGGCAGTCCCTGACTTAGGATGATAGTTTGACTTACAAGTTTTCAGATTTACAATGGCCCAAAAGCAATACGCACTGGGTGGAAACTGTGCTTTGAATTCTCAACTTTGGTCTTCTCCCAGGCTAGCAATATGCGGTACTGCACTGTCTGAGGACGCTGGGCAGAAGCAACAGATGATTTGCCCAACTGTAGACTGTGTTCTGAGCATGTTTAAGGTTGGCTAGGCTAAGCTGTGATGCTTTGTAGGTTAAGCTTATTAAATCCATTTTTGGCTTATGATATTTTCCATTTACGATGGGTTTATTGGGATGTAACCCCACTGTAACTCGAGGAGTATCTATAATAATCATAGTAATAATCATAATAAGTAGCAGTGATCTGCCACACATTGTTATGTTTTCATACAATTATTCAATTATTTTTAGCAACAACTCTATAATGTAAAAATTACTCTCTCCACTTTCCAGATGATGAAACTGAGGCAGAGAGGAAAAGTTGGCTTGTCCAATTCCCCTATAGCTGGAGGGCTGTGGGCCCAGGATTCAAATCCAGGCCACTGGTTTTGTAAATCATGGTGAAACATACATAATGTAAAAGTTACTATTGCGACCATTTTTAAGCGTACGGTTCTGGAGCATTAAGTATATTCACACTGTTGTGCAATCATCACCACCGTCTCCCTCCAAAACTTTTTCATCTTTCCAACTAAAACGCTGTATCCATTAAGCACTAATTCCTTATTCCTGTAAAATTCTTCACAAGGAGAAATGTGACCAGGGTTAGACCCTGGGTGGGAAGTCAGCCATGTGGAATGACCTGGGGAGAGCGACGCAGAATTCCTGCCCTTGAAATGTACTCCTCCGTCAGTAGCATGAATTCAAACATTCTACCGTCAAGGAGTCATCCCTGCGGTTTCTAAAGATCTTGAGGTTTTCATGAGTCCAAAGAGAGGGTTAGGACATCAAGCTGCTGTCAACGAAGTATGTGGAGAGATGCAAGGAGAGCTCAAAGGGGAGTGTAGAAAGCTAGTACCGAGGAACTCGCTTCCTTCCTACATCGTCTGGGGCTGGGAACTGCCTTCTTTCATTCACTCATCATATTCTGAGGAGCGTCCATCATGTTTCAGGCACTGGCAAAGGCCTGGAGATACACTGGTGAGCACATGGGGACCTTGGAAGGGCAAACGGTGTGGCCCTCCATGCTATGGAAGGAAAAGATCACCTTCTTAGGGTACATAGCAGGAGTTCAAGAAAGGCTTCCCAGAAGAAGCACATCTCAGCCGAGACCTGGAGTCTGAGGAGGGGTTAGCTGGGGGAAGGTGGCTGGGGAGAAGTGGGGAGAGGGCAGGAGAAGTGTTCCAGGGAGAAGGAAACAGTATGTATGAGATACCTAAGTGATAAACTGCAGAGTGATCAATGGGCGCGGGTGGTGAGGCGTGGCGTGGGGAGATCAGAGAGAGAGGGAAGGCTCAAGTGGTGGGCAGGGGCCAGATCAGGCAGGATCTTGTAAACCAAATGAAGGAATACGGGCTTTTTCCGGACAGCCACTTGGAGCCATAGAGGGAGACTAAGCTGGAAGGTAGCTTAATCCGATTTGCATATCAGAAAATGTGTAGGAAGAAAAGGGAGGGACAGAACTGGGAACAGGGAGGCTGGGTAGGAGTTGATTTGTATATTAGGCCAGAAATGAGGGTTCTCTGAACCAGAAGTGGTCACTGAGGAGATGCAGCTGGTTTAAGAGCGATGATGGGACTCTCTGGTTGCAGGGAGATGGGGAGAGAAAGGAGTCACAAATGACTTCCAGTTTGGATAACTGAATGGATGGTGGCTATTCACTGAGATAAAGGACCCTGGGAGAAAAGCTCGTTTGGGCGGGAAGTTAATCAGTTCCATTTTGGACAAGTTCAACTGTGTGTCCTGTGAAACATTCAAGGGAAGATGTCCGTGAGAATGGGGAGAAGGAACCGAAAAGCACTGCTGGTGTGATTCTCTCCTCTTCTGTATGGGTCAGGGGGAGGGTTGGACAGGGTGAGAAAAGGTTGATAAGAGGACAAGTGAACTGTGAGATAACAGATACCCACAAACCAACTACATCTTGCAACCCTGACACAGACCTGCAGCTTTAAAAAACCTGGCAAGCAGTTTCTTTTGGGGGTGATGAAATGTTCTGGGATCAGATAGTGGTTATGATCGGACAACCTTGTGAATACACTGAAAACCACTGAAATACACTTCTAAAGGGTGGATTTTGTGGTATGTGAATTATATCTCAATAAAAAGAAGTCTTCATTTAAAAACACACACAGACAAATCCTGGCCAGTACCATTCAGTTGCAGCGACTCTGCTGGCTCTTTTGTAAATGTTTCTGGCTGGGCCAGTACTCTGTGACCGATTCTATTTTCAGTGACAGGATGGTGCCAGCCACCCTCCAGTAATTTTTTTACATCTAATTCTGATGGTTCTCATTTTCCCTTCTCCACCTCAAGGGCAGAGCCTCAGACCAGGCAGTAGGTATATTTGCTATTGAGGAACTTAAATATTTTAAGGAAAATAGGGTTTGGGATGAAGTTAGCAAAGCCCTTAGAAATATATTTTTATCTTCAAAGTTGTAAAACAAAACTTTAAATTAAAAAGATATCGTTGACGTTTTACTTAGCGATGTTTAGATGCTGTACTGAATGCTTACTGACTTTATTTAATCATCGTATCAACTCCTTGAAAAAGGTAATATTTCCCTAGCCAGTTTGGCTCAGTGGTTAGAGCATTGCACCGAAGGGTTCTGGGTTTGATTACAGTCAAGGGCACATGCCTCGGTTGTAAGCTCTATCCCTGGTGGGGTGCGAGTGTAAGGCAACCAATTGATGTGTCTCACATCAATGTTTCTCTCTCTCCCCCCACCCCCACTCTCTCTGAAAAGCAATGGAAAAAATATCCTCAGGTGAGGGTTTTAAAAAAAGAAAGAAATAGAAAGTATTATTATCCTATGAGGAAACCGGGGCATAGAAAGATGACTAACATCACCAGATCTGAACCCAGGCAATGGAACCCAGTGCCCACTGTACTGTCCCTCCTCTCATATAATAGGCAACCAGAAATCACTGTTCTCCTCAACATCAGGTCTTAGCTTAGACATTGTTTCATCTCAGAAGCCTCCTTGACCCCCTAAGTTCGACTAGCTGCTCTTCTGCTATGACCCTCTAGGGCCTGTATTCCTCCTCTCACATTATTGATCTCAGTAGGCCATAATTGCCTATTTACTCACCTGTACCGATTGTAAGCAGCATGAGGGAAGGGATCACACCCACCTTATTCTCTAATCTACCCTCACTGCTTGGCATATAGATTGTTTCCCAAAACAAAATTGAATGAATGAATGAATGAATGTCCATTAACCATCCCTTACTCTCAGATTTTTCAGGATCTTTCTACTCTATAATTTCCAAAAACAGATTTGGAAATTCATTTTGTTTTATCATAGATAATGTGCTTAATATAAAGCTCCCCTCCCCCAATGGATGATGGATTCTCTTTCCAAATGTTTGATGCTTTTCTAATTTTGTGACTCACACTTGTTGACTGGCTTTTGCCTCCAGGGTCTGTCCTCCTGGTTTTAATTGTGGTCCCAAACTTGTGGTGTAATTGAAATGTTGGCCATGGAAAAAGGATGGTGTAACTTTTACTGAACGATGACATAGCTGAATAGATATTTCTAAATTCTCCCTGGTAATCAAGGTTATGATAGCTTTGTGCCAAAAACATGTCATGGAGCTGCCTTTACAGATGTCTGTCCCCCTCCCCAAGAGCGCATCAGTATTACTCCAAGAACCAGGTGGGCTTTGTTCTCATTTCCCGTTATTATTCCCACAGCTTCATCCCAAAAGCCTCCACCCTTCCCTTGCCTTTACCTCTGCCTCCCATTTCAGGCATCACTCACAACAGGCATCACTCACAATTCACATTCTCTAGAAACAAAGGTGCATTGAAGTAAATTTCAATGCAAAAGGTGTAGACTATTCTGTGACACCGTGGAGTACAAAAAATGCCATGTTTATTTAACACTCTAAACCAAATTAAACTTATATCACACCCTATACTCAAAATGATGAAGAGCTGCCAAATCCCAGAAATTCCCCATGGTTTATGTTGCTTCCTGCATTACACAAGAAACTCAGGGCTTACACAGATCAGAAATTTGGGGAAGGTCTCCGGTCCTTTACCCATTGTTTCAATGATACCCATGACTACTGGTTGCAAACCCCATGGTAATTTTCTCAGTCTTAATCGTACTCAAACAATCAGTAGCATTTGACATGGTTGATTGCTTCCCCTTCCCAAAAAACTTTCTTTCCCCTTCTCTGGTCTGGCTTGTCTTTCCCCTTCTCTGGCCACTCCTTCTCAATGACTTCGCTGGTTCCTTCTCGTCTTCTCTAACCCTAAAAAACTGGGGTACTCTCAGCCTACATCTTTAGACCTCTTTTCTATCTTTGCTCTTTGTCTAGTTGAGCTTATCTGGCCCCACAGCTCTAAATACCATCAACCTGCATTGATAATTTCCAAAGTAATCTACAGCCTCAAATTCTCCCTTCAACTCTAGACCCCTGTTGCTGACTGTCCACTTGACATCTTCACTTAGATGGCCAAAAGACATCTCAAATTGAACATGTCCAGCCCAGCCGGCGTGGCTCAGCAGTTGAGCATCGACCTAGGATCCGGGAGATCCTGGTCCAATTCCGGGTCAGGGCACGTGCCCCGGTTGTGGGCTCGATCCCCAGCAGGGGGCATGCAGGAGGTAGCCGATCAATGACCCTATTTCATCACTGATGTTTCTATCTCTCTCTCTCTCTCCCTCTCCCTTCCTCTCTCTGGAATCAATAAAAATATATTTTTTTAAATGTCCAAAACCTGATTGCCCCTCCCACTTCCCCAACTCAGCTGTATTCTCATTCTTTCCTGTCTCAGTAAAGACAACTTCATTGCACTGTTTGCCTAGACTAAACACCTTGGAGCCATTCTTGACTCCTTCATATCTATATCTGCCTCTCTCTCCCTCTCTCTTGCTCTCAATCCTGCATTCAATCCATCAGCAAATGTGATTGTATCTACCTCTCCCTCTCTCTCGCTCTCAATCCCACATTCAATCCATCAGCAAATGTGATTGTATCTACCTCTCCCTGTCTCTCGCTCTCAATCCCACATTCAATCCATCAGCAAATGTGATTGTCTCTGGCTTAGAAATGTAACTTCTTACCTCCTCCACCACTACTACCCTCGTCCACGTCACCAGCATGTCTTTTTCGGGATTATTGCCACAAAGAGTCTACCTGCTTCACTGCCATCATTATCCCACAAATCTATTTCTCACACAACAGCCAAAGTAATTTTTTTTTAAATCAAATGTCAGGTTATATCACTTCCATCCTCAAACTTTCCGATAGTTTCTCATCAGTCAGTAAAATCCCCAAAACTTTACAATGATCTGCAAGTACTTACATGATGTGGTTCTGTCTACCTGAAATACTCTTTCCCAAATACCCACATGGTTCATTCCTTCACCACATTTATGTTTGTATTTAAATGCAACCTTCTCAGTGGATCCTTCCCTGACCACCTTATCTATAATAATGTCTCCTACCCCTGTCTCTCTCTGCCCCCTTACCAGCTTTATTCTTCTTTGTGGCCCTTATATGTCATAAGTATATTTATCTCCATATTGTCTGTCCCCTCCTCTAAAATGTGAGCTCAGTGAGAGAAGGGACTTTTGTCTGTCTGGTTCATTGCTCTATCGTCCACTCTGAAACAGGATCTGGCTCAGGCTAAATGCTCAGTCTGTTAAGGGAATGAATGATTGGCCACTGCTGCTGCCTGTGAAACCCACATGAAGGGGAAGGCTGCCAGCAGCCTCTCCCTCTCTGATCATTGCCAAGGTTCTCACACTCACTGCCCTTCGTTTTCAGCCCTCGAAGCTTCCCATACAGCCATCCTCACGTAACATTGTGCCTTAAGGGTTCAGCATTGGCACCGGGCACAGTTCTCTGCCCCTCACATATTCTGCCCCTCCATGCCACCTCCACCTTGCAGACTGTCACTTTACCACCATCCTTTCAAATACATACAGGAGCTGCTTGCTTCTTCCTTGAAGGAAAGGAGAACCCTGAGAGGCAATATAGCATAATGCTTAATAGACGTTGGAGGTCAACTCCTTGTGTCCAAATCCTGGTCGCTTAACAGTTGTGTGGCTTGGGGCAAGTTTCTTAACCTCTCTGTGTCTGTTTCTTTATCTACCAAACAGAGATGATAAGAGTCTCTTTTTTGTAGGTTTGTTGTAAGGATTAAATTAGCTCATTTATGTTAAGTGCTTAGAATCGTGCTTAGCACAACATGTGTTCACATTTCTGTGAAATGTTGGTCTCTTTCATAAGGGAGGCCAGCTGTGGAGGGAAAGAGGGGGTTTTCTTCCCTGGAAAGCCTACACCAGAAAAAGGAAGGAAGGCGGGAAGGAGGAAGAGTGAGAACTGGTGTTGCACAAGAAAGAGTAGTTTCTCGTTAAACTCCCCGTTCCGTGGGTGGAGTGAAATTTCACATCAGCAGAGCTCTTGACTGGAGAGAGATGGGCCGGACAGCTCTCAGCTGTCTCCTGTCAGTTGCGGATAACTGTGGGGTTGCTGTGAGGAACAAATTCCCTCCCTCATCAAATACTAGATGTGTATCACGTGCCAAGATAGTGCACACCAAATAACACAAGTTGATACAGTCTCACACAGGTTCAAACTGCCAGTCCAGCTTAATGAATGCATTCTTGATATAAAGTCATTTTAGCCTGGGAGCAGGTAAGGAGGAAGGGTACCTAAAATCAGTAATATTAATGGAATTATTTCTTAAATCTGTGCTCATTCTAACTTCTATACACAACCCTACCTTGGGTGGCCTGCCGGACCCCCAGGTTGGCTAGCCCAGGGCCCGTGGGTGTTGGAGAAGGTAGCTGGGCCAGGCAAGGGGCGCCTGAGACGCACCCCCACCAGCACCACCAGGTGCCTTTGAGACGGTGCAGCCACAGGCTCTAGCTTGCTGGCATGGCCTCGGCGCACATAGTCTCCAAGCTAAGTCAAGACATCCAGGATGTGGGTCCAGACAGGGCAGCGGCCTGCCAGGAACACTCCAGGAGTGTTTGGGGAGCTGGGTCTGCCAGCTGGAGGAAGCCGAAAAAGGACTCACCTGGCCAGGGCGCACGAGGGGTTTGGAGAGGGGCCGCAGGGAGACCCGGGCCTGGATCAGGCCCAAGGCTGTGGGTCTGCAGGGCCCTGCAGGACTCACCCCATCATGAAGGCAGCTTTGGCTTGCTTTCTTCTGTGTCGCAGACCAGCAGCGCCTGTCCATCACGAGCATCACTCCCCGCGCACTGAGGAGCAGGCTGCAGGGGGTGGGATGAAGCAGCAGGGACGGGGCGCCGGCGCTGGCCTCCGGCAGCTGCTGCAGCCCCTCCTGCTTCCTCACTCTACCTGGACACAGTAGCCCCCCGTCCACTGTTCCACTTTCCACGGTCTCAGTCACCCGTGGTCAACCCTTGCCAACAGCGGTGTGAAAATATTAAATGGAAAATTCCAGAAATAAACACTTCAAAAGTTTTAACTCGCACAGAGTTCTGAGTAGCAGAGATGAAATCTCAAGATGTCTTGCTTTGTCCCGCCCAAGACGTCCTGAGACCTCGCCTCCTGCCAGTCACTCAGCAGCTCTCTCCTTACCAGAGTGCCCCGCGTTGCCGGGCTTGTGTTCAAGTCACCCCTGTTTTACTTACGGATGGCCCCAAAGCGCAAGAGTAGTGATGCTGGCAGTCCAGGTGTGGCAAAGAGAACCCGTAAAGTGCTTCCTTTACGGGAACAGGTGAAAGTTCTCAACTAATAAGGAAAGGAAAAAAAATCAGCTGCTGAGGTTGCTGAGATCTACGGTAAGAATGACTCTTCTGGCATGGAGCCGTAGGAGACACAGGAAGTCCAGGCTAGTTTTGCACCTCAAACTGCTAAAGTGATGTCACCGTGCACGGTAAGCGCTTAGTTGAGATGGAGCAGGCATCACGTTTGTGGGGGGAGGGCATGAGCCAAAGTATGTTCTGATAGACAGCAACCTGTTGAGCCAGGAAGCCTTGAGCCTATGGAAGGCCTCAGCAAGGGATTCTCTGAAACCAGAGACGCCAAGCCATTTCCTGCAAGGAAGGGAGGGTTACACAGATTCAGGAATAGGTTGGGACGAAAAAATAGGAAAATTACTAGAGAGGCTGTGTCTGCTGATGAAGAAGCTGCTGCCATATTTGCAGCTGAGCTGAAGGTGATCGGGATTTGGGCCATCCGTTCAAGTTCGAGGTTTGGGGCATCCACTGTGGACCTTGGGATGCATATCTTGGGGATGCGGAGGGATTACTGTAGATCAGGCTTTACTGCTCCTGAGAGTCAGGAAAGGAAGGTTCTGGGCCTGAAGCTGCCTCTCTCTTGCTGTGGGACCTCAGCCATGTTGTGTAACCTCCCTGGGCCTCCGTTCCTCTCTTTAAAATGACTAAAACGGGCAGGTGATGTTTAAGGACTCCTTCCAAGCCTAAGAGGCAGTGATTTTATTTTTAATATGGAAGAAACAGAGGGCACATTTCTTGCACTCAAGGAATACTGAATCTAGCTGAGGAAATTGTTCTCATGCCCACGAAAGAGGTGACGCCCTTTGAAGACAGGATCTTAGGAAGGGTCCTGAGTGCTCTGCTCGGCACAGGCTGTACAAGTTCTGGAAATGATTCACAGAGGAAGGTTGCCCACCTGGTTCTTGGGGACAGATATGTGTAGTCCCACCATCTGTGCTGTCACCCAAGGTATCTATAGCCATGGGCAGCTCACTAGGGATGGGACTACTGGTGGAGACACTGATAGACGTGGCCTTGCAAAGAGGTAGCGCAGTGAGGTGAGATGACCTGCATGTTAGTCCACGTGAGAAGTGACATGGCTCTGCAGGGAGACCTTCCAGGAAGAAAGCCCAGCACCCTCACTAGCTGTGAGATGCCCAGCCTCAATTTTCTCATCTCGAGAATAGTGCTGCTCTCATAAAAATGGCTGTTAGGCCCAGCCGGCATGGCTCAGTAGTGGAGCATCGACCTGTGATCCAGGAGATCGAGGTTTGGTTCGATTCCTGGTCAAGGCCCATGCCCGGGTTGCCGGCACAACCCTGAGTAGGACACATGCAGGATTCAGCCAATCCATGACTCTCTCATCGTTGATGTTTCTATCTCTCTCTCTCTCCCTCTCCCTTCCTCTCTCTGAAATCAGTAAAGATATATATATTTTTTAAAAATGGCTGTTAGGAATCAGGAAAATAAAGCATGCAGAGTGCTTAGCACAATAGATGGTAGACAGTAAGTGCTCAATACATGTTAGCAGTAGCCTTGCTTTATTACTGGTAGTATGTGCCCTGACATGTCCTCCCTGAGTTGGGCAGAGAATTATTTCACCCCCTGCACTCATTTCACCCAAGACACAGGTCAGAAAACTTCTTGAGAATCTGGCAAGTGCAAAGTTGGCCACCTTTCCAAAGGGACATGCCAAGGTCCCGGCCTTGGCACCAGGGGCCATGTGGCTGGAAGGATATGTCTCTAGTAGCAGTTACAAGGGGAAGGGACTTAGGGGGAGGTGAGGGTGCCCACTGGCTACCAGGAGCACAGGGAGAGGTCAGCCAACAGGTCCTCAGAGGGGGCATGCGGTGACAGCCCTTGGCTCGGTCTTTCTCAGGCTGTGGCAGGTGTGCACTCGTCTTTCTCAAGGAGAAGGGACACGGTGGCAGCTTCAGCCCTGTGCCATCTATCACTGCCAGCTACTAACGTAGAGGACATCCCCCCATGCT
Organism: Miniopterus natalensis; assembly: GCF_054644295.1. Taxonomy (NCBI): domain Eukaryota; kingdom Metazoa; phylum Chordata; class Mammalia; order Chiroptera; family Miniopteridae; genus Miniopterus; species Miniopterus natalensis. Next base: position 187,684,729 of record NC_142081.1, on the reverse strand, counting down.
CCTCACAGTGTGGAAGGACCCGGCGCAGACCACGGAGGGCAAACGAGGCTGGGCTAGCGGCTGCGGTCCTGCAGTCACACTCGGGACTGATGACGTGGGATTCGTTTTTAGCTTTTCTTACTGCCCCCTTTTCACAGTGGGCGTCACTCTAGTTATTCCATGTGAAGCGAAAATCCAGACCAAACTGACAAAGAATAAAGATAAATAACCCAGCTCAATCTGCTGAGTTAAGTCGATATGATATATGCATATTTTCTTTATAAATATAGGCACAAGTAAACATGTGGCATAGAGTCCTATGCCCAAAATAAATTGAAAATGCGATACTCTAAAATAAAACACTAAAAGCTCTCCTACCTCCCTCCTTAAACACCCCACTGCCGCAGCTGCCCCTCCAAAATGCGAGGATTTAAGACGCTTTGTTGTAGACAGCTCCATCGCGGCTGCAATATGATTATTTTCTTTCACAGCAATGGTTTTCACTTACCAACACTGATTTATTTTTGTTTAGCTTGGTGTTTTTTCGCCCTCAGTGTGATGAGTCTAAGTGAAAACCTCAGCAGTGATGGGGAATGTGACCACCCTGTGGAATTAGAAGCTGTTCCTTTTTTCCTTTTGCTCCAAAGGTCGAGGTTTCCTCCTCTGTCCCTCCCAGGAGCTCACCGTGGCGGCTGCCTTTCGAGAGTTTATGTGTAACTTCCTTTGCTGCTGAGGCCAGGCTCTAGGTTAACTTCTGGAAGTATCTTTGGAAACTAATTCTCAGGCAAAACTCCAAGAAAAAGAGGCACATGGTGAGGAACTGACATAATTTTTTAACACCACAACTAGCATATTTCTGCAGGCGATTGCAGCCAAAATGGGTTGCCAAGACCAATATTGATCTAGTTCTCCATCCAATCAACAAATGCCATTGTTTATAAGATATAATTTTTCTTGGTTGAAGTTCAAAGTTAAACTCCAAGGATTTCCAAAACTATAAAAATGAGAGGCTTTCATAACCTCGAAAAAAAAAAATTCCTGGCCAGTTTTCCTCCTTCATGGGTTTTCAGAGTCACTATAGGAAATATAGCCAAGAAAACATTTTTTTGGGTCTTTTTTTTCCCTCTGAACTCTGGTAATTTTTCAAAGGAGGGCTATCTATGTAAAAGACCCTTAAATCTTTGTGCTTCTCTTGAAAATCATGGCATGTCTTTTGCACAGGGGGCTCAGGTTTGCTTTTCTACTTCAGGGCTGCCCACCTGAAGGATTCCATAAATCGATTCAGCTTTTTCCAGGTTTACACTCAAGCATCCCTCTCCCTTCCCACCCCTCTTATTTAATGAGGAAATGGCCAAGTCTTTTCTAAGCCCCTTGCAGTAAGGCAGAAGGTTCGTTCTTGGTTCATATCTGATTCCGAAATGGAAAACCTTAGCAAATCAATGGCACGCAGATGGTTTTTGGAAACCGGTTCCTAGTGGTTCTTCTAGATCCAGATGAGCATCTACTTCTGGGAGCCGGTGTCAGTGAAAAGCAGTTCAGGATTAGGATGCGGAACCAGGGTGAGACAATGAGATTTATAAGACCTCAAGTTGAGCAGCTTCTTTTTTAAGAAAAAAAAAAAATTTACACTTACCCAGAGGCCATACCTTCTTGTCCACACCTGCCTCCCCACCTCCCCAGAGGACCTGGAAGGGTGGGTGTACACACTTGGTGCTGGGCGTTGGCTGAGCAATGAATTGACTGGTTCATTTGAGGATGCCTACAGTATACCGATTCATTCCAACCGGGATGTCTCTCAGTTCAGTTTTCCAATTTGGAGGAAATGTGTATTGAGCGCCTATCACATACCAGGCCCTTGTCTAGACACTTGGGGTCCAGCCACAAATAAAACAGATAAGCAATCTCTGCCCTGGGGAGCTTGCACTCTAATGGGAGGGGAGCGAGTAGATTATAAACAATGAACTAATCTCTTAGAGGAGTTGCTTTGAGTGCATTGATGTGTTGTCCTCTTACAAAAGATAGGCGGAGGAAACAATCGAAGGGCACGGTAAGCCCTCACTCTGCGCACTGGGACATAGCAATGGAATTCTGGAAACCACGGCAACACACCAAATGCACTGACACATTATGAAACCAAGAACCCAGGGGCCAATTTTGAGCACAGAAATGTTGTGCCAGCACTGACAGCTCACATTCGTACAGAACTTTCCAGCTGGCCAAGAGCTTTCACAGACACTCTTTCCTACAGTCCTCACAATAGCCCCGCAGGGTGAGCAGGGATGGCCATTCCAGTCCTATAGATAAGGAAACCAGGGTTTGGGGACAGAGAGTGACTTGCACATGGTTACAACACCACACGGCAGGGCCGGGCACAAGCTCAGCAGAATAATAGCAATAATAATAATAGGGTGCCTGCTACACGCTCAGCACTGTTCTAAGTGCTGTGTATGAGTTAACCCATTTTAATCCTCAAAGCATTCCAATGAGATAGATGACTATTTTCCTCATCTTACAGAGAACAGAGCTGAGGCACAGAGAAACTGAATCCCTTTTCTAAGGTCACATAGCTAGAAAGTTGCAGAGCTTGGATTCAAACCCAGGTCATTCAAATTTAAGCAGCCTCCTGAAGTGGTAGCTTCAGCTCTGGGCCCAAGGGGAGTGCCCTCTCTCAAGAGCAGGAGAAAAAGGCTGGTATATTGATCAAGTGGCCAGGAACTGATGAATAGCCACATGCCAGAGATGTCACCATCTATCACAAAGAACAATGGCGTGTCTGTGCTAATAATATATTTCATGAGTGATAGTAATATCAAGTAAGAGGGAAAGAAACTCAAAGGATTTTTTAAAAATTGTCTGAAGATCCCTTTGCTGCAAACCAAACATCCCATTAGGATGAAGCTGGTCTGTCTGTGACTCTTGAATGAACAGAGAACTAAGATTTGCACAACTTTCTTTAACCACCCTGTGTTCTCTGAGCTCTGCTGCGCCCGATCTTTATAAGACAATCTTGCATGTAATTATGCTTTGCTTTGTGCTCTCCAGCAGTTATTCCCTGTATCCCAGCCTGTCTCCCCAAATGAATTATAAGATCCCCAGTGACTGGGACAGATATCAGATGCCTTCATTGGCCCTTCAGCCCTAACCTAGGCACTCTATCAGTGTCTGTTGACAGCTTGAATAATGGTTTTTAAGAATACTTTTAAGTTGCTTCTTCCAAAGTTTTTGGCTAGGGGGTATTTGGCTGTGCTTTGTTTTGCATTAGTGCAGTTAGAACTGTAAATTCATATATAAAGACAGTGCTGGTAAATGTTTAACAACCAGCTCTCCAGGGGGTGGCAGGGAGCCTTGCTCTGTAGCATTTCCGTGTTATAAATCCTCTCACCATGGACTATTTCAAGCTACCAGCATGATGTCAACTGGCTTGCAAAATTCCTGAAAATTTAACAATCAATTCTTTGAAGCTAGTACAAGTGGCTCCAAAACACTACAGTTTCTGTCCCTAAACTATGGTCTTTGCTGGACATGGTGACTTTTGTCTCACAAAGTCTTTCTTAGCAAGAGATTGTATCCAGGGTTGCCTGAAATATATGATTTTGGGTTTGTATATATGATCATTTGAAATGTAAACCTTAGCAATGTAGCCATCGCTCACCTAGTCATTCCACAGCCAAGTTGTGGAAAAGGTTTTATATTTAAATTAATGAATGTAAAAATTAAGCTACCTTCTGTCTCCTGCCTTCTTTTCTGCTCCTTTCCTTCCTCTTTCCCTTCCTTCCTTCTCCCACCACCTCACCTTCTTTACTCTCATGCCATTTTTGTTTTTAGTGGTTGGCTTTGCTCTTAACTTATGGCGATCTTGGTGGGATAAGAAAATATTTTCAAGGCCAACGATCTCACCCATCTAAACCCATGAAATAACCCACTGGATCACTTAAAACAGCTCTTCCCAGGAAGTCCTTCTATTTCAGCTTTGTTTTCAGGGTTGCTAAAGTGTCCTTAATGGGATACATACTGGGCAGGATCATTTTAGAGGGAAAGAGATCACCCTCAACACAGTTCCCACGGTTTCACAGGTTCCACAGCTGGGAGTTGTCTTCTCTGAACTCATAAAGATTCTAACTGCCAGTCCCCCCTCCCCCATGAGGCCAGACCATCATCCCCTCCTCTTTATTAAGCCTCTGGTTATCGATTTGTGTGTGAGTCAAGGGAGAGAGGGTTAAGGCACATGGAGAAAGCGGCTCCTTCACAACTTGGCTAATGGGCCTGCCTGGGCACGCAGAGCAGTAGAAAGAAATTACATCGCTTCAAAACCATTCCCATGGCATCAAAAACCACCGTTAGTATTTCTTTTTTAAAGAAGCTATATGACATTAACAGGTTTTTAAAAGAAAGCAATAAAAGCCATGAAGTAATAAAAGTTTTTATTTCAAATATCGATACACATTTTATTAAATTTATTGTGGCAAAATCCATTTTTTCATTGATCATACTAGTTCTCAAACCCATAAGCAAGCTTGCGAGCTCTTTCTCTTGGTTTTTTCTGTACATGTTTTTGTCAGTATGCCAGCAGAAAGCCTAGTCATGGGTACTTCCAAACCGAGAGCCGGTAGGAAGCCTGTCTCTGAACTGTTTGGACTTCTCCACTTGAGTTCGTAGTATATGATGTTTTTCTCTCCAAGTAGACTGTAAGGCCCTTGTAAGCAAAGGCGAAGTATTTCTCTTTCCCCCTAGATCTCCTGAGCTTCGCAGAGCACGGGCGTGTGGAATCCCATAATTTTCAGACCTAGAAGGGTGTTTGGTAAGATCTTCTAGCCTAGGCATTGTTACTTTGGTCCATGGGAACAGCCTTGCTCACGGTGTCCGTGGACTCTCTGAAGTGGTCTAGAAAGTACTGTAGCAGGTGTGCGGGCACCTGGGCATGTGCCTATTAGCATTTTACTGGAGAGAAATGTTCATCAGATTCTCAAAAATGTTAATGTCCTTAAACCTCTGGGGAGCTAGGATGTTTTACAGAGAGAGGAACTGAGTTCCCTCTCCCCCCAAAAATAGATATTTACCCAACAAATAATCATTAATATGTGCATTAATCATTAATAATCATTAATATGAAGGGATTGTTTATTTTTGAGATATATTTCACATACCATAAATTCCATACATAAGTTGTAAAGTACACAACGCAGCAGTTTTTAGTATATTCACAAAGTTGTGCAGTCATCACTACTGTCTAGTAAGGATGAGTCACTGAGAGCCTTTTAGCCAAGCAGTTCTCAGTGCAGTGGATACAGCCATGGGAACCAAGTGAATGACACCTCTGCCCTCAAGAAACCTACCTTCCATTGGAGCAGACAATAAACAAGTAAGGTACTCTGCTATGGGTTGAATTATGTCTCCCTAAAATTCATACATTGAAGCCCCAACCCCCAGCACCTCACAGTATAACCTTATTAGGAAACAGGGTTGTTGCAGAGATAATTAGTTAAGATGAGGTCATTCTGGAGGGGGGGGGTTATCCCCTTTATAAAAAAGGGAAATTTGGAAACAGACATGTACACAGGAATAACACCATGTGAAGCTGAAGCCAAAGATCAGAGTGATGCAGCAGAAGCCAAGGCCTGGAGCAGGTTCTCCCTCACGGCCCTCAGAAGGAACCCATCCCGCTGACAGCCTGATCTAGAACTTCCAGGCACCCAGTTGTGGTACTTTGTTACTTCAGCTCTAGCAAACGAATAACTTCATTTAGCGTGTAATCTGCCTACTAAGGAAAGTATAAGGGGTCATAGGATAGATGGGAAAGGGGCTATTTTTTACTTTGTACAGAGGGTCATCAGGGAAGGCTTCTCCAAGAAGCCTGGTGTGGGGAAATGAGAAGGATCCACCAATACGAAAATCATAAAAGAGCATTCCTGATAGAAGATACAGCAGATGCAAATGCCCTGAGGAAGGTAGGAGATCGGGCTGTTAGGAGAACAGAGGATGAAGGTGAGGGTGAGGCTGTGGCATTGTGGCCACAGGTGAGAGCAGTGGCCGGGAGAGAATAGAAAGGCAGGCAGGGGCAAGGTCCAGCATGACTTGGAAGGCCAAGGTAATGGGTTTGATTTTTTTTTCTAAATGCAATGAAAAGCAATTGAAAGATTTCAAATGGGATAGTCAAGATCATATTTATATCTGAAAAGGTGATGCTGGTTGTTGGGTAGAGACTAGATTGTAAGAGCAAGAGAGGCAGCTGTGAATCTGGTGGGGAGGCCATCGTAGACGTCCAGGGGCGAGAGGATGGTGGCTTGAACTAGAGTGGAAGCTCAGAGATGGAAAGAGGCAACCACATAGGGATGTGTTCTGAAAATAGAATTAATAGGCCTTGCTGACGGGGGAGATGGCAAAGGAGAAAATAAGTGTATCACTTAAGTCTTGGGCTTGCACAGCTGAGTCAATGGCGGAGCCATTTACCAAGATGGAAAGGCTCAAAAAGGTGTAGATTTCGACTGAGAAATCAAGAGTCTGCTGAACTCATGTAAAGTCTGAAGGGACTCGTAGATACTGCAAATTAATTGAAATATGTTTTTAAATATACAAGTACCTATTAAAAGTAAATTAAACTTAATTTTACTGAAGGAACATTTCTGAGACTTTGCAACACTTCCCGAGGTAACAGGAGGCACATTGGGGTACAGTGGTGCCTTGGTTTTCGAACGTCTCCGTTGGCGAATATTTCAGTTTTCGAAAGCCGTAAGCCCAGCAGGAAATGCTTCAGTTTTCGAACACGCCTCGGAAGCCGAACACGCCACACGGCTTCCACTGAGGGCAAGATCCTGAGGCCTGGCTGTTGGCTGCGGATCCCTCCGTTTCCAAACGTTTCAGAGCTCGAACAGTCTCCCGGAGCAGATCACATTCGAAAACCAAGGTACCAGTGTATTGTGAAAGCAGGGCTGCGGGTCACCCATTCCCGGGCCCCCAGGAGGAGCATGGTGCCCATACAGTGGCGGGGCCTCTGAAAATTGCTAACTTGTGGCGCCTCTTAGCACAGGTACCCACTCCCACGCTTCCCTTGTCAGCCTCCTGGATTTAGTTCATTCAGGAAATTGTTAGAGGCCACTATTCAGTGTCAGGCAACATGCTCCATGTAAGCGTAAGGCAGTGGATCCTTTCTGGGGGCTACCCTAACAGGTTCCCACTAAGCGGGTGGCTTAAAACAACAGAGATTTATTCTCTGATTTCTGGAGGCAAGACCTTCGAAATCAGCAAGGCTGCGTTCCCTCCTCAGGCCCTAGGGGAGAATCCCTCCTTGCTTCTTCCAGCTTCCTGTGGCTCCAAGTGCTCCTTCCTTGCAGCTGCACAACTCAATCTCTGCCTGAACCTTCACATGGCCTTTTCTGTGAGATTGGAGATTTCTCCAGTCTCCCTCTGCCTTTCTCTTTAGAAGGACGCTTACTGGATTTAAGTCCGACCCAGGTAATCCAAGATGATCGCATCTCCGGATCCTTAGCTTAATTACATCTGCAAGGATCCTTTTCCAGGTGAGGTCACATTCACAGGTACTAGATGGACGTATCTTTGGGGGATGGGAGGCACCATTCAGCTAACTACAAGCAATGAGTGAGAGACTTGCGTTGTCTTCTCACGGGATAGTCTCTGAGACCTGAAAGTTAGTGTGAACTAGCAGAGTGAAGGGAAGAGGGGATGCATCCAAGCAGAGGATCTGGCAGGTTTGAAGACCTTGAAGAGAGAGCATAGAGCATCTGAGGACATGAACCAAGTTAGGAATGGTGTGTGATGAGGCCAGAGAGGTTAGGTAGGGTGCAGTCACCGTGGGATTGGTAAGCTTTGGGAAAATGGTTAAACTTGAAGGCAATGGGGAGCCATTGGGGATATTAAGCAGGGCGAGGGTCATGGCCAGGTATGCATCTGAGAAAAATAAGACTTGAGTCTTGTGGAATATAGATGTGAGAAAGAAATACTGGGGGTAGACAATTCAGTTAAGATGCTCATTGGAAGTCTGGGCAAAACATGGCAGTGGTTAGGACCAGAGGGATGGCAGAGAAATTCTAGAGTAGAATGGATAGGTCACAGCCACCAAATTTTACTGGACCTCGTCTCTCCTAATATGATTAGTCATATTGAGAAAGGTAATATGCAAAAACTATGCCTTACTGTGGCCTGGTAAAACCATTTAAAAAGGGAGTCAACCTTTATAAATTATTTTGAAGGGCTTGAAGGAGACATTTTTAGGATAAGAAATGAATGCTTAGAATGATTGGTGCCGAATTCACCCTGAAAATATCCCTTCCTTTTCCATTCAGCTGTGCACTGTTGTGGCCTTGAAGAGCAACACTGGTGTAATTTGGAAGCTTTAATACCCTTTGCATGGCATATGTGGGTGTGTGGTTTTTACAAGTATTTTCATTCTGGTATTTTTTATGACCTGAGCTATTTTAGCCAGCATCCCAGTGCCAAGAGGACCCAAGTAGACCCCAAAAGCCTAATTATTGTCTCAAGGAATCTCAATGCCCAATAACTTGAAAGGTTGTGAGAAGCAGCTGTCCCAGGATTCAGGGCTGTACACCCTCCCTCTGCTCAGAACCACAGAGCGGCCTCCTGACTTCAAGGTAGCACCTCCTCCCTCTCTTGGAAATGTCACTTGCATTTAATATAAAATCCGAAGTGGATGGAAAATTTGCCCAGTTGGGAAAAAAATAACAAAAATGTGAACCACTACTTGATATTCCCACCTAATTCCTTCCACTATGACACAAAAGTTCTCAATCTGCACCCCCACTACTGCTACCACCAAGATCCAGCCTACTCTGTTACTCTGTGGCTGGGCTGTCCTCAGAGGCAGACCTGGGGTTGGACTGTCCTGGTCTTGTGGGTTGGCCTGATCTGTCCCCACAGTTTTTCATGGAGACAGAGCCAGAGTCTCTGAATCTCTGTAACTCTTGCAGGGCCTCACAAGCGCGTGTAGATGTGCTCAGTAAATACTCATGATGAGCAGATATGTGCTGAAAGGTTTGGGAAAGAGGGAAGAATAAAGCATAACAGAACAGGGCTCTTCTGCCTTATTAAAAGGCAGTCGGATCATCTGATGGAAGCAACATTGATTTACCACAAGCCCTGCCCGGGGGATTAGCAAGCTCAAGGCCCACTTCAGAGTCTTTCTAGTTGTGTGACCTTGATCAAGCCCAGGGCTGTCTGGGCCTCAGGTTCATCTTTGTCCAAGTGAGGAGTAGGGTTGAAACTGGACACAATGGGTCCCAAATCCCTGTTGCTACTTTAGCCAATTAAGCAGACAAGGTTGGATCATATGTGAGTGTTTTATTCCATTATTGCTGACAAAATGGGAGAGCAGTGGGATTTGTCCACATAAAATCTGCTCTAACCCGACCCCCCCATAAACCAGTTGTGTTTTTTTTTAATATCTTTATTTATTTCAGAGAGAGAAAGGGAGAGGGAAGGAGAGAGTTGAAACATCAATGATGACAGAGAATCATTGATTGGCCGCCTCCTGCACCCCACACTGGGGATCGAGCCCGCAACCCCGGGCATGTGCCCTGACCAGGAATCCAACCATGATCTCCTGGATCCTAGGTCGATGCTCAAGGGCTGAGCCACGCCCGGCCAGGCTAAACCAGTTCCTTACATTGGGTAGAAGGATGAAGATTACAGGGGTAAGTGGGCAAAAGGAATAAGAATGGGTTTAATGGTTTACAGGTCACAGGAAATGCAAATGTGGGCTGGGGGTTGCAAAAGGGTGGGGCACCTCTGGGATGCCTTTGTTTCTGCAACAAGGTTGTTAGTCTTTCCGTGATGATAGGCAGTTAAGGAGACTGGCTCAAATCCCAAGGTCACCTCCCATGTCCTGGGGGCGTACAATTCTCAGCCAGATAGAAAGTGAGTTTTCTAATTAGAACAGAACAACCACAGTTAACAGAACAGGATTAATATTTCTTATAACTTTGTTAACAATCACGGTCAACGGAGCATATTAATTTTTCTGCCCCCAGCAGGGTCAGGGGACCCTATGCGTGTCAGCGCAGGGCCATGCATCTGCCCACTGTGGCCTGTGGCTGTGCATCCCGGGCTCTCTATCGCTGATGAGAAAATAACGACAGATCTTCAGTGATGTAACCAAGAGAGGACCGAGCTGCGATTCTAATGACAGAAGTGAAAGTCCATCTCAGAACCGTGTGGCCTGAGGAAATTCCCCTCGAGGAGCCCCGTGGGGTTCTGAGGATAGAAACGTGTGGCTTTCCTTAGGCCCTCTCCTCGTCCCCCAGAAGGACACTTCATTCAAACGTCAGGATGGGAGAAGCACTCCTACCAGGATGTGCCTGTGGGTTGAGACAGGGCCAGCACTCCGGGCCTGGCAGACCCACAGTTCACAAACGGCCCTCTGACCATGCTGTTCCTGTGGCCTTGCAGTCGGGGTTTCTGTCTGCGCCGGGAGGACAAACCCCTACTGGCTTCTGCCACAGCCCCTCTCTCCCCGCTCGGCTACCCAGCCCCGTCTTGGCACACAGCCGGCACTCAGTAATGTCCTGTTGGTTAACCCCTGAGAACAGGCCGCACCAGGGTGCTCAACGCCTGGAAGAGTATGGCTGGGGGGGGCGCACACTGAGCCACATGGAGCTGCGGAAAGCCAGAGCTCTAATGGGAAACAGGTCTCAGCTCTGGGAAGGCCATTACCCTGACTTCCTCCAGCCACCCCCAGAGCTGGGCAGAGGCCTGGTCTAGGCCCCCTCAGGGCTCTCCAACCCCTAACCCCAGCTCAAAAGGTAATCAATGTATTCAGAGTCCACATTGTCCCAAAAAAGAATTCCAAGCTGGTTTCAAAAATGGAAAGGAAGTGAATTTGAGAGAAAAATGAATCATGAGAAATGAGAACAGGGTTCTTATGTGGAATTCAGGGTGGAGGCCAGGCTGAGGGAAGGCTGGTTTTTAAGAGGAGGGCCCTTCAAACACCTGGTTATGTCACCAGATGGGGATCGGCCCCCTCGAGCGCGGCGCACGCCCCGGGCACCTTACTGAGGGAAGCAAGGTTGCCCGGGAAAGAGGAGGTCTGTGTTTTCTTGGCTGCAGACGTGGTGGTTGTGACAAGAATCAGGGCAGAGCACTTGGGAAATATGGATGGTACCAACCACTTTGTAAGGCATGGAGATGTTGGTCCTGCCTGTTGTCACAGAGAGTGAGACAGGGACACCCAGGGTCACTGCAGCGGACAAACAAGGGTTCAAGTCCAGCCTGGCCGGGCGTGGCTCAGTGGTTGAGCATCAGTCGACCTAGGATCCAGGAGATTGCGGTTCGATTCCCAGTCAGGGCACATGCCCAGGTTGCAGGCTCAATCCCCAGTCTGGGGCATGCAGGAGGCAGCCGATCAATGACTCTCTCATCATTGATGTTTCTATCTCTCCCTCTCCCTTCGTCTCTCTGAAGTCAATAAAGATATATTTTTTTAAAAAAAAAAAGTTCAAGTCCAGGTTCCACAGCTGACTGGCTTCTCCTAGCCTCTGCTATTTTACTGCCCCAAACTTCAGCTATTGTAGGGCTTGCAATGAGCCTCTAAAGTTCCCATGAATAGAAAATGAGCATGACCCTAACTGTCTGGCAGGCACTACTCTACACCTTTACACGTACGGATCCCTTTAATGCCCTTGACAGCCCTGTGAGAGGGGCGCGGTTATCATCTGTGTTTTGTAGGCAAGGAAGAGGGAACGTTAAGTAACTTAGGAAGGTCACACTGGCTGGTATCTGGCAGAGCCAGGATTTAAGTCCAGGCGCTCGGCTTCCGTGTGTGCTCTCAGCCACTGCTTTGCAGGGCTTACATGCTCAGTAAATGATAGCTACTACTATATGCAGGCCTTTGTCACGTGCAGGTGAGTTGCAATAATATCTATTGAATAGTTGAAGGGGCTCTGGCCAGTGAGACTCAGTGGTTAGAGTGTCTGCCCACACACCGAAGGGTTGTGGGTTTGGTTCCCGGTCAAAGGCACATAACTGGGTTGTGGGGTTTGCTCCCTGCCCCTGCTCCGGGCATGTGTGGGAGGCAACCAGTCTATGTGTTCCTCTCACATCAATGTTTCTCTCTCTCTCTCTTCCTCCTTCCCTTCCACTCTCTCTGAAAAGCAATGGAAAAAATATTCTCATGTGAAGAGTAACAAAACAAAAAAATAGTTGAAGGGTAAGCATTTATATCTCACCTGAAGTTGTATGTGTGTTTGTAAACTTGGAGAGATTCTGCTTAATTGCCCCTCGATAGGCTGGACCAACAGTCACTCTCAGTAACCTTGTTTGAGACCTCGGTTTCTAAGGCACTGAAATACATTTTACACTCCTACATGAACTTCTCTGTTAATTCAGCAACTATTTAGTGAGCTCTTTAGTGGGCCAGGCACTGTTGTAGGCACGTGGAATATATCAGTGAACAAAAGGGGTACAAAGCTCTGCCCAGACAGCTTATAGGCTGGTAGGTTTCGATTATTTGTTGTGATTCAGACGTTGGACTTCTGGTTCCTGTATCTCTTGCTTCTCACTGGGTCTTGCACATTAAAGAACTCAGAACCAAAGGATTCAGATTGAACAGCCATTCCCTGAGCTCTGGAGGACAGGCCTCCATGACGTCATTAGAGCCTCTGAGAGCCTCGGAGAGAGGCATGCTGGGATAAACATCCCCGTGTTGGAGATGTGGAAATAGAGGTGCAAAGAGTTAAGGCTTTGGGTCCAGGTGGCCCTCCCCGCGCTGAGGGGCAGGGCCAGGAGCTGTGCTCCCCTGGCCCAAAGTCCAGTGTTGACTTCACTGCTCCAGAGCAGTTAGATCACTGCGAGGAAATTCATGTGGGGCCTGAACACATACTTTGGCCCTTAGTCCTAGAGCATCTCTTGACTGCATGATTCATTTGGAGCTCAGAATATATTTGCCCTATCTTCACTTTTTGCCAGCAGAAGAGAAGAGAGAGACAGGAACAGTATTTTCCCCAGGGATATAGCAAGAGTGGCATCGGAGGGCAGATTGGGGCCAGGAGAGACTCAGCACTGAGACACTGTCTTTAATACCCCCCTTAGCCCTGTACTTAGGGTTATTGCTCACGTTGGAACCCATACTCTACAGCTTCCTAACTCTCTGACTTTTGGGCAGTGAGTCGTTTTCTCTCTGTGCTTCAGTTTCCTGATGTGAATAAAGTGCCCACCTCGTGGAGTTGTTAGGAGAATTAAATGAGACAATATAGAGTTTTGAATAATCCCTGCCATTCTCACTAGATGTGGATGATTAATATTGGTTAATTACCTTGAATTGATCTGTATTATTTTCTGACTCAGAGAGTAGTCTTAGAAACCAATTACCACCATCCTGTGCCTTCCGCCCTGGTCTTCCATCCACACCAGTGAGAACAGAACATTATTGATGACAGAGTTCAAGTGACATAGTCTTTCTTGAAGCGCAGTGTTAGCATACAGCAGTTATATAATACATGCTTGCTAAATTTATGCCAAGCAGGGCAGTCTGACTTTCCAGAGGCAGTCCCAGGAGTGCTGGAGTTCGAAGTCTGGCTATATCCCCAAGGAAACCCCAACAGGCAAGGGGGTTCCTGTCCCATCTGATCTACCTCTGCTCACCCAGCCCCAAAGAGCTAGAAACTAGAGCCAGGTCAAAGAATCTAATAACGGGAGGACATGGGTCCAAGAAACAGTGAGGAGTGAAATAACAGTGACACGTAGAGTTAAATCTAAACAATTGATGACCATGGAATGGTGAAGCTTCACATGTTAAGAGCTGTCCAATAGAAAATTATAATACAAAAAAATTTTAGTACCTGTATGGAGCCAAAATGTTAACCAAACCTTGGCTGGCAGTAGTTGATACAAAGGAAAACAAGTGATCATATGCATTGCTTTGTGGTAGGAAAGCAGGTTGGTCAATGATAGATACTAAGTTTTTATTTTGGTAGAAACATACAGGTCTATGTGTTGGTTAAAAAATCAAAGGCAATGAAAAAACAAGGAGGAAACTTAATTGCATATAATTAAGTGAAGGAAGCCAGTCAGAAAGTCTGATTACAGCTGCATGACATTCTGGAAAAGGCAAAACTATAGACAGTAAAAAGATCAGTGCCAAGGATTGGGGGGAGGGGGTTAGGTGGAGCGCTGGGGATTTTATGACAGTGAAACTATTCTGCATGATACTACAATAGTGGATACATGTCATTATACATTTGTCAAAACTCATAGAACATACAGCACCAAGAGTGAAGCCTAACGTAAACCATGGACTTTTGTTATTAATAATGTAGCGATGGAGGTTCATCAGTGATAACAAATGTGCCACAGCTTTGCCACATGTTAATAAGAGGAGAAACTAAGGGAGAGAACTCTGTAGTTTCTGCTCAATTTGTCTATAAACCTAAAACAGCTGTAAAAAAAAAAAAAAATCTATTTAAAAAAATTTTTTTTTAATCAAGAACAAACACTAGTAAAATAGAAACAGGATATTTTCAACTGTCATGTCACTAAATGGGAGGAATGAAATAAAAAGATCTGGATCAATTTGATGAAAATCAGGGGCAGGAGAACAATTAGAAGAGCTGGACAACCAATTTCTGCAATTCTGAAACTGGAAAACGGGCTCAGGATGGCTCTGTGATGATTGTCTATTCAAGTGGGATTACACAGGAGCTAATCTGACCCTTTCTTGGGTCCTATAGGCATAGAATTCCCCAAATTACCCAGCAAAGGGTACCCACATGATTCTGTCTGTGGTTAACTCCACTTACCTAGAATGTCAGAGGCCCAGAGTAGCCTGGTTAATTTTATATCCTAAGTGAAGATTACCATGGATGCTATACACAGTCATCCAATTTTCTCAGAGTTAGGATGCATGCAATAAAACTGGCTAAGGAGGAAACTAGGCCGAACATAATTCAAATTTAATCAATGATGGGTCCTAAGTGATGAGGAAGGCACTCCAGGGTCCCGTGTGACATTCCAAATGTCACTTCTCCTTGTTCAGAACCTCGGAGACGTTGCAGGTGAGAAGGGCAGATAAATTTCACTGACCATAAAGAGGAGCCCTGGAAGTGGATCTTTTGCGTAACTCCCAGATATCCACCTATGCCTCTGCCTCAAAAAAGCAGAGTAGACTATGTTTATGCAGCAACATTAGGAAAATAAAAACCTTTTTGTCTGAATCATCTGATGATTGGATCCCGGTATGATTGGCAGCCACGTAATTAGATTCGAATCCTTTGCCACTACAAAAAACCTGGGTAATCTCCTAACTGAGTTCAGGACCTCTGTGCTTTGAGCAGGGTGGTTAGCTGACTAGGACCTGCTGTTAGTGAGCAGGGCCTGCTGCTTAGATCCTGACTCTGCCTGGTCCTGGCCGCGACAACTTGGCTGGCTACCCAGCACCTATACACACTGGAGATGGACGGTGACCATGGCTACCTTATAGGGCGGCTGTGACGTGTCACAAGAAAATGCAAATCATGAGCTTTGCACCCAGGAAATTATAATAAATACCAGCAATTACTATGCTCATGATTAAGATTTATCTTATCCATGAAAAGGGCCCAAGATCGGACTCCGTACAGGGATCTCCGCGGTTAAATCAATACCATCCCCACCCAGAGCGGAGTGGGGCTTGCACCATCTTGTATCCATTTCTTCTTTCTCATTCGGAGTTGCCCGTCGCCGCAGGCCGCAGCAGGCCCGGGGTGCAGGACCATATGTCCACCTGACTCCGAGAGCGCTCTCCCCGAATCTGCCGCCTGTGATGTGGGGATCCGCAAGCGCCGAGCAGCCTCCCTTTAGTCACGGAGCATCTGGGTGCTGCTAATACATGTCAGATGTCAGCACGCCCGCCGCCTGTCTCCCCGCTGGCCTGTCCCTCTCCGCTGGCTCTCACATGCTCCTTCCCCAGGATCCCAAGAGAATGCGCCTTAGCATCTCTGGTTTCTCTGTTTCCTGAACTGCTACTTGTTTCCAGGCCTCACGGGCAGCCCGCGCCCCCCACCCCCCTCATTCCCTCCGTGATGAGCAGGCCTCTGGGGACAGCTCAGGGCTCCCCGGTTCTGCAGTTACTGAGCACGTTGCCAGGCAGCACCCCTCCCTCCTCCTACCATTCGCCTTTCATCTGGGAGGAGGGGTCTGGACATTGTCTCCCAGGTAGGCTTGTGAAAGCTAATCTGCCACAGGGGTTTATTTGTTCAAGTTTATTTGCTTTTCAGAGGCAATCTGGTTATAATTTTAGCAGCAGACTCTTGGTTTGGCTACTTCATCCAACACTCCTCAGTTTGCTATTTCCCCCAGTTTGCCGTTTCTCAGACTGCCTCTTTCTCTTTGGGTTACTCCTTTTAAAACACACCCCCAAACACACAATTACACACACACACCTGCGCACTCACACACTCGGATAGGCACACAGGGAGTCTCTCCAGGGTGAGAAGTGTAGCGAGCTGCAGATCTAGATTTCACTGCCACGAGTATGTGTCATTCGCAGTGATGTTTTGTTCTGATAGCCGTGATTTATAACGCTTCCAATTCCCCTTCCAATTTGTATTTTGTTCCACATTTCGCAAGATTCTTAATCCGAGCCTCTATTTTCTGATTTGTATCTTGTTTTCAAGTCTCTACAATCCTCCTTCTTAGAAAAGCAAGGGAAGAAAACCAACACCCAAGAACACAACATGTTACTAATCAACAAAACTTTAGGTAAGACTTCGATTTTAAGATGAAATTGGACAAAATGCCAGGAACTCTCCCACAGGGAATCATTTTGAGCTGGCTGGGCAGGGGGGCCATGAGTAATAGGTCTTTCCTCGGGCTGGGTCCCCATGAATAGCTCCGCGGGGTGGATGGGGATCCACCGCACCCCTTTCATTCATATAGAACTTGGCCCCACAGGGCTTGGTACAGAAACTCTCTGTTACCTTGATGTTTTGAATCCTACATCTGAATGGTTCCTTGTTTTGGCCCTGACTTTTTTTTTTTTCCCACCTCCATTAACTCAGCTCCGCAGGAGGAATCAGCACTTAATAAAACAACTATTGGCTGCTGGTGCAAGTCACGGGGGAGCCTCACAGCTCTTCTTGGCTTTGTTTTTCTAAAAAGTGCCCGTGACTGTAGCCAAGCAAATCAGCATATACCCGTGGGCTTCCTCGGGAGAAATTAAAACAAGTTAGGCAGCGGGAGAGAGAATCAGGCAGGGAGCCTAAAAGAAATTTAATAAACTCCGTGCCTCTCTTCTCTTTCCTTTTGGGTAGATGTTCCTGGTGGAAGGTTCTATGGGTGATTGTGGCAGGCCAAACGGCTTCCTGGGGTGAGTTGGGGTGCAGCGTAGCTGAGCGAAGTGAGAGGAGTCTGTCTTGAGAGGGTCAGTGGGCTTTACTCTCTAGGGCTGAACCCTGGTGGGATTAAGAAAAGGGTGCAGATCTCCAAAGGTGGCCTCCATTTTCATGTCTTCTTCCTTCTGATGGGCACCCACTGGCCAGTGCCACTCTTGACTCAGCTATTTGGAGAAACTGCACCCAACCACGGTGTCCACTCTTATCCAGCAGCACTTGCCCCCTTAAATTTCCATCTTATTTCACTGCTTCAGTACTCTCCCCTAAAGTAATAACGAAGGGCGTGGGCTTAGGCGTAACAAGACCTGGGTTCAAATCCCGTCTCCGCTGCTTACTAGCTGTGTGTCCTGGAGCAAAGAACCTCACTCTTCTGAGCTTCAGTTTCCCTCGTCTGTGACACATGGATTAATAATAGTGCCAAGACTATGTGGGCTTTATTACAGGATACTGATGGGGAGGTAAGAACAGCAGGATGATAGTCAGAAAAAGTGAGATGATAAATAGAAAGCACCAGGCCAGGATTCCAGCCCCGGTGGTGATTGAGAAGACTGCGCGCTTGACGACTGTGCTGGGTATAGCGCTGCCTAGAAAATGGATCTCACGAGTCAGCCTGAGGCCTGTGCACGGCCGCCCTGTCACAGTAACCGAAGGGGGAGCAACCTGTTGACTGACGTTCTGCCTTTCTCATGCCTACATTCCTAGGGACCATAATTCAGGCAAACCTCCATTTTTATTATACCCCATACAAATGTACCAATAATACTAAAATAGCAACATTTAACGCTTACGGGGTATACATCGAGCAAGTGGCAGAGCCAGGGTTTCGATCTGAAAGGCTCAGTCAAATGAGTCGCTGTACCATTGCCCACACACAATTAGTCCGGTATATAAGTTCTCTTGTTTCATGAAATCCTCTTCTTTTTTTCTTTTTTAAAATATATCTTTATTGATTTCAGAGAAAGGAAGGGAGAGAGGGAGAGAGAGAGAGAGAGAAACATCAGTGATGAGAGAGTCATTGACCGGCTGCCTCCTGCACGCCCCCGACCAGGGATCGAGCCCACAACCAGGGCATGTGCCCTGACCGGGAATCGAACCTCTATCTCCTGGATCCTCGGTCAATGCTCAGCCGCTGAGCCATGCCCAGCCAGGCAGTCCTCTTTATTTCTGATTCAACTGACAGTTTATTTTTATTTCCTTGCAAATAAACTCAGTTCATTTCTCTTCCTTTTTTTTTTTTTTTTGCTTCAAATAGTCATTAGCTTTCCACACTTTTGTCCCAGCATCAAAATGGCCCACAAAATAATAAAAACGACAGGCATAGCTTTTGCACCCTGGCATCCTGTAATGAGTATGATAAAATATCTCCACTGATCTACTTTTACACCTTTAGTTAAGTACTCAACCTGACAGTCATTTTTATCACCTCCCCTCTGACATTGTGGCAGGAACAGAGCCCTCCCCCGGCTCTCTGACAGTATCCAACAAGGACACATGTAAGTAGGTTTTACACACATCAGCAAAAGTGACAGATTCGGAATATAAAAATGTGTAGCTGGGAGAAAACAGCCACGTCTACGATGTAACCGGTTTACAAAGTCCATTTATTGATTGAAAGAATGAGGTCAACATTTTGCCTCCATCTGACACCCAAGAGAACAACAAAACCGTAGGGGAAGTCTTCACAGAATTGGCAGGTTGATTATTTTAAATGGAATAAACAATTGATTTAGCCAATAAATTAGCTTGATCTGCTATTTTCATTTAACAATACTTTTTTTTTTTAAATCGAGATGACCAGTTGGTTCATTCCAATGGTAAATCTAGGACATGTGATCCAAAAGGAAATGTTGTGCTTGATCCAATTATTTTTAAAGTCTCTGTTTTATCAGTTCTGATTTTCTTCCCATCTGAATGGGTTTGGGAGTTCCAGGAAGCAATCATCTGCTTACGTAAGAGATATTGTATCTCCTCTCTATAGCAACAGCAACAATAATAAAAATTAACTGAGCACTGACTCTGTGCTTAACATTCATCATTAAAGAAATATTTTAGGGTGGCATTTGAGTGCGTGGTCTTTGCGGCCAGTTCCACCATCCTGTGGCTGCGAGCACGTGGCTTGGATCTCTTTGTGCCTGTGTCCCTCATCTGTAATCCATGAAACCTATGTTAATAGGATTGTTGCTGGAATTAAATAAATTTATACATGTAAAGGGTTTTAAAGAGTGCCTGGAGCCTAGCTAGTATAAGTGGGCTATTTTCTTTATGTTCCTAAGCACCATCTAAGTTTTGTATTATTACCCCTGTATTACAGCTAAAGGAAGTGAAGTTCAGAATGGTAAAGAATTTGCCAAAGGCCTCACATACAGAGCGAGCAGCTGCTCACGTCGTATCGTATGCACTGTCGAAAGAATTAAGACAATCCCTTTTTTCTATATCTGACATCCTGAAATGATTAAGATTCAGGATGGTTGGTGCATGGTTGAGCTTTTATTTCCCATATGGTAAATAAAGCATTCATAAATACATTTGAGAACCGACTCAGAGAATGTAGCTACAAATTGAAATACTGGAAGGAAAAACCGCTATGAACGACGGCATCTGTGTTATCTAATAGTCATCCTCAAAGGCCTTCACATGCCCACAGGTACCAAAGCAGCAAGCTCTTCTTTTCTCTTACAACAAGTTTTACTTCCCTAGTTGGCTTTGAGATCAGTTACTCTTTAGAGAATTATACCCCCGACTGCCCAGTCCCTTCAGTTTCACTAAGATGTTGCCTCGCCTCCATTTCATGTGTAATGTTAACTCCTTGCTCAACGGCTGGCTCTGTCTTTTGACTTTGATTTTCTGTTAAATTTTCCCCAACATCATTACCTTTGGGGTCAATGAGATATTCACCACTGTTATAATTCTTTTTAATTTTTCAGTCTGTCTCTTAAAAACAAAAATCAGAGCAAATACAAGAAGCACAGCCTATATACCTTATGAAAAGCATCGGATCAGACAAGGCCAAGGTCTCAATGGTATAAAAACTGAGACTTGTTCAAAAGGAAATTGGAACGTGTTTCTGTGAAGTGTAACTTTTTGCAGAAATCAAAGAGGAACAAGTTATTGGCTGTGAATGGTTCTGTCCTGATGAATTCAAGACACCTTAATATTTAGGTGGCGTAGAATATTAAGAATAACAGGATGTCTTTAGCTTAGGCAGGAAACCATTTTCAAGAAGTGTCAGAGCTCATTGTACAAAAAGGTTACAATTAAAAACTGGTAATGGCCGATTCCACTTTGAGGTTTGGAGGTGAATAAAGGCGGCTGAGAGACTATAGGGGCTTCCTGTTTTGAATTTAGGAGAAGCCAAGACTGTTGCAAATATTTTTAGACGTAATGTTTATGGAAGGCAGAAAATACTAACCCAGAATGTTGGATAGTACAGCTAACTGTTGGTTTGTACGTTCTAAGTAATTTAGACTATTGGACGGGGTACTGAACTACTGTAGATTTTCCCCCTTCGTTTCTTGCCTAAAAAGGGCAATAGTGAGAAAATGACTTTAACCAAAACATTCGACAAGCATTTATTAGAAGCCTGTGGTACAAATAACATTCTGCAGAAGCACTTATATTAGACCCAAAGAAAGCAGAAGATGAAATATACACTCCCGAGCATTTACTAGGAGGCAGAAGAAGAAAATTGCAAGCGTGAAAGAACTCGAGAATAATTCCCTAGTAACAGATACGTTCGTGGCAAGCTCTTCCCCCAGATCACCACACGGCTTGCTCCCTCACCTCCTTCCAGCCTTGCTCAGATGTCACCTTTTCAGTGAGAACGTTCCTGAACCCTCTCTATATAAACTGCACCAACCACCCCACAAAACCTGTCTCGGCCCCTGCCCTTTTTTTATTTCCTCTAGCACCTCTTAGCTTATTATATAACTGTGTTTATCATCAATCTTACAACACCCCGCCCGCCTCTCAATGTAACCTTCAAAAAAGCAGGGGAGTTTTGCATTTTGTTTATTGCCGAGTCCCTAGCCTGGCACATAGTAGGTGTTCCAAAAAATTTGATTAATAAAGTGTTTAATAGTGTACGACAGGCTACATATTCATCCTGAAATATTTAAAAATAAATGACCTTTGGCAACGATAGTGAGGAAAAGTTTCTTGGAAGAAATGACATGTGTGCTTTTCAACCCAAAACAAATTGATACGATCAAACATAGTGATTACAGCGTAGGTTTTGGGTCCTAGACCGAACTCTACCTCTACTGAGCTATGTGACCTAAACCAAGAAACTTAACTTGGGTGTTTGTAGATCTCTGAAGATATTTATACCTGGGGCTATGAACTTTTGCCTTCAAATGAGTTTTAAAACAACAATAAATAAAACTTCATAGAGATTATCTGCACTCTTTTTTTAGTTCCTGGCTGAAACGAGGCAGCAGATAGTCAACATGATGTTACATAACACTCATCTCTGTTGATGTGATCAGGGATGTTGGGCCTTAGGTACATTTAGAAGAAAAGTTCCTTTCCACTCACAGTGGCTGGGCCCCACTCCTGCCCTCTCCAGGTCTTCACGATGCCCTCTCGCTGTTCCAAAAACCCTCTGGGGCACCCCTCCAAGCCTGCCTGCTCCCAAAGCAACCCATGCTCAAAATTCGTGTCTTTTGCTCTCCTCAGTCTCCTGCCAGTGAGGACTGGATCTTGATGAGCTAATTCTCTGTAGGGTGGGAATGACAGGTTGTTGGCTGGACTAACCTTCTGTTTTCCTCACCACCAAAGTTCAGCCTGATGCTAAAGAAGGAACTGGAAGGGAAGGGAATTTAAAATATCCAGTGCCTAGAATCTGCCTGAACTTTTTAATATATTAAATTGTTTCATCACAACCAGGTAGATGATATTACTCTCTGAGGAACTGAAGTTCATGAGAGGTAAAGAATGGACTCCAACATTTTCCACATTATCACATCCCTGCACTAAATAAATGAGCCTAGAAATGGAATTCTGGATTCTGCAGCATGCTTCTGGGGCCGTGTTTTAGGGTGTAAGGAGAAGAATCCTTGGCAACATCCTACCTTAGCCACATAACCTGGCCGTGACCTGGACCGTGAGTCCTTGGCCATAAGCCCTGTGACCTTGAGTAAGTAACTTACCCTCTCTTACAGCTTTTATTCCTTCCATGAAAAATGGGGGATAGTAATAGTATCTGTATTAGTTATTGCTCAGAGTTACAAATCACTCCCAAACTTAGCTTGCTTAAAACAACAATAGCTATCCCTCCGGGTCAGGGATTTGGGCGTTGCTCAGGGTCTCTCACGAGGTTTCAGTCAGATGTCAGCTGGGGTCTGCGGTCATCTGAATGTCTGACCGGGGCTGACGTCCACTTGCAATACGGCTCACTCATACGGTGGGCAGGTGGACCTCTCCCGATGTTGCTTGAGTGTGTTCATAAAAAAGCAGCTGGCCTCACCCAGAGCAAGCAATCCAGGAGACCAAGGTGGAAGTCGCAGTGGCTTTATGCCAACCCTTGAATTTCACACACCATTACCTCTGTCATATTGGTCACCAAGGCAGGCCCTAAGTCGGTGTAGGAGGGGACCACGTAAGGGCCATTTTGGAGGCTTCTACAACAGTATCTATACCACAGTTTGAGGGATGGATTAAATGAAACAGCCCGTATTAAACCCGGTATATACGAAACACTGAATAATGGTAGCCAAAGTGGTAAATGCCAACCTATACTAAGGCTGGTGCCGACTCTAAACTTGGCCCTGAGTCTTACTTTATTGGATTTAGCAATAAGCTATCCTATAAAGTGCTTGAGCCCACATTAGGATCCAGTAGGAGGAACCCAGAAAGCCGCAGAGCTCAGGAGGGACAGGAGCAGCAACAAACACCAATCCAATGACTGGTATCTGGGGGTCAGGCTCCTGAGGACCAGTGGCAGCTCCCCCAGCCTGGGTGGCACCCAGAGCACTCTGTTACTACCTCCTAACCAGCCACAGGAACAGCAAATGCGTCTCTATCGCTCTCCTTACCTGGCGGTGTTACTGTGTAAGTGGTGTAGTGTTTTTCCAAACATGTATTCTGGGAAACATTACTGGGAAAAAAAAAGAAGTGTTAATAGGTGGATCTCAAAAAAAAGTTGTGTGGTCCAATATATTTGAAAAGGCCGCCTATTAAGTCCTTTCGAGAGACTTGCGGTGCCCCTTCTGCATGATGTTAGAGACTCTAGAAAGTCCTGTGGTTAAGCAATCACAAAATAAGAAGGAGGAAAAAAATCTTGTTTAGGTAGATTTGACCTGGCATTTTGCAAACTTGTTAGAGCACAACACATTTTTTTTTTTTTTAATTTTTCTTTTCCCGTCTGCAGGTCTAAGCCTCCCATTTGGAAGCATTGCCTGCGTCCCAGAGGCATGATTATGGATAAGCCCCTAAGACTTTCTGGAACCTTAGCCATCCCACCACTGTAATGCGGGTAGTGCACACTTCAGGGGGCTGTTGAGAAAGTTAAATAATAAAGGTCCTCACTTGGTATTTGGGTCACCATGAGAGCTTGGACTTGACATTAAGGGCTTGATCCTTGGGCCCCGGTTCCAGCTCCACCATGAAGGAGCTGCTTGACCTTGACCGGGTTCTGTTAGCTCTCCTTAAGCCTTCCTGTCTGTATAACTGGGAAGGTAATCGCACCTATGTCCCAGCTTTAACGTGGGGTCAAAATAAAAGGAGGCGTGTGGAATGTGAAGTGCATGCTCGGCACACCACAAGGGCCCTGGAGCTGTCAGGTGTCATCGCGACTGTTGCAGCCAGAGGTCCCAAAGCTGTTGACAGTCGGCGGATGAGCCCTCGCCCACCTGCCTCACGGCGCCTGTGCTTCCCCCTCTGTGTGACTTCCAAGCAACAGAAACGAGATGTGAGCGTTTTCAGAGTAACTCCGGGAGAGGATTGTGTCAGCAGCTGGAGACAAGTGGGCGGCGACAATTCCGGAGAGCTTCCCAGAAGCGGTGGGGTTGCAGGGGGATATTTAAAGACAAGGAGGCAGGTGGCTGGGCAGTTGGGGGTGGCAGGGTTTACACACTCAGGACAGCCGGGACAACGGCTTGGCTTGGACGAGGGAGTGGCTCCGGCAGCAAGACGCCAGCTTTGCTGGAACAAAGCAGCAGGTGAGGGCCGCAGAGAGTCCCCACTCCGGGCACCCGGGGGGGCGGAGGCAGAATGAAAGCCTTGGCTGGAAGACAGCGGCCCCATTTGCCTTTTTCAATCAATTAGCCAACAATTGAGGGACCGGCCCTGAAGCCAAAGACAAGTGTCCCTCCCTCCCTGCCGCTTCTCTCCCGCAAGGGCTGCACAGATAAAAGTTGAACTTCGGAGACCGTCTCCTCCCTGCCGAGGCCAGGATCAGTCATACAGAAATTTATTTTTGTTATTGAGCTCCTATTTCTGCTTTCGCCATCACCGCAGATCAGTTTGGGTTTTGTCTCCCAGCCAAGTGCTTTTCATATTTTCCAGATCACTCAAAAGTCTGTATGTGCTGCCCAGAGCAGGTTTAAGGAACAATCAGAGATTTCTTTCTGAATAAGCAGTTATTTGTACTTTGTCTTGCTTTTCTTAGTTAATAAAGAAAAACAGAGACATAAAGAAAGTACTGGAAGCACTTAGAGTTGAGCAGCACAAATGTCAATGGTTGTGACTTTGCAAATAAATAGTTACATTGTCAGGAGCATAAGAGTCTCATTGAGGAAATCTGCGCCGTGACTGCTTGCAGGGTTAACACTTTCGGCGCAATGTAATCAAGGAAAGGCTGTAAACTTTGCACAAAGTGACCTCGGACTGTACCAAAAGCAAATGCCAACCAAGGATCCCGGGATCCATTTCCAGACCAGTCACATGGGGGGGGAGGGGGAGACAAAGAGACCAAGGGAGACAAAAACCGATAGAAACTGTGTTTATGGGGAAACGAGGACGGTTCCTTAATTATTTCAGCAATTATAGTGAATCTAGTTTCATTCTCTCTTTTCATCATGGTTTTACTCAAAGCCAAGAGATTTTTTTTTTTTTAATGAGGTGTAAAGGACAGTTTACCACTTTGCAGCATTTTTCTTGTAGAGGGTGTAAAGAAAATAGAGTCATTTGAGCAGAAATTGATGTGACTAAATACTTAGGACTCCCCCACCCCACCCCTTTCCTGGAGCCCTGGCAGGTGACAAGGGAGGCAAAGCTTGTCTGCCCTGCTTCCCTGTTTTTGGGCTGCCCGATTGAGCAAATAAAAATACAGCCTGCCCAATCCAATTTGCATCTCAGATAAACTACAAATAATTTTTTAGTATAAGTATGTTCTGAACATCATACAGGACATACTAAAATACTATTTGTTGTTTATCTGATTTAACTGGACATCCTGTAGTGTTTCATTTGGCCCCACCTTTCCAGTTGACTCCACACGTGGAGCTTGATTTCTAGACCCTGAATTCTATTCTCTTAATCTATACATCAATCTTCACGTCTATAGGACACAGTCTTGATTACGGCAGCTTTGTAATAAGTTTTGAAATGGGAAAGTCTGAGTCTTCCAACTTTGTTTTTCTTTGTGAAGATGGTTTTGGCTATTCTGTTTCCACATGAATTTTAGGACCAGCTTATCAATTTCTTCAAGAAAGGCAGCTGTGGCTTTGATAGGAATTGCTTTGAATGCGTGGATCAGTTTGGGGAGAATTGCCGTTTTATTTCTATTAAGTCTTCCAATTCATGAACATGGGGTGTCTTTCCATTTATTTAGGTCTTTATTTATTTTACAGGATGCTTTTTAGTTTTCAGTATATAAGTCTTGTACTTCTTTTGTTAATCTTGTTCCTAAGTATTTTATTCTTTTTAATGCTATCATGAATAAAATTGTTTTCTTAATTGCATTTTTATATTGTTTGTTGCTAGTATATAGAAATAAAATTGATTTTGGTATACTGATTGCTATGATATTTAGCAGTGTAAGTTTGAAAAAGCACTGTTCTAGTGAGATATAATTCACATTCTAGCTGGCTGCTGCAGGACATGAGCTTTTCTGGGAATTTCATTAGTGTGGCTCTTTAGGAAAATGCCACTGACATTGGCTAAGGGACACATACTTGTTGGATTGTGGGCCCGGGTAACTCATGGAAGTGGGGAGAAGCAAGACCCCCACAGGACAATGTGCTGTCTGTCCTTCAGTATTGTAACTGCCAGTTTCTCTCACTGGACTTCAAATTCTGAGAGCAGTAGAAGTGTCTTCTGCACTGGTGGCTCTTTACAGCCCAGGCTGGTGCCTGCTATAAGGGTGTTGCCTGGCTGCCTGACTACATGGAGGAAAAAGAATGAAACCACTCAGGGGCCTGGTCGGTGTGGCTCAGGGGTTGAGCATTTTGACCTAGGATCCAGGAGATCGAGGTTCGATTCCTGGTCAGGACACATCCCCGGGTTGCAGGTTCGGTCCCCAGTAGGGGTTGTGCAGGAGGCAGCTGATCAATGACTCTCATCATGGATGTTTCTGTCTGTCTCTCTCCCTCTCCCTTCCTCTCTCTGAAATCAATAAAGATATATTTTAAAAAAGAAAAGAAACAAAAAGGCTCAGGAAAGCAGAGCTCAATGGAATGTTACCTTCCTTAGGGACCTAGCGTCCTATTGTGGAAAGGTGTGGCTCCTTTACAAGGACCCAGTTGATAAAAGACCTTTCTCTAAGGCTGTGATAGGGTTATCTATTATCTATGTGAGATACTAAGCTATTTTTACTGCAGTCACGTTATGGAACTTTTAAAAAATATGTGGTGAATATTTTTATTTTCTTTATTATTCTTGTTCAAGATTCTCTTCACAATTTTTGAATTATTTTTTTAAAATTTATCTTTATTGTTGAAAGTATTACAGATGTCCCTTTTTTACCCCAATGACCCCCTTCACCCCACCCCCACCTCCCCCCAGGCCTTCACCGCACTATTGTCTGTGTCCCTGGGTTATGCATTTATGCGTATAAATTCTTTGGTTAATCTCCCCCACCCCCGCTCACCCACCCCCACCTTCCTTCTGCGATCCCTCAATCTGTTCCATGCTTCTGTGTCTCTGGATCTATTTTGTTCATCAGTTTATTTTGTTCATTAGATTCCACATGTGAGTGAGATCATGTGATATTTGTCTTTCTCCGACTGACTTATTTTGCTTTTGAATTTTTATTTTCATATCCTTTTTATTACTGGGTTGTTTAGTTGGATTTTGACTGAATTCAATAACATTTTTCTATTAATTTGGAAAGGATTTTATTTTCATGATTTTTTTCTAAGCCCAGATTTTGGTATGTGTCTCCATTTGTTTAAGACCTTTATTTTCTTCAATTAAATTGTACTGCTTTATTCATATAAGTTCTAACTTCCCTTGTTAAATTTGTTCATAACACCATTTTTAAAAGATTTCTTTTATAATTTCTATATATAACATATTACTCATATAAAGAGAAGTTGTTGATTTTTTTAAATATTTATCCTATAGTCAGTCACTCTACCGATTCTTATATTGATTTATTATTTTTATTAGTCATTTGGGATTTCTAGGCATGAAAGTATATGTAAACAAAAATAACTTTGCCTTTTCTTTTTCAATATTTGAAATTCTCATTTGCTTTTCTTGTCTTATTACATAGTTAGAACCTCCCAAATAATGCTAAATGATAGTGGTGATATTTGTTTACCTGTTATTAAAGTCAAAAGTATTTGCTCTTGAAAATTTTGTAACCAGTACAAACTTTAATACAAAACAGGAAAGCAAACTATATCCCTTTGGAATAGCAACAATTATATTTCAGACATATAATAGTGACTAATGCTCTGAGACCAGAATAAGTCTGAGTCTTCACAGGATAGAAATAGTGACTTGAAGGAATTTTTCATTCTTTAAATTCTTAAAGGAGTGATAGGAGAGAGGAGCCAGGAAGAATCTGATCTAGTCAAGATAGCAGACTAAAAGTTTAAAGATTAGGAACAGCTGGGGAGAGCAAGCGACCAGAGATCAGAAAGCAGGATTTTCTTGGGCAAAAGCCAAAAACACCAACTGGGCGGTGACCACTATGTCAAAACAGTTTTATGCAGAAGCCAACGAGGGAATATGAAGCTCTGATAGGAAAGAATCTGGAAGATTAATAGAAAGTCTTGACAAGCGTCTTCTAGAACAGAGTTTTTCAAACTTCCAAACATGCCTGACCTTCCTAACAGTGGAGTTGAGTTCTTTGCCTAGCACAGTGCCTTATATATAGTTAGTAACTTTTAAAAAATTTGTTGAATTAATAGACGAGAAAAACAATAGCATCTCAAAAAACAAAAGAAATGTGGCAATATCTAATACTAAAATGGATAACTTTGTAAGTCATTTTTTAAAGTCAGGATTTTACTGAACTAGAGTATGCATACAGAAAAGTATATAATCATACAGCTCCATAAACTATCACCCCCATCTCACCACCAGTGACAAGAATCAGGATGTGACCAGTTCCCTAGGAGTTCCCCTTGAGCCTCCTCCTAGCCAGTACTCCCCCAAGAATAATCACAACATAGATTAGTTTTAGCTACTTTATAACTTTGCATAAATAAAATCATACAGTACAAACTTTTTTTGTAGCTGACTTCTTTTGCTCAACACGTTGTGTTCTTGAAATTCCTCCATATTATTGCATATAGCGATAATTTGTTTATTTTCACTGCTATGTAGTATCCTACTGTATGAATATATCATAATTTATTTATCCATTCTAATGTTGATGGGCATGTAGGATATTTCCAGGTTGGAACTATTAAGAATAGTGCTACTGTGAACACTTTAGCATATGTCTTTGGATGAACATCTGTAAGTTTCTATAGGGTAGATCTCGATGAGTGGAATTCCTGGGTCACGGGTATTTATAGTTTCAGCTTTAAGATACATTACTAAACAGTTTTCCAAGTGTGTATACCAATGTATGTTCCTACTAACAATATTTAGGAGTTCCAGGTGCTCTGCATCCTCACCAGCCCTGTGTTGTCTTTTCCATTTTAGACATTGTGGTGGGTAGGTGATGGCATCACGTTGTAGTTTTAATTTGCATTTTCCTGTTGACTAATGAAGTTATGTGAACATTTTTTTGGTTGTAAAAATAAGTTACAATAGAAACTTATTTTCCCACAGTTCTGGAAATTAGGAATCCATTAAGTTGTCAGCAGAGCCATACTTCCACTAAGGCCTGTTCAGGAATCCTCCCTTTCCTCTTCCCAGCTTCTGGTGGTTGGCCAGCAATCCGTGGCATTCCTTGTCTTATAGATGCATCACTTCAATCCTCTGGGTTCACATGGGTTCTCCCTGTGTTTCTGTCTTCACAAGGCTGTAATCCTATAAGGACACAAGTCATATTGGATTAGGGGTCCACCCTACTACGACCTCATCTTAACTACATCTGCAACAGCTCTGTTTGCAAATCAGGTCACATTCTGAGGTTCTGGGGGTTAGAACTTCAACATATCTTTTTGGGGGGACACAATTCAACCCCCAACACACCCCTTCATTCCTCACTCTTAACAATTTCATATGTATTTTAGAGAAAATTTTCTATGCATTTACAAATGCATGCATATAATATGTATGTGTTGACACACACACAAACTTATATATATAACCATATCACACATGTTATTTAACATATTGGTCTTTCAAAAACTTTTATTGTGGTAAAAGACACCTAACATCAAATTTACCATTTTAACAATGTTTAAGTGTACAATTCAGTGGTATTAAGTACATTCCCAGTGATATGCAACCATTGCCACTATCTATTTTAGGGACTTTGCATCCCTCCAAATAGAAACTGTCCTTTAACCAATGACTCCCCAGTCTCCCCTCCCTCCAGCCCCTAATAATGTCTATTCTGTTTTCCATCCCTATAAATTTAACTCTTCTAGATAGCTCATATAAGGGAAATTATACAATTCTTGTCCTCTCCTGCCTGGCTTATTTTAGTTAGCCTAATGTGCCTGAGATTCATCCATGTTATAGTGTATGTCAGAACTTCACTCCTTTTTATAGCTGAATAATATTCTATTGTATTTATAGAGCACATTTTGTTTATCTGTTCATCTGTGGGTGGACACTCGGGTGGTTTCCACATTTTGGCTGTTGGGAACAGTGCTGCTGTGAACATTGGTGCACAAGCATCTGTTTGATCCCTGTTTTCTATTCTCACATATTGTTTTTGCCACTTGATAAGGTGCGGACATCTCTCTAACTCAGTACAGATACTTACCTCATTCTTTCCTTCAATTACTTTGTAATCCATAGTATGACATGAGGATGACATTGAATGAAACTAGACATTACCTTCCCTGGCCTTTCCCCCTTGGGTGGTGAAAATTAAGGGAGAATCTGAGACTGTATCATGTAAACACAAGTGTTTTTAAAATGGAGTTTTAAAAACTCCTAAGTTTTCACAGACATACTTCTCTAGGGTCACACATTTTCTTTATACAATGAAATTTTGTGTTTTCATTTTTGAGATCATCTAAATATAGCTGTAAGCATTGCCTGGATCATCTGAATTACCTACCAGCTTCCAACCAAGTATTGCCACCCAGTGTTGGTACATTCATCTACTGTTGTGTTCATGATGCCAAGTGAAGGGGTAACACAAAGAGGATGGTGGCAAGCCTAGCAAGTTCACTCCGACTGCGGAACGAATGACATCGTGTGCACTGTAGAAAGGCAGGTTTTCAAGTTTTGAGTAGAAAAAAATGCTGGAAGAAGGGGATCATCACAGCACTGAGAAGCCAAATAAGAATCTGCAGTGGAGTAGTCAGCACTATTGTTGGTTAGGGGGGTAGGTGGAGGCTGCAAAGATATGGACCACAGGATTTCTATAGGTTTTCATAGTTCTGTTTGAATATAATTTTAAAATTTGCTTTGAGTTCTATCATTGCATATGGAAAAACTATAAGTATAAAAAGTTTATAACTAGTTTTCTAGTCATATGTTTTAAAAATGAATTCTTGGCCCTGGCCAGGTAGCTCGGTTGGTTAGAGCATCATCCTGATACACCAAAGTTGCTGGTTCGATCTCCAGTCAGGGCACATACAGGAATCAACCAATGAATGCATAGATAAGTGGAACAACCAATCTCTCCCTCTCTCATCAATACATAAAATTTTTTTTAAAAGATGCATTCTTTGAAAAAAAGTTTAAATCAAAAATAAATTTTTATTTCCTATCACAGAGTTTCTCATAGTTCAAGTCAGAAACACTAACCTAGTGGTTAACTTGATGTAAAATTTCCAGACCAGGGCCACTGCAATGGAAAATTGTTCACACAAACAGCCAAACAGGCCTTTGGCTGGAGAACATCAGTTTTGAACGTAAATGCAAATTTATATATAAATGTTTCTCTACTCCAAAGTCAGAATGAATAATTCATGAAAATGGGCCTATCAGAAAGACTAGGCCTAGGAACTAGGCTGGTTTTGCTTCCTGACCTGGCTCTACCTACCTCACCTGGCTCTAAACCTCTGCTTCCTCTCTTCTAAACTAGGGATCAATAATAAAACTTACATGTTTGCTATAAGGGTTGATTATACGGAACATATTTAAAGCATCTGGGGAATATTAGGGGTATTCCATGACAGCCACTGATATTACAGGGATATCTGAGCTGTAGGTTTGGGGCATGTTCCATGAGCTTTATATCATGATTAAGCCTTTTCCACAGTTGGGAAAATAGTCTAAACTAAGTAACCCAATATTATACATATAATCCAAGTAGTATTTACCAAAGCTATTATAGGATGCAAAAATACAAACAAAACAAAATGAAACTCTTACATTAGCTTCTAAGTAATTGAATTTTTGTCAACTATTCCTGGTTAGTTAAAATCTTTAAAGCAGATATTTCAGCCCTCAATATTGCAGATATTTCTAAAGTCTGCCGATCTACCTTTAAACAGTATATTTTATGGATCTGCCTCAGCATTCTTGGTCATGACTAAAATCATTGAAACATGAACGTCTCTGTGGGTAGAAATGTACTAGGTGTATATAAAATTGAGCAAAATCCACATTCACTTCAGATTATAAACTGGAAGCTTATTTTTGCATTTTATGAAAATCCTGGCATCTGCTTTCTTTCTTGTGAATGATTTTTTTATTTTATTCTAAAGCTGAAGTACAATGAGGGTAGAGATTCTGGTCCCTCTGAGTTTATGAATAGCAATCACATCATGAAATAGTTAGACGACCTAAAACCACATCTGCACGAAATGATGATAATCATGTTGAAAGGTTCTGGAATTTTACTTTACTTATATATTCCATCTTCCCCCTTAATAGTACTAAAACCACTGAGCAACGAGGTTGGGGACACGCCTAATTGTGTCTTCTCTGAGCACCAGCCAGTCACTTTTCCCCACCTGTGCTGTAGCCATTCTGACCACGCAGTCCTGCCCCTGGACAGGTACAATGCCGCCCTAGCTGGTTTCCTTGCTTCCACTCCGGCCCCTTCCAATCCATTCTCCATGCCATATGTCAGATTGGCTTTCTTAACTGTAAATCAAATCACGCCACCGCCCGCCTAAAACTCTCAGAGGTCCCTCCTGCATGTAGCGTAATAGCCAGTCCCTGGCTGTGGTGACTGTCCCTCCACCTAATCGGGCCCAGACCTCCCTCTCCCACCCCCACTTACACACTGTCCCACCTGCTCTCTGCGCTGCAGCCTCTCAGACTTTCCTCTTTCAAATACCCTAAGTGCATTGTCGCCCCAGGGCCTTAGCGCTTACCACGTCCTCTGCCTAGAACGCTCTGTTCCACAGCCTTCGCCTGGTTGCCTCTTTCATGTCAAGGCTTCTCTGACTCCTCAGATCAGAGACGCCGTCCCTCCCCACTTGTCACGTCTCTCTGTGTCCAACACTGTGTTTTATTTTCTTTCAAGCACTCAATACTCTGATTTCATCTTTACCATTTATTGGGTAACTAACTTGTGCTATAGCATCTCTCCCCTAGAATGTAAGCTGCAGGAGTATCTTGTCATTCAATGCCTAGAATGATACCTACGCGTGGACATCTTCCAATAGTGTTCCTTAAATAAGCGACTGAATGAATATACAACCTTAGGCATCACCTAAATTCTATTCCTCGCTTGGTTACCATGTCATGGAGTAATCTCTGGCAAACACTGAACTGCTTTAGGCCTCAGATTCCCCTATGAATAATTAGTAAACTGGACGAGATGTTTGTTAAGGGCTCTTCTTTTGTATTTCCATGCTTCATATTCAAGTATTATTTCACACTTTTCCTCCATTTCTTCTCTTCTTCCCCCCCCATCTTCTCTCTCCTCCTTCCTCTTCTCTCTTTCTTTCCACCCCTCCCCCAGCACTTCCTTAAATTCATGAACAGTTCTAAACCAGTTGGAGATTTTTTATGCATAAACACAGACCTCGCAAGGATGTACGATCTCTAGACACTGAACTGCCCTCACGACCACATGTTGTAGTGTTTATTTTCCCTGCCCAGCCAACCCCTTCCAAACCACACCCTTCGCTGCCAAGCCACAGCCCCACCCTGCCTTTGGAAATAAAAATGGAATAGAAGGATCCCTGGCTTCTGAAAAAAAAAGCACAAATTTTAACTAGTATAATGTTTCTGAAGAAATCAGGGTGCCACTGAGAGGCCTGATAACAACTTTATAAAATTTCTTAATATAACAGAGTTCATGACAATAATAGGAGACAGTGATGTGAAATTTTAGCTACTGCCAGAGACAATTTCTAAATTATTTTTTCTTGTCCATGCCTAATTGCACTGACTGTCCTTGTACATGCTTAACTTGTAGCCATTTAGTTTATACTATGCCAGAAATATACATTAAAAACAATATAGTGATGATTAGATAGCAACATTACACACTGGTCCTTATTTCAGATCCTGTTTAAAATGGTTTCAAAATGAAAAAGGAAATTTCTTGCAGGTCTAGAAGAATTGAAGTAATATCAGCTGCAAGGATAGATTCTGATTTGCTAGTAAGTGCATATCTACAAACCAAGTTTCAAAACCCCATGAAGACTTAAAATCACAGCGTTTATGAGCTGGAAGAACACTGTGGGCTTCGTTAACAAATGAGGGCATTGAAACTCAGATCAAATGACTAGGCCAGGGTCAAAGAGCTTATTAGTGCTGGAGCTGGAACTAAACCTCTGGTCTCCTGGTTGGTGACTTTCTCATCACATCAAGCTGCCTTTCTGAGACCTGGTAGTTACTTGCAACTTTCAATCATCCATGCCAACCCCGTAGATTAGAATGTAAAATGATCAGTCCATTAAATGAGAGAGCACTTGAGGAATTAGAATGTTAGTTGTTATGTTATTGTTATACTACTTGCTAATATTTGTTTAGTTTATGTGTCAGGTACTCCACTATGTGTTACTTGTATTATCCTATTGAATCCCCAACTAGCCCTACGGGGATTACATTACTATGTGTCAGGCACTTTTCTAAGCCCTTTATATCTAATAAGCCCTTTAATCCTCAAAATAGTCCTATAAAGTAGTATTATTACTCCTATTTTACAGGTGAAGAAACTGAGTCAGAAAGAGGCTGAGTCATGCTCAAGTCCAAACTCAAGTACACCCCCTTAAACCAATGCCTATGCTGCTTCTCTATGCTATACCACCCACCTATAGTTTCTACTGTCCCATCACCACACCGTTAGGAGAAATAATAAGTAGCCAACGTGAGCTTCTTCTCCCTGCATTCACCTATTTTCTCAATATTAGCTGGTGGTAGAGACATTTAAAGAGAGGAGCTAAAAAGAAGAGAAGGCCACCTGCAACCTGAATAACCTGGACAATCCAGGATTTTATCATATCAATAATGCTTAAACTTCAACAGGTTATGACTGTGGCCCATGAAAGTATGTTTTCTACACATGGTGGCTGGGTGAAAACATAATCTGTAAATTACTATCTGAGCTAGATTGTTTCTGCAAGAAGTAGAAGAGACAAGCTCGAGTTACATTAGTCAGTGGGAAAGAATATATGGATCCCGGCTGGTGTGGCTTAGTGACTGAGCACCGACCTAGGATCCAGGAGATCGTGGTTGGATTCCTGGTCAGGGCACAGGCCCGGGTTGCGGGCTCGATCCCCAGCAGGAGGCGTGTAGGAGGCAGCCGATCAATGACTCTCTCCTCATTGATGTTTCTCTCTCTCTCTCCCTCTCCCTTTCTCTCTCTGAAATCAATTTAAAAAAAATTTTTTAAATGACCAGATACTGGAGGTTTTTGAAGTTGTTTTGTTGATGATGTTGACTTACAAGGGGATGGAAATAATAGCACCTTGCAGTTGCAGACCATTTTGTAATTTTGAAGTGCTCTGCATTGAAATGTCACTTTCTTACTCCTTTGTACTTCCCTGGGGCCCTGACTCTGCCTAAGCATAAAATGCAAATTCTTCACAGTCTCCCTCAAGGCTCCTCTCCTTTTCCATGATGCCATCTTGGTTTCCTGAATCCACCTCAATCCTGTTTTCTCTGAGCTTACCACCTGCTCATTGCCTATGCTGTTCATACACGGCACCTCTTACTATAATTACTTTTAGGAAAACATACATTTTTACTTATTTGTGGTTAACTCCTCATGAGCAGAGAAAATGGCCGATGCCTTATTCCCTAAGCCACTTAAAACAGTATATCTTGCCTATAAAAGGTATAAAAATATAGGAGAGGGGGATGCATGAGAAAAGGCATGATTGTGCCCACTTTATAGATGAGAAAATTAAAACACACCTTTTGGGAATTGAGGAAAATGTTGCATTGGCTCATGGTAGCCCTAAACCAAGGTCCAGAAGCAAAGAAAGAAACTGTTTAAAGGTAGAAGAGAAGATTGGGAAAGAATAAAGTGAGCAGGGAAAGAATGTGAAGAGACAGGAGGGAAAGAGGTGCATCGACTGAGGGTGGAGGTGATGGACAAGCAGGAAAGAGGAGGTGAATTTTTTTTAAGAGGGAGAAGGTAGGAAATAAAGGCAGAATAAAAAGCTAGGAAAGCGTTTTTATAATCTCTTGAAGAAAATGCTTTATGTCAACCAGAGGAGCTAATCTGGGCTTTGGGAAGTAGAGAAGAAATGAGGAAGGCTCTACCCCCTGGTCAAAGGTAAGAGAACTGAGAAAAGTAAATAGAAGATAAAGGGGAAGAAGAGAGGGAAGTGGTGGGTCCTTTTTTGGTTATTAAAATTATTCCAAACAAAATCAGTTTTTGACAACTGTGCAAAATCAAGAGGAAAAAAGAAAACCACAGTGAAAGGAACTGAAGAGTCCAGATTGTTCTTGTCTTGTTACGAAGGAATATCTGACTATACTTTTGAAGTTCCTTCCGCCTTCTGCTTTGTTCTGATAATAATGTAGACCCAAACAGCACCCTGCAATATCAAATGTTTTGTCAGGACCAGGGATGTAACCAGGTAGGTGATGCTTTGAATCAGAAACTCTGTGCAGTTTGGATAATTGTAGGCAAAACTTCTAAAGCATGAGTTTAAATTCTCTGTCATCACGTAAGAACTTTTCAACCATTTTAAACCAGAACTTTCCAGTGACTGTCTAGTTAGCAATGTTTTATGACCATCCTAAACTGATTCCCATAATGAAAAATTATCAGAGAAAAATTAGTTCTTGATGGATCTCCAAGTCCCCACTGTAAAATATAAGAGGACCTGATCTTCCCCAAGTCGTAGTTGCTTGTGTGTGCTCCAGAGTCTTGGAGTCTGAAAGGGGTGGGGCTTGGAGATGGGACAAGGCTTGTTCTGGGTTTAGCTTCCCAGAGTAAATGCAATTCAGCAGCTAGAATAACAGACTCCCAGTTTAGGAATTTGCCATGGACGCTGCCCAAGGATCATTCCTGGACTCCTCTGAGTGCACTGGACTCACTGAAAAAAAGAAGCAACTTTTATTCGTATGAAAATGTCAATAATCTATCATCACCTGAGCAAGAACAATAGATTTCTAAGTGCATGTTATTGCCAGAGGCAAAGGAATGAATTTAATTAGGCTTTTTCATGTCAGGAAACTTTACAATTTCAATATAAGAGTAACAGCTGACTAATTGCTGTAGTCAGAATAAAAAGATCTTCCGACTTAATTTACCTGCCCAATCACATCTGACATTCTTATAATAATAAGTGAATTTTTAAAGTGTAAGCTTCTAAACCAATGCTTCTATTCCAAGAATTTGACTGAATTTCCTAAAACTTGGTGGAGTGAAGTCTGTAGTCTGTGTTGATTTTTATATGGAGGGAGGAAGGAACAGTACATGCCACGATTTAGCTTCAATTTCCCTCTCTGCTTTATTTTCAGCCCCGTCAGAAAACCACCCTCTCTGCTTGCCTCACTCCTTTGTTTTTCTATAAAAGTATCCTCTTCTGTGTAAGGTTCTGGTCCAAAATAGTCAGTATTGGAAGCTGAGCTGTTTTTGCTTCATTTCTGTGGCCTGAGTCACTCTCTCCAATACCAGGATGCCCTCAGGGAAGATACAGAGGAAATGATGTAATTCTCTTTGGTTTCTTTGACGCTTTGGGCTTTTTCTTTGGGCCTGAGCCTTAATGAATCTGTGTTCTAATTAGCCAGCAAGGAGCACGAGGAACTAAAACCTGGGTCTCCTCCCTCCTCCTTGCTAAAGGCACACACACCTTTTGCTCCTTCAGGCGGTTCAGGTGATTTTGCCAGAATTCCTGCATGAGTCTTCTGCGTGGCATTGTCCA
The DNA here is from genome assembly GCF_054644295.1 of Miniopterus natalensis. Lineage (NCBI taxonomy): Eukaryota > Metazoa > Chordata > Mammalia > Chiroptera > Miniopteridae > Miniopterus > Miniopterus natalensis. The sequence goes on along the minus strand of NC_142081.1, from coordinate 187,646,667 downwards.
GCAGCTGGAAACAGGGATTTTTAATGCCTATTTTACCACTTGGAAACCAAAAAGTAGAAAGTGTCTTGTCCAAGGTCAAGCAGGACTGAAAGGAGAGGGAGCAGCATCGGAGAGGGGTTGGGGACGCTGGCGGGGAAGGGAGCTGTGAATATCTGGCTCCCAATTCCTCTGCTCCCCCCTCCGCTCCTCCACACAACCCCCTTCCTATGCAAATGAAGAAAGCCCAACTCTAAACTTAGAAGATCTGTTTAGAACAGATTTCATTTTTGAATTTGATAAATGTGTGTTCAATTCCTGGATATTTGGACACCGTATCATTTTATAAGTAGAATTTGAATCAGCCTTGCTCTTAATTGTTTGGCATCCTGGGCTGTTCTCCTGGTACTTTGGCAATTGACAGATACATGCCCCTTAGTTTGGTGGTGAGGGTGGGGGTGGGGTGCTTGGACTAGGGTTTGCACTGTTCCCCCACTTCAGCTAACTGGAAAACCAGAGCAGCTGGGGCTGTTCAAAGCACTCTCCCAAATACCCTTTCTTCTGAGCCCCACTCGCGGAGGCTGCCGGGAGGGCCCACACTTACAGCTATTTTAACATGTGGCTCTCCCTGTTGAAATGATCTGTTTAATCAGTGTCTCCTCAAACAGACGTCAGCCTCTTAAAGGCAGGAGCTGTGTCTTAAATCATTTTTATAATCCCAGCACCGTAAAGTTCAGTGAAGTTCATGAAATGGCCTTTTGAACTAAACTCAGGAACAGGTAAGGAGGCAGAGGGAGAATCCAAGGGAGGGAAATGAAGGGGGAGATAAGGGGAGGGGAACCCCTGAGGGAAGGAAGGAAGAGCCAAGGTCAGTGGGCATCCCAATTTATTTCCAGGCAGCTAGCATTTATTTTTAAGAAGGATCCAGGCCCTCAGAAGGAGGCAACGTACTTGCTAAAGGGCTAACGGGAAAATTGATGGAAATGGAAGATTCTGGCTCAGAGGGTGACCCGGTGTTCCTCGGCAGGTGAAATTACTGGTGTGTGGTCGAAAGGCTGACTCCTGGCCCCGCCCTGGACTGGGACTCAGAGTCTTTGGGAAGGGGAGCTCAGAGATTTTTCAACAAGCGTCTCAGGTCCTAGAGTTTGAAAAGCACTGGGTGTAGTCTTTCCTGAGTGCACTTCATCCGCCTTCATAACACTCGAGCCCAGTTCGTGTGGAGGGTTTTACATCGGAGACCAAGCCTTCCGTGTGAAAGCCAGGTTTGTTGATTTTGGGGAGACCAATGAACTATGATATCCTTTCATTCGCTCTGCACAGCATCACGCCACATCCACGTGTGTGCGTGCACAAACATGTATGCACATACATACAGGCATGCACATAGGCATGTGCACACATGTGTACACATGCTTCCTGTGGATTGCGGGTCCCTGCAGTGCCAGTGCCTTGGATCACTTGCCTTGTCTCTTAAAATGCCTCCTGACCAGGGCAGCCCTAATCAAGACTGAGGATAGAAATCAGAGGGGCTGGGGGAGAACTGTTTAGGGCAAAAACTCTTTGGACAAAATTCCTCTTATTTCAGACATTTGACTTCTGTTTCTAGATCAAACCAAGAGATATTTGCAGAAACGAGAACATGAAAGGTTACTTATATTTTCTAAAACTCCCTACAGACTTGGTGACAGATGAACGTGCATTTTGCCTTCCTTTCTTCCCAAGTGATTCATCCTTGGTTGCTGAACACCTGCTTAAAACAGGGCTTTCTTCTCTCTGTCCTCAGGGCGTGCCAAGCATGTTTGAAACCATGAGGTAGGCCTAATACCAGGGCAGGGGTGGGGGGTGGGTGGAGGAGAGTCCCATTTGATCTACATAATGTATTCATTGTTTGAAATCCTCCATACATTGCACAGTAAGCTGTGGTTGGGTTTGTGGTGTGAAACAGGGAACTCAGGCAAACTCTGAGAACCAGCATTTCCATGCCCAAGGTGAGTGTCTACATTGCAGAGGCCGAACCCCTGTTAATACCTTTGCTCTCCCCTCCATGAAGACAGCATTAAGTTTGGGATTTTCTTTGCCTCCAAGTTTTTCAGAGCGACCCACCAAAAAAAGGCATGTTCAAGCAGCAGAACTGACTTGCAATGAAAATTGGCCTCTGTTCCCCAAGTTTAGTCATTTGCGGGACTGCGTTTTGCTCTCTCCCACTTCCCGTCCGGGTTGCCTCAGTCTCTTTTTTCAGCTCCCCGTCAGTTAATTCACATTTCCTGATTTGGCAAACAGCCCCCCACCCCCACCCTCCTTTTTCTTGGGTAAAACTTCCTGAGTTGACTTTAAAGCAAACTGTTACCTCACCCAGGAGCTTTAGGAGCAAAAATGGCATTTAGGTTTAATTGCATAGAGCCCCACAGTAGTTACCACTTTATAAAACTCAAGTGACTTTTTTCCAAGCTCCCTGGTTTCCAAAGCCGGCTGGCTGCTGACCTCCAGGAGGGCGAGCTGCCTGGGCGCCCAGCACGCCTCCCGGCCTTGGCAGGCTGCAGGCTGCAGGCTGCGAGGACACAGGCCTCTCCAGCTCCCACTGCCTGAAAAAGTCGGCAGCTGAGGGAACCAGATCCCCAAGGCCGCTCTGGAATTTCAGAGGAGGGCATATGCTACACGCCCGTGGACGAACCTCTCTGTGGACTTTTTCACCCAGAGATGACACCCCCCTTGAGAAGGGCCTAGAGGAACAGCTGCCTCTGTCCCCGTGGGCCTTGGGGCAGAAGTGGGGAAGTGGGCAGTTTTCATCAGTGGTGACCACAGGCTCTCCGGGCCCGTTGCAGACACTCTCAGAGCCGCTCCAACCGTCTGCCCCGCTCCTGGAGAGCTGCACGCAGCCCAGGCTGGGCCAGCTCCTCTGCTGCTTTCCCGGGATCTGCTCAGGACCATGCTGGCGCTCGTGCCAGTGTTGGCCTCATCTCTGATTTTAGGGGAAAGAGTTTATTGATCCACGCCCCTGCAGCCTGTGGGTCTTTGCTCAGATGTTACCTTCTCCGAAAAGAGGGCTTTTCAGACCACAGGTGTAGTCCCCACCCCAGATGCATCCAATGCTCCCCTCTTCTCTGCTTTTTCCTCCAGAACCCTTGTCCCCGAGCCTTACAAAGTACCTTTGTTCTCTTCTGCAACCGACCCCACCCGCCCACACCCTCTGCCTCTAGAATAGATAATTTAAGCCTCAGGAATTTGGGCTACTTTGTGTCCACGGCTGCACCCCCAACACCTAGAAAAGCGCCTGGGACATACTAGGTGCTCCATAAGTATTTGCTGAATAATGAAGGAATTTGAGAGATTTCTGAAACTGGAAAATAGGAATGGGAAGGTATAGTTTTTGATCGAGGAGAATCTTCCTAATGGGCCAGGGCTGGAGTTGGGAGATCAGAATGCAGGGAAGAAGAGAACCTTAACGGGGCAGGGAGCCGGCTGCTTCCTTCTGTGTTTACAGTAAACTAGCGAGTTAGCTGTCACTGTTGACATTTCCTAAATGAAGGAACAGAGGCACGGAAACTTCACGCGCTTAGCCAAGGTCATACCCAAGGTCACACAGAGAAAGCTACCGACCACCTCGGGGATGTCTGACTCTAGCTGTGTTGTTTCCACTGTGCTGTCTTCGGTTCCCTGACTTCTGTTTGGGACAAAGCCTGGTAATGTGGCATCCTAAACCGATTCAACTAAAATGCACAGACCTGGAGGCAAACCCCGGCTCTGCCACTCGTTGGCTGTGACAAGGCCAGCCTCCGAGTCCCTGTGGGTGCCCGTTTCCCTCTGAAGAAAATGAAAAGGTAGGACCTGGCAATCGATGATTCTACTTACTCCTGCCAACGGCCGGGTGGGGTAGGAAGGGAATAAGTATCGATAGCTCCGGAAGATGAAATTAAAACCCAGAAAGACTGCATGACTCACGTGTGGTTAAGCAACATGTCAAGTCAGTGGTCCAGAGAAAAACCACCCGGGCAGAAGGTGTTTCAGCCTATTACAATTGTCATCTCTTCTCCAAACCACATAATTTTTATGGCTCAAAAGAGATATTAAGATAGCATGCTAACCTTGAGCTGTTGTAAATTTAAAGGATCTATTTTTAAAGTCTGATTTAAAACACTTTCAGGAAAGTGACTAAAACAGAGCATTGGAGTTGGTGGCATGCTGGCTGAGCTCTGGGCGCTAAGGTGCTGCTTGGGCCAGGCTGGCTGGATGTGAGGATTAATAATACTCCATGTCCTGCTGACACTGGTCCCTGAAAGGACACAATCCACAGAAATCTATTAAAATACAGTCTATGGAAATCTAAACTCACCTTGGGCTCTAGGCTTGTCCTTGCTCTGTTGTTACACATTGGAATGCTATCTCTGGTGGTTATTTTCTATTTATTGGTTTGCTGGCTAAATGCTCTATGAGAAACACTTGGGATCATTGAAATGTGAGAAAGACAAGTCTTTGCTTCACCATGAATCAGACACACAGTAGTGGTTTTGAGTGTTTGATGTTTAATTGAGCACATACTGTGCTAAGAAATAACTTTAAATAAGCAAAATTAAAGTTAGGTTTAGTGTCCCTGTATCTTCAGAGAAATGTTATTTGAGCGAAAAATGAAAATATAAATCCTTCTCTGTTTCCCTCGCAGCAACGAGAGTTAAATAGTATCTTCCTTCTTGGGCCTGTAAAGTCAGTTTTGAATTTTTTCCCCTTTTGGCTAGAGAGCATTTTATCTTTGCTGGCACAGAATCATTGGGCCACACAGTTTACTATAAGTGAAAAAGCCAAACTTGTGAAAATTGGGCCCTGATCCCTCTCTGTAAAACTAGCACTCATGAAAAATCCAACTTTAATGGAATTCCTTAGTTTATGATTTAGGAATCTCCGCTCCACCCCCTGCCCCACCAGATAAGAGCCTCTCTCCCCTCTTGGGTCGGGGGCTAGGCTACAAGCCTGAGGGCCATGGGCTCTGGGTTCTCCAGTACATGGCCCTTGAGGGCCAACCTGGCGGAACTGTAGGTGCCCAAGAAAGTCAGGCAGCCTCATGGAAAATCTGATTTGTGTGGAGGAAGATATGAAGGGCACACAGGCTTACAAGGGTGCAGGGGGCTGTTCATCTCTTTGGCGGGACTTGAAACTATCTTGGATGGCAGCAGAGGAAAAGATGGCGAAAGTTACAGAAAGGAGAGACAGTCTGTACTTACAGGCTCATATTTTTCCCTGAGAGAAATGCCCTCCTGACCCTCTTTAGCCCCAAAAGCCCAGAGGAAGGGTTTTGCTGGCACAATTAGTGTTTTTTTTAATGTATTGCTTTTCCCCATAGGTTTCTGTCATGCTTTTAAAAATTGGATCCAGCATCTTTACAAGTTATTTGTGCATGATGTCTTCGTGTTCTTTTTTCCAGTTGCTGCTTATTTCATCTATCATCTATCTACTTATCTGTCATCATCTATCTCTCATCTATATCTACCTGTCATCTATCTATCTATCTATCTATCTATCTATCTATCTATCTATCTATCTATCTATCTACCTATCTATCATCTATCTATCATCATCTATCATCTATCTATCTATCTATCTATCTATCTATCTATCTATCTATCTATCTATCTATCTATCTATCATCTATCTGTCTTTCTATCTATCATCATCTACCTATTGTTTTCCAGGCTACTAGCTCCTGTGAGGAGTATTTATTGAGTACCTACTAGGTGCTACGTAGTGTCTATGGTATTGTGATTGGGAATCCCCAGTTGCTGGCATTCTAATTCTAATTAGGAGCTCTTCAACAATTCTGCCCCCATATCCTCTCTCTGCTGCTTTTGCTTTCTAGTTACTTTATCACAGATGCTTCATGTTCATCTTCAATTTTTCATCTAAAGATAAGGTCCTAAAATATAATTTTCGGTAAGGTAAAATCATGACCCTTGTACAAATATAAAATAACCACATGCTCAAGACTTTAACTCATTAATTCATGAGGGAAGCAGAAAGATGTTAATTCCGGTTCAAAGGACAGTGTGAAGAACAAATATATATGTAGGCAAAGTGGAATGCTGGAAGAATTTACTAATAAGTAGATGTGAAATTGCCTGGTAGTCGGTACTCAATAAATGTTAGCTATTTGTTTGTGTAAATGTCTGCCATACCTGGCAAGTCTTCATAAATATCACTGAATTAAACTTCACTGAACAGAGCGGTGGGTAGGGAGGGAGGGGATGGAAACTCAAGCCTAGCCATGAACATGGAGGGGCCACTTACAGAAGACAGGTTTTGCATAGCAGGCTGTTCTGCAAATGATACTTGAAATGTTTATGCCAGTTTCTGTAGTTGCTTAGACTTGCTTTAATTTAGGATGAATCTAAGACCAGACTAGACAAGCGGTGATGAATTTCAGTAAAACCTCCCAAGAAGGTGGCAGGTTTTTGCATGTCACACTTGAACTTCTCATTTTTAGGTAGAGAGAGGTAGAAGGGTTTTTGTAAGTGAAGTTGAAATTGTCTTTCAGGATTAGAATCATAAAAGTTGTTGGTATTCCAGATGGCAGTGTTAAAAAGAAAAAGCACTCTTTGGTGGCCAGGAGAGTCCCATTTCTTTCCTAGTCTAACCACAGATAGTGGTACTTGTCCAGGTCAGTTAATTCTCTGTGTCTCAAATGAGCAGATCATACTTTTTAAACTGTTCTATGAGGTGCTTTAGGAGATTTGCAAACATTTGATTCAAATTTTATTTTTTACTGTTTAAAAATTAGTTATTAAAAGGAAATGATTTGATTGATGCCAGACAAAGCATTTTTCGGAGGCCCCACTCGCTGCCTCACCCTTTCTCTAGTTGGCAGAGAGCACAGTGAGAATGGTCCCCTCCGTCAGGGTGGAGCCCTCCCCGGGGTCCTGCTCGGGATGAGCTGTCAGGCAGAGTGGGGTGCCAGGGGTGGGATGAAAACCCATGTAACGCTTTCATCGTCTTAACATTTCCAATACCCTGCAAATAGCTATTTCTCTTTCATGATGTGCATTAGGCGCCTGATATTTTACCTGCCTTTCTCATGTGAACCTTCCGAAAGGAAGGCAATGAAATAAAATAATTTAAAAATTGAGCTGGAAAGCCTTTCTTTTAAAAAAGCAAATGGTTTGGCATAATGAAAAAGTTCTCGAGTGGACACTGGTAATGACTGTAGAAACTTGTGAATGGACTTAATGCCATTGAATTATACACAATGATTGAAATGGTAAATTTTATGTTGCTTATATTTTATCACAATAAAACAATTTCAAGCAGATGTACACTCTGCTTAAAAAGAGTTAAATCCAGTTCAACTCAATACTGTATTAATTTTTATAAATTGGAGACTTTCCATGTGCTATCCAGTTTCTATGTAGATTTTGAATAAAACATTTCCTCCCATCTCTATTTACTTGAAGAATATTCTGAGATTGAAAGGTGACTTTTAAAAAATTGTTACCATATGAAACTACATTTATACCCAAATAGAAATTTTCTTAATATTTACTGATTAACCAAAACTAAATACAAAAACCCATTAGATAATGAGGCCATCATTATTTTTCCATTAGGTCCTATTTCTAAATGTTTGTGTTAAACAAAAGCAACCACTTGGAATGACATTATAATAAGGAGCTGTTTTAATTTTAACATATGAAAAACAATTTATGCTAAAAATGCCATTTTAATCTGTTATATTTTATGATATTGTTGAGAATCCCGCTGCTTAGAAAAAAATACTTGAAACCACTATACTACATCATCTTGAAATTCTGACTTGTTTATTATAATTTAAAAATACTTAGTGTTTGAAAAAGATTTATATTCTGTGGGTTGCTTTTAGGAGCCAATGACAAAACAGTATAAGAAAGTGTATATTTATCTTCAGGATGGACAAAAAAGATGGAATTATTCAATGTGCTTATCTCCTGTCTTCAACTGGCTACATGCAAACAATCATAGACACTGGAGCTCTAATTTCTTGATGTCTGGGCAGAAGAATTATGCTAATTTAACAGTTTTTCTGTCTTGGTCTTATGAAGTTATTTCTTAAAACTCTTTTGTTCTAATTTAATCCCCCATTCTCTCTGAGTTATACAGCTCTTTCAAAGAAAGTGCTTCATTCTTTCCAAATTACCTACATCAGGAAGGTCCTCCCACCACAAATTTTCATGCAAACTCTATGAGTACATGTCTATCTAGGGAGACCATCATAGTTTTATGCAATTCTCAGGGAATTCTGCAAGGTGCAAGTAATCGCCTTCATCCTGAATCCTTTTTTTCTTTTTTGCTAATGTAAATTTTGCCTATGACTCATCTAAAAGGGAATTTTGTTATGAACAGTAGGATCAGGTCACCAAGAGAAACAAATGAACATGTCCATGTCTGGTACATTTATTTCTTCTGGGATAAACTGCCAACACCATTTAAAATTCCCACACTACTATGAGATGGCACTTGAATTTTAATTTCCAGTTTAGTATTAAACATGAGAACATAGAAAAAAATCATCTGATGGAAAAAAAATTAACTGGTACAAGATAATTTAATGATACATTTCATATTCAAATAAATATTTGAGAAATTTAAATTATGACATATCAAATGAGCTTGATATATTTCATAATAGTTTAATATTACAGTAGAGCCCTGGTTGGGTAACTTCATCCCAATGCACAGGGTTGCAGGTTCAGTCCTCAGTCAGGGTACATACAAGAATCCACCAATGAATGTATAAATCAGTGGAACAACAAATCAATCAATAAATTAAAAATTAAAAAAAATAATAAAAGGAAGTATTTAGTTGAGACCAGGAAAATATTTGTTTCCCTTTGTTTTTTAAGAGTACACTCTTATTTTTTAATTAAAGATATGTTATAAAATTTTTTAAAACAAAAAGGGTCAGAAGCTACTAATTGTCTCTTCTTTCCTACTGAATATATTTGAATAAACTTTGAATACAGTGCAAGTTTTTGTGGTTTGGCAGGTCACCTAATCCCCAAGTCTCCATTTTCTCAAAATATTCAAATTAATTGATATATCCATATTACAGGATTAAATATAATAATGATTATTGAGAGCACCTCTTGAGCTCAGTTCTTTTTAATCTTATTTATTTTATTGTTATATGTTACACTACCTACCAAATTCGAAATTGAGAAACAAGGAGTGAAGAGAAAAAAAAGGCTACGAAATACAAGATTACTGACCTCACACTCATTCATCAGAACAAGCTATAATATTTTCCTTAACAGGTGTGCCATTGGATTTTTAAAGGTGGTCTTCCACTACTAACCCCTTCAGCCCTGCGCTTCTTACTTAGTGGATCTAAATTTTTGGTTTGGCAACTAACAATTGTTTGGGTAGAAACAGACATTATCTAGTCGAGAGTAGCTCAAAGCATCTTATCCGGTCCATATCAATTCTATTTTCCCCCTCTTTTGTTCAGGATGGGAAAGCCTACTGTGTGGTCTCCATCCCTAGAATGAATAAAGCTTAAATGTTCCTTCAAACATGTATCTCAGAGTCCAGAGTCTGGAGAGGCATTTCTGCATTTCTGCATTTCTGCATAGCAGCTTCATCCTCAGACAAGTGCTCTAAACCCCCACTCGCCCACCACTGCCACAGTGACACCCAGGCCCAGTGATCTGGAACCAACAGCATCTGCCCCTTTCTTTCGGTTTTCTATTGCTTCATCAGAAATCACCCCCTAGCCCTAGCCAGTTCGGCTCGGTAGTTAGAGAAGGTCCTGGGTTTGATTCTGGCCAAGGGCATATACCTCACTCAGCTGCAAGCTCACTCCCCGGCCCCCGGTCAGGGTACGTGCGGGAGGCAACCAATTGATGTGTCTCTCTCATATCGATGTTTCTCTCTGTCTATCTGTCTCTCTCTCTCCCCCTTCCACTCTCTCTGAAAAGCAATGGAAAAAATATCCTCAGGTGAGGATTAAAAATTAAAAATAAAATAAAAATTACCCCCTAACTTAGCTATTTAAACAATAAACGTTTATTATCCCCACCCCACTGCATGCCTCCCACCCCTAGTAGAGGAACAGCTGTGTCTACGTCAGTACTGGTAAAATCCTCACAGTCAGTTCACAGAGTTTGCTCCAAGAGCTCTCCGCCTTGAAATTTTAGCAAATATCACAGCCTGGTTCTTTTCACAGTTTGCAAAGAGAGAATGCATGGGAAGGGCAAGGGGTATCATTTGGTGCCAAAGACAAGTACGACTCCCATATTTAATACATGCACAATAGTGGCTCCAAGGGTCATGATCGCCATCACTTCTGAATTTCTCACTAAAACCTCTGTGAAAATGGCATGTCATCAAATGCAGATTCCAGACAAGTACTCAGAACCATCTTCCAACCAGATTGCTACCTCCTTAACCTCTTACACAGACATTCTCAAGCCATCTCTGTCTAAATGTCAATTATTATGTATATGCCCAGGGTCTAGTACAGGGCCTGGTGCTCAGGAGGAGTTTGTTGAATACATGAATAAAATTACCCATTAAGGGTGCATTTAAGAGTTTCACCTAAAATTCTTTAAAATGCTCTTTTCATCCTAGCTTATCACAGACTTACATTAGACACCACTCTGGGGGAGCGATCATAGAACATGGATTGTAGGCTCTTGGCCAAATACAGTTTTCTGTCCCACATGTGATCTCGCTGCGCTTCAATATCCCTTAAGTCATTGTTCTGACTTCACTCAGAACATCCTGTCTCTACCAGATTGTGAGAACCTTAAGGGCTGGAATTTAGGCTTCGTTCATCTTCTTGGATTCTGTACAGTATCTGACAAGCAGCAGGTGTCCATATCAACACTTATTCTTTTTGTGCAATTTCCTTATCTGAAGGACACCCTTTCTTTCGTAAAATGGTATCATAAACTAAAAACTATTGGTTGGCATGATTCCAGGTGAAAAAAGAAAAGGAAAGATAGCATGGCAGAGTAGAAAGAGAATAGCAGCTTTGAACATTTTACTGTTAGATCTGCGCTCAAAAGTAACAGAGCTTTTAATTTATTAATTTATTTATGAATTTATTTATTATTGATTTGAGAGAGAGAGGAAAGGAGAGGGAGAAAAAGATTAATTGGTTGCCTCTCGGATGCACCCCAACTGGGGACCGCACCCGAAACCTGCCTGAGAATGGAACCAGCCACCTTTCGGTGCACTGGGCGGTGCTCAACCAACTGAGCCACACAGGCCAGGGCAGTGACAGAGCTTTTTAGATCATTAAAAAAAGAAGAAAAGAAAGATGACAACAAATAAATGAAGATCAGGGAAGGGTCTAGCCCAAATTTTGTTATTCATTTAAGTGTCCTTGAGCATCTCGTTTAACTTCTCTACATCTCAGTTTTCCCATCTGTAAAGAGAGGGAACTGCCACCACATGACGAAGGTGATTTCCAATGCGATGATTCCAAGATATTTGGCACCTGAATTTCTTTTCATTAGAACATCTGAGAAGAGTAAGTTTTGCTATTTGTCCTTAGCAGTGTTCTTCAAAGGATGAATAAACCCGTTCATCTATGGATATTTTATTAGTTGTCTGTTGCTATGTAACAATTACTCCCCAATATAGGCGCTTTAAGCAAGAATTCAGGTTTATTCTCTTGTAGAGTTTCTGAGGGTCGGGAATTCAGGAGTGGCTTAGCCAGGTGTTTCTGACTTGGGGTGTCTCAGAAGTTAGTAGTCAAAAAGCTGGCTGAGGGGAGAACAGTCTTCTGAAAACTTGCTGGGGACAAAGAGTCCGCTTCCAAGATTTTGCACTCACATGACTGCTGGCAAAAAGCTTCAGTTGCTCATCACAGGGACCTGCCTGTAGGGCTGCTCGAGGGGTCTCGCAACATGGCAGGTGGCTTCACCTACAAACAGTGATCTGAGAGCGAGAGCAAGAAGCCGCGGTGCTTTTCATGGCCCAGCTTCATGTGTCACACACTGTCACTTCTGCCACATTCCCCTTGCTAGAAACAAGTTCCTAAATACATCCCACACTCTAGGGGAGAGAAATTAGGCTCTATTTCTTAAAGGGAGGAGTGTCAAAGAATGTGTGGATTTATTTGTGAATTTGTCCAGTTATTTAAAACGCCCACAAACGTCACGTATTGTTGAAAACAGAGTGGCTGTGCACTGCAAGGCAGAATGTGGAAGTTATAACAATGGACACTTCTACAGTGACTCACTGTTTAGAAAGCATCGCCCCATGTTTCTCATTTGGTTGTCACAACAACCCAAAGGATCAATGGCATTAATGTTCCTCTTTAGAAATGAAGAAATGGAGGCTAGGTGACTTTTATAAGGTTATTCAGCAACTACATTGTACAGCTGGGAATTAAGCTCAGATTTTCTGACACAAAACACAAGATCTCTTCACTGTTCCACACATGGAAATGCTGTCAGAAAGGCCTTCACATCTAGACAAGTGTCATTGGCACGTCTGACGGTTCCTTTCTGCCCACCAATTGTTTTCTTCATTAATTTAAATTATTGTCAATTCTTACACACTTCCAAAATTGTTTGAGGCAGTTGAGAAATAAAATATTTAAGAAGAAAGCAAGAGAAGTAAATACTTCTAGGCACCAGAGTTGATCAGATTACAACACTTGGCAATAAATTTGGTTTGTATTTTTCTGGCAGCAAAGGTAAAAAGAGAAACATGATAGGCTACAGGGGTTTCGCTTTCTGACAAGAGCCAGCATACATGTTATCATTGCCTGAAACTGAATTCAAGAAGGAATTTATCACAAGGATCTGCGTGGAGATAATACCATTTGACACCACTTGACATTGTGGTCAGTATCTTTCATTGTGCTTGTGTGAAAGATATTCTCACGCCAACCTTGTGTTTAGACAGATCTCGCTTTTAAGTTGGCGAATATATTTGAGCAAGACACTAAGGAAAATGTGGCCCAGGCATATTGCTCTCAAATTTCTTTGCCAAATTAAGGATGAAACTTGGAGAATATATAAATGGATGGTTGATCTGTCTGCTGGACTCTCTCTCTTAAATGTCAGGAGTCATAAGTGGGAGCCCTTGAATGAGCTGCCAAATCTTATTTCTTTGTCTTGACATCTTCTAACAGGCACCTGTAGTACAAATGTTCTATATTTTTAATTACATTAGGGGGCCTTGGATATTTGCTCTAGGAGAGCAAGAAAGGCTAATATAATGTAAAATTGTAAGTTGGACCACATGAACTCTCAAGTCCCTTTTGGGGCCAAAATGCAATGATTCTGTGACTTTAAGGGTGGGATGCCAATATGCATTCTTGCCCCCATGGAGAGCCAGCCCACTTAGGCCTGGCTGTGAGAAGCAATCCTGTCAAAAACCTTGGCCAATTTTCCCCCCTCAAAGGAATTTCAAAAATATCCAAGCTCCTGTGTTAGTGACTGATTGAAACCAAAGCTTTATACTGCATGATATCAGATCCTGGAATAGATAACTTTAGCCTGAAAAAAGTTAAGGCAGGTGCAAGCAGCTGTCTAGTCCTGCCTTAAAAGAACTCAAGTTTAGCTCTTGTAATAATGTGCCTTTTTCCAAGTACTGTGGTTCTATCAGGATCTCTCTTGACAGCTGAAAAATACACCCTAACTATCCCCCTAAAAGTAGATGACTTAGTGTACTTTTATTTAGATGTTATAGTACTTAGTAATGTTTCCATTTATTAATTGGAATTCCCCTTCCAGAATAGAACTGTAAATAAAATGAATAAAAACTAATAGTCTTTATTTCTGTTTTAAACCAGTTTGTCTTCCTCCAAGGAAGTAGGTAGATAATAAAGTAAATAATCTTTCATTTTAAAAATTAAAAGTATTCTCCTTGGACACTATTTATGTGCCCTGAGAAAATAGGTATTCACTTACAAGTTTATTACCTGTATTTATTTCTATAATATCTGGTTGAAGAGTATTCCAGAGAGACAAAACTAATTTGCATGTTAAAGGTAGAGAGAAATGAGTGTTAATCTTCATGCAATAATCCGAAGTTGAAAAGGAGGCGGTTAGAGTGGAGAAACTACTTGTCAGAATGACTAGTAGATTTATGTTCTCTTTTGGTCCAAGGTTAAAGTCTAGTCGCCTTTCTGATTCAACAAGGCATTGTTCAGTGTAATTTTTTTTTTTTACATCCAATAGAATTATAAATATTAATTTTCATGGCATATAGAAAACTTAAAAAGTTGGAAAACTACTAAAAGATGTTATTACAAAGCTGTCATAGAGTAAAAGAATAGAGTTACAATTGTACAAACTGCAGAGCAACGGAAAGAAATTAAGAAATTAATTTGTACTGAGGGAAATGCACTCTGGGGAATTGTATGAACTGAATAAATATTTACCAGGAAGAAAAGCTGGTGAGGGCCTTTCTAAGCAGAGAAAATGAATGGCCAAGCAAGTTGGGGATCCCTGCGTTCAGGAATGAAAGACATTTGAATGTGGCTGGGGCACAGGACTCAGGGAGAGTAGGGAGAGCGAGCAGAAGCCACAGCCTGTAGGGCCTCATGGGCCAGTTAAAGGTCCTTCTACTGCTCAGCCCCGGCCCCTTCTCAGGTCCAGTGAGCTCTCAGCACTCTCCTTTCTTCCTTGACTGCAGGCCCCCAGTACTCTACTAGCTTTCCTCTCTTTGATAGCTGTCGGCACCCACCTTTTCTCCCGCATCTGTAATGTGGTGCCCTAAAGCTCCTAGCTTCTTTGTTTCCTATAAGACGGCACACAGCCTTTTTGTTAAATAATTTTCAATGCTAATTTTAAGAGATCACTCTAGGATGTTCTGTAGAGAACAGACTGGCGGGTTTAGAGGCAGAGGAGAAGTAGGAAGAAGGTGGGAAGGTCAGGCAGGTACCTAGAGAGAGGTGATGGTGCCCTGGACTAGAATTCAGTGGGAAGATGGTAAAAATTATTAGATGTGGGGCATAGCTGGAGAATAGAACCAACAGGACGTGCCAGTGGATGGACAGGGTTGATGGCAGAGAGGAATCAAGGATGAACTACTGAGCACCTGAGTGGGTGTTGCCCTGTTTACCAGCCTTTTTGCCCTACCTGCAAACGACCTCCCTCTAGGCATTGCCTCTGGACTGACTACCTTTGGGCTTTGCGACGAATCACTGTAAATAACTGAACATATTTAAGTAGGAAAATGACAAGATAATTTTTCTCCTCTCCCATTAGGCTTACATTTCCTCTATCAGAATGACTTTGTTGCCTGATGACCAGTTTGCTGTCTCGGAAGCAGGGGTGTGAGTGTGTGTGTGCACGCACATGTGTGGGGGAGAGGAGTGCTTCTCTCCCATTCACAGTACGAATTGCTTCATCTGGTTAGTAATTGTCTCTTTAGAAAGTAGAGAGTTGGGCTTTGATGTGATGGAGTGCAGGACTGAAATGTTGAGGAGATGGGAGAGGAAAATGCTGATGTCAACTGTAGTTGAAAAATAAAATCAAAAACAAGATAAAATTAAAAAAAATTCTGATAGTGGTAGAAGAGGTAAAAGAATGCAGGGCATGCAACAGGCTGACTTATTTCATAGGGAAGGGGGAGGGGTGGAAGGTTAACAAAAGAACTTATATGTGTAACCCACGGACACAGATAATAGTGCAGTGAAGGCTTGGGGAGGGGGGAGGGGGGGAGGGGGGTCAATGGGGGAAAAAAGGGAACATCTATAATACTTTCAACAATAAAGATAAAATTTTTTTAAAAAGAATGTGCAGGGATTCCTAAAGCACACTTCACCCTACCTCAGCCAATTCTCTCTCCCAAAGAATTGGTTCTGTGGAAAAGCAAGTCTGCTGGAGGTCCCTCCCACCCCTCCTGGCCGTAAAGCACCAAGGAATCAATCATAGAGCTAATTTGGGGCTTGGAAGAGAGGCGATGGCTGTAGATCTTCAGCAGCTCAGTCCCTGCCCATCCTGTACTCATATGATTCAAGGATGTCCGAAGGGAAAGAAGTAGCCACTTGAGGGAGTCCCTCTCTCCACAATCTGGCCCCTCTGCTGGGTTCACATTCAGACTGCGATGCTGTGGAGTTACCCCAGGGGGGAAATTGAAGGAATTGTATAACCACAGTAAATCACATCACTCCTGCAACGTTCACTTGACATCAGTAATTGAGAAAACACACTCCTCCCATTTAGAACTGCTCTGACAGCGGCTGGATTCATGAGCCCGGATGAGTCCCTAAGTGTGCAACGGAGAGAAAGTGCTCTCTCTGCCTCCACGGAAGATCCTTCCTTTGGATCTGTCTTCAGTGGAGTTTAGAAGGACTAATTGGACTCCCTGAATTAGCAGTTTCTGTAATCACCAGTAGAAGTAGCATAGCTTCCTGATGTCATTGCTTCTGTAGAATAGACAAGTTGCTAACATTTAGTGCAGTGATCTCCCGCTGTAATCACAAGGACACAAGGCTGTCAGTCACATCCCTACCCACTCCACCTCTAACAATGCTGTTGTTGTTTTTTCCAGTACTGGGTAGCTGAGAGTAGAC
The DNA here is from genome assembly GCF_054644295.1 of Miniopterus natalensis. Taxonomy (NCBI): domain Eukaryota; kingdom Metazoa; phylum Chordata; class Mammalia; order Chiroptera; family Miniopteridae; genus Miniopterus; species Miniopterus natalensis. Next base: position 187,630,193 of record NC_142081.1, on the reverse strand, counting down.
TTGAGCCTAAGACTCCACTGTTGAATATAGCTGCTAAGCATAAAGCTGTGAATGGTGGCACTGTTTGGGGGCAATATTAACCAGGTTCAATATCAGTCAGGTGGCTTAGTGCAGAAGGTCAATACTTAAGGCAAGTATTTACTCATTTCTTCACTCCAGTTCATGAAACTTTTAAGGAAGCTGCCATATATTACCTATTAATATCTTATTCTTTACCTTAGTGAATAACAAATGATTTTTTTAACCAGTGACATTATTTTATATTGCATTTTTTTCTAAGTAGCATATTTTCCTTTGTGCCTAATGTAAGGTTGACATGTGCAGTTACCTATCTACCACACCCTCTCTGAAAATCAATGTCAACAATAAAAGAAAGAGCTTAATGCAGAGGCCGTAATTCATTGTCATTCTGTTAACAAGCAGCATCCTTTTGAAATAGCGATCGTGCTTTCAAGGTCCTGCTATTATTCAGGCAGGGACTCAAAGCCATCACTTTCTTGGATCACTTTCTTGGCATACGTAGAAGCCCAAATGTAAGATGTGTTCTGTGGGCAACTGTCTGCTTATTTTCTTTCCTAGACAAGTGGTTAACCCGTGTTTCATATCCTGTGTTTATAGAATTCCAGAAAGGTTATGTCATAGAAATCACTGGTGCGTGTGTGCGTGTGTGTGATTTATAGAGAGAATGTAAACTGAAACATTTTGAGGAGAAATCCACCAGTTTACGGCGACTGAGAATGTGGATAGAGGAAGCTGGCCTTAGTTTACATGTGTTGTCTATTGTACTCACTGTTTGCTGTTTTCTAAGCAGTGGAAAGTGAAACAATACATCCAAGTGGCAACAGGCGAAAGAGCCAGAGCCTGAAACAACTAAAGTCAGACACACTGGTTCATTAGGTCTATCATTAAGTCTTTCATTTTGTCCTAAAATCTAAAAGGGTTCTTTAATTAGCATCGGTTTCTAAAATAATCAAAGGGTACGAGGGAAAAAACCTAGAATTTCTTAGAAGAAAAACGTCCCAAGGGAGCTTTTATATTTTTTAAGCTTTTTCATAAAAGCTTTTATTCTTTTGCCTTTTTAAAAAGTTGCTATTAAACTGTTTATCCCCAGGAACTTAACTATTTTTGGGGTGGAGTGAGGGGGCTATTTTAAATTCAGGGTTTTGTTTCTGATTTTAAAATCACAATTAGCACAATCACTAAAGTAAATGGTCTTCCTGATATCCATAGTACAGCTTAATGTTTTAATCCACCTAAACACCACTGAATGCTATAGGCCATTTTGAAAACATTCCCTAAGTCTTGGAAATGGCATGCTTTCTTTTATATTCTTCCAAACACTAATCCTTGGAAAAAACACATACCTTTTCTATTCAGTGTTTGCTATTGTAATTGAAGTAGGGCCTCTTTGAAAAAATGCAAAATTAAGTTTAACCCACAATTGAGTCGCACATCCTGTGGTCTTAGAATTTTAAAATTTTATTCAAAACACACATTATAAACAAAGTCTCCCAGATGACCATCTAGGGAGGAATGTGGCAAAAATCCAGAAACTATTGTAATATTTGGAACTAGCATAAGCACAAATAATCAGTGTTTTTTTCAAGAGGGAATTATGGGTTGCAGTTTTACAAACCCTGCGGGGATTCGCACGAGGTGGACAAAGCTAAATTCCATACGAATTGGGTACTTCCAAAAGAAATCAAATTCTTTATAGTAAGAGGAAGAAGAGGTATTAAAAGGATCTTATTAATAACTAATATTTGTTCAATATAACCATAATTCTACTTCCAAAAGAAACCAAATTCTTTATAGTAAGAGGAAGAAGAGGTATTAAAAGGATCTTATTAATAACTAATATTTGTTCAATATAACCATAATTTAAGGAAACATTCTGGCTTAGAAATTCCTATAAAACTCAAGTTCAAAGCAGTACACTTGACAAGCCTGTTCTTTCTTTGACAAGCCTGTTCTTTAAGGCCTTAGTTTGGTGTTATTAACAGTGTGGAGTGATTCGGGGTGGGAGGGGGCTGTGGGGAGGCCAACAACAGCCAACACCAAGAATGACATCACCAAGTCAGGAAAGTCCAAATTTTAGAAGCAGGAAGACCAGTGTAGTTATCGAAATACAAAGTAATATCCTGAAAAAGCACTTTCAAGAACTAGATCTGTAAAATGAATTTAAGTAGAATTAAGACTAACCACTACAGAGGCACCTGAAAGCTAGCCTTCCAAGAGAAACGTAGGACAGAGAAAGCTGTATTAGTACCTCAAAATATGCAACCTGCCCTATAGCAACATCACGTTCCCCAAACCCCTCCAAAAATGTGAAAGTAAAGAACTAAAAAAAAAAAAAAAAAAGGCAGTGAAATAAATACTTTATATCTCAAAAGATAAAAGATTCAGGGACAGAGGAGGGGAGGAAGAGTCAACTAAGAAGCTGCAAACTAGTGACATTTTCAAAATGACTTTTCTTGGCTAAGTTTAATATTATTATATTTCTGTGTTTCTCATTTTATACCTCAGCTAATTTTAAGGGTCTGCTAAGTTCATCAATTCTTCTAAAACTGTTTAGAAGAACATCCATATCTAGACGATTTGTTCTAAATTTCACACTTATTTTTAACATCATTATTAACACATTGTGTAGATGTGCAGACACCGATGGTATCTAATAAGTAATTGAATGTGAGTAGATTTTACCACCTCCGTAATGTTTCGGTTTCAGTTTTAATACACCATTCTGAGAAATTTTTTTGAACTAATATAGCATTTTAGGCTGTTTTGCTCTTAATCATCATGAAAATGCATCATTTCACTGGGTGGAACAAAGGAAAAACACTTTCTTCATCTAAATTGTAGTAAATTTATAATATACAAACAGGAATTGCATTATTCTAGCAACCAGGTAGCTTCTCAGAAAAGATAGTTAAAACTGCTTTTAAAATAATTTAGTATTCCCATTACAAATATGTAATTATCTTTCCATATTAATTCTGATAAGAAGTGACCCTACAGGTAAAATGAAGTGGGAAGTTATAAATTTTTAAATAATGCAGAAACATTTATTCCAAATCGACTCCCTACACAATAATTTCTTTAAAAACGAAACTTCCTGATGAGAAAGCAAGGTTTTGAAGGCGTAGGCAAGGCGTGAAATCATGGGTTAGCTGGCAGTGTCGGTAAAAAGGCTCTCGACTTGGGGGCATAAGGATGGCCGGCTTCAGATCTGGTTTGTTCACTCCTGACCTCAGTGTCTGTGGACAAATCACTTGAACTTCGGGAGCCTCACCTCCGACATCTATAAAATAAACACCCAACTCCCAGGGCTGGGCATGAGTGTGTCTGGGGTGGGGAGTGGGGATTATAAATGTGAGTAACTGGTGTGTGGCTTTGCCCATTTATAATCGGTACTCAGAATTTGAATGCTCATAGCTTTCTTTTCTCATGTATTCTTTACAAAAGAAAGTAAATATATCCAAGTCTCTACCTTTGAGAGACTGTGGTATTTACACATTGCTAGTCTGAAGAATGAATTTAAAATTGTAAAGGTGGTTTTCTACTTGTATGGTCTAAAAACCTTTGGAAAAGAATTACACAAAGTACTTGGAACAGCTTAAGGGCGATGAAAGGAATTTACTATTGAGAGGGCAGTGGATCTAAATGAAGTCAGCTTCCCTCACCCTCTCCAATTTTTCACTCCTGCTTAATTCTTTGCATAGTTATTATCATTATTAAAAATGGTCTTATTTATTTGTTTACCCTTTTATTATCTATGTCTCCATCCTTCAATACAGAAGGCAGTAATCTAGCCTTACTTGCCCAAACCTGTCTCCCTAGTGCCTAGAACAGTGCCTGGCTCCTAGAGCATGTACAGTAAATACTCCTTTTTGAATACGTGGGTGACAGAGGAAGGGACTCAATAAGGTGAAAGTACGAGAGAATAAACTGAGGCACAGGGCCCTGAATGGTACAAGTATATGGTGGAGTAGAGGCTGTAAGGAGACAGTTTCCTGAGTTGCCTGATGGCAAATTTGGATGGTTATACTGAGACAGACTCAGTTTATCTGGCCTGTGCTTCCGGACAGGGGCCTTCACTTCCTGATGGGATTTTAGTCCTTGCAGCCCTGACGATGATCCTTCAACTGTGGACCCTGAGACAAGACTGAGCCAGGAAAGAATGAAATAGCTATTTGAATTCCAGGGTTCCTTCAGCTCCTTTAAGGTGGAGGCTTAAACTGACTAAACTTTAGAGCTGGAAGGCATCGCTGGGGTTTTCTTTTCGGTGTCTTCCTCCTTTCCTCCACAGTGGAAAGTAAGGAAGTCCTATTTCAACTCCACCCCACTCCCATCATCAGCTCTCTGGAGTGGACTAGAGTGGCGTCCTGTTTCTGCGTCCTCAAAGTAACATTCGCACACCCTTCAGGTAATTTCCCTTCCAAGTCCCCAGGTCTTCGGGTTCTTGACTCACCAGTGGTAATGAAGGTACAGTGACTCAGCAGGCGGCACAGGGCAGGTTCCAGGAAAGGGTAGAAGAGCCCTCCCATTCACTTTCTGGCCATTCCTGTAGCTGTGTGAGCTAAGGAAAGTTTCTTAATTTCTTCCTTAGCTGTTAAAGGGGAGTAGGAGTCCTGTCCAGGAGTGTGGGCAGATAAGATAAAATCATGTACGTGAAGTCCCCTGGATTAAGCTGGCACTCAATAATTCCAGCTCTCCTTTTTTACCTTAAAATAAGATCAGTTCATTTACTTGGGGTCAGGAACATACAATATAATATACAGAGGATGTACTATAGAATTGTACACCTGAAACCTATATAATTTTATTAATTAATGTCACTCCAATTAAAAAAACACACCATTCCTAAGTGTATCTGAGAGATACAGTTTACTTATGAATTAAAAAGTCTTTTTCTCAGGCTCTTACATTATGGCTTTCATGTAATAAGGATGGTTTGTAGTTTTAGAGAAAAGTTTTCTGTTCAAATCCAGACCTTTCAAAAAAAAAAAATGATTACCTTTTCATTTGACACTTTTCCTGTTTCTAACCTTAAGAAATCCAGAATAGTATTTGACAAAAACTATTTTTAAAATTTGTCGTTGACATCTGTCCCGTTCCATTTTGCGTTGTGACTTCTTCATTTAATGATAAATTATCTTTTAAAAAAATCAGTTCACTTCTGAAATGTTAAGGAATCTTATTCTTGCCAGAAATATAATTTCAAACTTGCTATGAAGCTAGAGGGTAAACCAACTCTTCCCTGATTTTCTATGGAGTTTATTACTTATTTGCTTGTATTTGAACATTTATATCAGCCTATGACTAATATAAAGGCTATGATCACAGTGATTTTTAAAGCATCTAATTGAATAAAGTTAAATTATTTTTTTCTGCCTTTCTTGTTAACAGCTTTATTGGGATATACTTTACATACTATATAATTCACCCATTTAAAGTGTACATTCAGTTGTTTTTAGTATATTCACAGAGTTGTACAATCATCACCATAATCAATTTTAGAACATTTTCATAATTCCAAAAAGATGTCCTATGCCCTTTAGCAGTTACTTACAACACCCTCCAGTGCCAGACTCCCTAGCTTTAGGCAACAATCTACTTTCTATAGATTTGCCTATTCTGGGCATTTCATATAAACAGAATTATACAATTTGGGATCTTTTGTGAGTCCTTTCATTTAGCATGTTTTCAAGGTTCATCTGCATTGAAACATTTATCAGTACTTCATTTCTTTTTATGGCCTAACATCCCATTTTATAGATGTACCATATTTTATTTATACATTTTCCAGTTGATGGATATTTGGGTTGTTTCTACTTTTTGGCTATTATGATAAATGCTTCCATGAATATTCATGTACAAGTTTTTGTATGGACATACGTTTTCAGTTCTCTTGGGTATATATTTAGGGGCGGGATTCCTGGGTCATATGGTAACTCTTATCTTTAACCTTTCAGGTTCATACACCAGCAGTGTATGAGTGTTTCAATTTTCTACATCTTTGCTAACACTTGTTATTATCTGTATTTTATTATTTCCATCCTAGTGGGTGTGAAATGGTACTTCATTGTGGTTCTGCTTTGCATTTCCCAGATGGCTAATGATGTTGAATATTTTTCCATGTGCTTATTGGCCATTCGCACATCTTTTTGGGAGAAACATCTCTTTAGATCCTTTGCCCACTTTTAAATTGAGTTATTTATCTTTCTATTATTCAGTCTTAAGAATTCTTTATATATTTACATATTCTTGACCCTAGATCTTTATCAGATTTATGATTTGCAAATATCTTCTCCCATTTTGTACGGTTTCTTTTTCACTTTCTTGAGAGTGTCCTTTAAATCACAAAAGTTTGGTTTTGATGAAGTCAAACTTACCTATTTTTTCTTTTGTTGTTTGTACTTTTGGTGTCATATCTAAGAAACCACTGCTAATCCAGGGTCATATTTACCCCTATGCTTTCTTCTAAGAATTTTACAGTTTTAGTTTTTAGATTTAGGCATGATCCAGTTTAAGGTCATTTTTATATATGTTGTGAAGTTCAGGCCTAACTTCATTCTTTTGCATGTGGATAGACAGTTGTTCCAGCACAAGTTCTTGAAGACTATTTTTCCCCCATTTAGTTGTTTTGGGACTCTTGCTGAAAATCGACTGACCATAAATGTGAGGGTTTATGTCCGGACTCTCAATTCTGTTCCAGCGATCTACGATCTACATGTCTACCTTATGCCAGCACCTACCGCACAGTCTTTTTTTTTTTTTAATTTTTAAAAATTTATTTATTATTTATTTATTTATTTATTTATTATTTTTGTTTCTTTATCTTTATTGTTGAGACCATTACAGATGTCCCCCTTTTAACCCCACTGATACCCTCCACCCCACATCCATCCCACCCCCAGGCCCTCCCCACACCAATGTCCGCATCCATGGGCCATGCCCATAAACATGCAAGTTCCCTGATTAATCTCTCCCCACCCACACCCTGCTCCCCGCCTTCCCTCTGAGATCACTCACTGCACAGTCTTGATTACCGAAATTTTGTAGTAAATTTAAATCCTCCAACTTTGTTCTTTTTCATGATTGTTTTGGCTATTCTGGGTTCCTTGAATTTCTATATGAATTTTAAAAACAGTTTGTTCATTTCTGCAAAGTGGACAGTTGGGATTTTGATAGTGATTATGTTGAATCTGTAGATCAATTTGAGGAATGTTGCCATCCTAATAATAGTATCTTTCAACATATGAATGTGGAAAGTCCTTCCATTTATTTAGATCTTTCAAAATTTCTTTTAAAAATGTTTTATACTTTTCAGAGTATAAGAATTATACTTCTTTTGTTAAATTTATTTTTAAGTATTTTATTGTTTTTGTTATTATCATGGGATTGTTTTGTTAATTCTATTTCTGAACTGCCCATTGCAAATATAAAGAAATACAATTGATTTTTGTATATTGACCTTGTATCCTATAACCTTGTTGAATTTGAATATTGACCTTATTATTAGCTCTAATAATTTTTAGTAGAGTCCTTAAAATTTTCCATTTATAAGATCATGTCATCTGCAAATAGAAATAGTTTTACCTCTTCTTTGCTAAATTGCCAGGTTAAAATCCAATACAATGTTGAATAGAAATGATACTAAGGGAAATCTTGTCTTTTCCTGATTTTAGTTGGAAAGCGTCAGTCTTTTACTTTTAAATATGATGTGAATTCTGAATTTCTCATAGCTATTCTTTAGCAGGTTGAGGAAGTTGCCTTCTATTCCTAGTTTGTTTGATGTTTGCTTATCTTTTGTTGAAGATTTTTGTGTCTATATTTATTGGTCTGCAGTTTTCTTTTCTTGAGATGTCTTTGGTGAATTATTTTTTAAAATAATAAATATGGCAAAAAATCCACAAGAGTATTTAGGTCTTCTCTTGCCTTGGCCACCCATCCTTAACCATTCACTATTACTAGTTCATATCATTGATACGTGTGTGTGTGTGTGTGTGTGTGTGTGTGTGTGTGTGTGTCTGTATAAATTGCCAGGTATTTAAAAATAAACTTTTGCATTCCTTAGCATTTATATTTTTGTAAATAATGTATTAAAATTATAATTTGGTACTCTGCATATTTGACACAAAATATTCTCTATCAGGTTGTAATAATAAAATAATTTAAATTTCTATAGCAAAAAATAAACAAAGGACTCACTGACAATCAAAACTTCTACTTCTAGCCCTAGCCAGTTTGGCTCAGTGGTTAGAGTGTCGGCCTCCGGACTGAAGGGTCCTGGGTTCAATTCTGGCCAAGGGCACGTACCTCGGGTGCAGGCTTGACCCCCCAGCCCTGGTCGGGTGTGTGCAGTAGGCAGCCAATTGATGTGTCACATCGATCTTTCTTTCTTTCTCTCTCTCTCTCTTCTATTCTCTCTGAAAAGCAATGGAAAAAATATCCTCAGATTAGGATTTAAACAAAACAAAACAAAAATTCCACTTCTAGCAGTATAACTGTGTGAGCCATGCTCTCTGAGCCTCATCTGTAAAAACAGGATAAAGTTACTTACCTGCAGCTTTGTCTGGAGGATTGACTGAATGTTTGTAGGAAGGTGTAGAGTCAATCATATTTATTGTCACTTCACAAATTATATATCACAGTATCTCTTTAAATAGAGAGCTGATCTGCTGTGTTAGATTGGCATACAGCTTTTTGAAAACCCTCCATGGCATACAACTAAATACTTCTGTTATAAGCTCTTTCTCAGAAGTTATCTTTCAGTTCTTAAGTCCTTTGTTTTTGCCTAGATTCTGTGATTTGGTGCCTATTTCGGAAACTTGGAAAGTACCATGCAAATACAGATAGAGCTGTGCTATTTAAAAATAAAATACTTAGTATTTGCTGGTGAAGGAAAATATGATGCTATGTAGGTAAAACTATGTGATGAAAATCAGATTCACATTTCATAAGAACATTTCTGGAGAACTTTAGACTTGAAAGTAGAAGCCAAATGCTTCTCCCAGATGATCGTTTATAACTCTCACTGAAGTCAGAAGTAAATCTGAGGGTAGCATTAAAGCCAAGTGTTTGGAAAGCTGGGAGAGAAAACAAAAGCATGCATAAATTTCCAAACTTTTCCAAATTACTTAATGGGATGTGATTTGTAGTTGAGACCTTGAGAAATATATTTCCACTAGTGGGATATTTATAACACCTTAATGGAATTTATTTCACCTTCCACTGGATGCTAATCATGAGAGAATTTAGTTAAATAAGCATTTAAGTAGCAAAAAGTACACATAGGGATTATACCAGTTACAATATCTAACATGGAGTCTTTAAACATTCCTTTAGAGTTTTGCTAATGCATTTTACAAATTAAATACATCATTATGAGATTGAGATGAAACTTTTCAGACATATCTACTGCATAAAACCAAGTCTGTCCTCAATATGTAGTAAAAGCTTAATTAGAAAGTATCTTTTTTCCTGCAGTAATTTCACAAGATTTTTAAAAATTCCCATACATTGACATAACAAATAAAATTTAAAAATTAATTAAAATGAGAACTATTGACATACTGACATAACAGTAATATTAAAAATTACAGTGTACATGTCGATTATGACATTGAAGGGGATTCCTGTTAGTCATCTGTCTTTGACAGAGTTAAGTATTTCGCAAGATGGGATTGTTTATTCTCTCAGTGTTTGTCTATGCTTGAACAGGATGGTTCCAAAGTTGATCTTCTTAGTCCTTAGTCTATTTTGGGCAAGGGCGCTAGCCACAAAGATCAACTGCAAGTTGATGTTTATCATTACACTATCTGTGACACAAAACAGTACAGATGCAGAGTGAAACCTTTCTGGTAGGCTTGCTTTGAAAAACTGATAAAGGCCATCCGTGCCCAAGGTTAACAGTAAGACAGGCCAGAGGAGAAAACGTAGGTATCTTTTTTGTTTCATTGATTTGCTATGTAGCCATAGTCAAATTTTTACAAATAAATGTGCCAACCCCAAATAAATACAATTAATTTATTTGAAGACAGTTCTATTTAATTATTTCCATAATTATCTAACTTGACCTGTGCAACAAATCTGTAAGGCAGGTAGCATTAGTCCGTCAAATAGAAAACAATACCGAGCATTGGGTGTGAGTGGGAGTATATCCTAAAGAAGTAACATTTACTGAGCACCTACTGTGTACCCAGCAATTTCATGGAATATCTCAGCTAATTCTCAAAATGACCCTAAGCAATACGTTTCCCATTTTGCAGACAAGGAAAACTTAGCTAGCCCAAAGGTAGGCAGCTGGCCAGTGGAGAAGGAAGGACTCAGTGGTTGAGGCAGTCCAGTGCTCTTTCCTTCATACCCCAGCTGTGTGTTTTTTTAACTATGGGTGTGCAACATTGCCTCAACACAGAAACTCAGGCCACTACAATCTATGCTACATGGCAAAAAGGAAAGTTTAGGAAATCAAAGTTTAGATATAGTCCTTTACAAACAGATCACTGGAATTTTATGATTCATATGGTGTTGTCATTTTTTGTATAGTCAGGGTTAACTGGCTTTATCTTGCTCACGACATATAAAGAACAAGATATATCAATCACACATGGTAACATTTTCTTCCAATTACGTTAGCTATGAAAACTTCTGACAAATTATTAGATTTGTACACATTCTTCTCATGAAATGTGCATTTGATTCTATTCTCGTTCCACGTCACTGGAGTAAACGGCCCGTGCCTTTTCTTGTTTCACCTTCTTGAACTGCTGCATATGTTAGCAAGTTAAGCAAAGCTTGACTTGGGCCTGCCAAAAAAAAAATCAAAAAAATCTCAGGGCCAAAGAATCCCGTGAAAATCAAACGCAACTGGGAAAATAAAAGGATGAATACTTACTTTTATTTTTCAAGTTCTCCTGAAGCCCCTTCCATGATTCATTTTCAGTGTTCTCTTCATTTCTTGTAATCCTAGAGTTAGAGCTTATTTTCCTCACAGAATTGCACAGTCTGATGAAATCCTTCTTGCCACTCTTTCAATCTTCTGTACTATTTATTAACCTTGATTAACACATAGTAGAAAAGAATAGGGATACTGTTATTTTAAAAAGAGAGACATAAAGATGAATGAAAACCACAAGTTAAGAAACTTCTGTGGAGTGAAAGCTCCTAATTTCTAATGTTAGTTATCAGTAGGCTTTCTTCGGCACATAGCCACCTCACAATCTGATCACATCTTTACATCCTCAGAGGCTCTCACTGGCATCTACAACATGTTTCCCAACCTGTTTTGGACATGTGAGCCTCTTAGAAATTAAATAACAGTAATAATGATATTGACATTTTTTGTAGGATCAGATAAAGAAATGAATGAACGCTAATCTGGATAAAATCATCACTATATTTGACCAATTTAAAATTGATTTTTGACGTTTTAAAGACATTTTAACATGTTTTGCAAGAATTTTCATCAGATGAATGCAACTTCTGGATTTATTAAATAAAATAATGATAAAAACTAACACTACTATTACAATTATGTTACAGGTATCATTCTATGTGCTTTAGACATAATAAACACTTTGAATCTTCATAGCAACCCTATGAATTAGGTGCCATTATCTCCATTTTACAGGTGAGAAAACTGAGGCACTGACAGGTTAAATAACTTGTCTAAGGTCTTACAGCTGGAACCACGCAATGTGACACTAGAGCCTGTCTGTGTTCTCCATCATGAGGCTGCCTAGTAAAATTTTCAGTATCTTAGCATGTCTCATTAATATGAGATGGTATAACTTAATCTTAGAATGAAAGCAATATTGAAATGTGTCACTGTGTTTTAACAATCACAGCAAAATATGACCCACTTGGGAATGTTTATCTCACTGCTACTGAATGCTTCACATGCCCACTGGATATATACTTAGGGGCTGACAAACTCATTCCTCTTCCTATTTACATATTTCATTTATTGTTTTTTAAAAATAAACTATATGCCATACTCCCTTTAATGAGAAACTCCTTAAGAAAGATTACACCCAACTCCTACAACAAAGATTCTCAAAGTTTGGTTCATGGACAATTTGCATCATAATCCCTGACCTGCCTGCTAGAAATACATGCCTGCTACTGGGTTCAGCCCAGATTTCCTCCTTTAGTTTTAGGTAGTGGGACCCAGGTGATTCCGATGCCCACCCCACTAATTTTGAGCCCGTCCCAGCTTCTATGTGCACCAAACCCCCACCTGGAGTTCCCCTGAATGCAAGATGCTTTTTTCACACCTCAGAACCTGAACAAGCTGTTTCCTGTGCTTCTCAATGCTTCCTCCTCTTCTTGTCTTCTGAACTCCCACTTAAGAGTCAGTTCAAAAGTCACCTCTGCAAGGTTTCCCTGGGCCCATCAGGCAAGAGTTACATGCTTCTTCCATTGTACCCCAATCCATTAAACTCATCTCTCTATCCCAGAATTACATTGCAACTGATCCGTGAACTCTGTTACCCAGGAAGTCGCCTGAGTCCCCTGCATTATCCACCTTTACAAACCATCAAAGATCATGACTGATGTAAACCACCAAAAATCAAGACTCTAAACTTGCTGTTTGAATAAACGGCAAATTCAGTGTTAACAAAGGACTGGGGTGAAGTACTGACAGTTCTACAGTTCCTAATTCTACTGAGATGGTATATCATATTCACAACCTCTATTAGAAAACAGCTCTCTAGCAAGTGGGAGAAAGGAAACAAATTTATTTGGCCAATTTTTTCTTCTGGTACATTTATTCCTTTGCTTTATTTCCCCCCTTTTTTATGTTTTATATTTTGAATAGGCAATACATGCATTTGGTACAAAATTCAAAGAATCCAAGATAGCCCTCTCTGAGACAAGCCACCTCCTCACCTACAGTTCTCCAACCTTTGAGTCCCTCAGAACTAAGCAGTCACTGTTACAGGTTCTAGTGTGTCCTTCCAGAGCCATTTTAGATACATATAGGCAAATAAGTATATATTTATCTATCACTATTTTTCACTTTGTTTTTTAAAGTTTGTGATTCTTCCACATAAGTACATAAAAAGCAGTCTTGGCTTATTAACAGATGCATACTATTCAAGTCTATAAATATATCATGATTTTTTAAAAAATAAGACATCTCTTGTTTGACATTTAGGTTGTTACCAGTATTTTCTTCCATCAATGATGCTGCAATACAGGTAATTTCACATATGTGTGAGTATCTTTGTAAGACAGATTTGTAGAAATGGAATTGTAGGACTAACGAGTAGAGTAAGTTTTATCAGAATGGTTTTCATAAAGATTACACCCATTTTCACTCCCACTAGCAACACATGAGAATACCTGTTTTGTTTTGTTTTTTAATATCCTGCCAATAGTGTTTTCTTTTCTGAGGTTCTAAAATGCAGAGTAATGGAAACCCTTCAAGTAACTGTAGGCTCATCTACTGGTCTAACCCAGAAGTAAGAACTTTTTTGGCAGAAAGTCAACACAGGTGGTTGCTCTATAGGCTCCTTTCTCCTCTGCAGGCAAGCTGGCACTGGGGTATTCATTGCTGGTCTAACTCAGATACTGTTTTGAATCTTAGAAGGCTTAGTGAGCCTTCAGGATCATTTCCATTCCATTCTAAAGCGGAAGACATCCAACCTGGCCGGGTAGCTCTGTTGGTTAGAGCGTCCTCCCCATTCGCCAAGGTTGTGGGTCCAATCCCCAGTCAGGGCACATACAAGAAGCAACCAATGAGTGCATAAATAAGTGGAACAACAAATCAGCATCTCGCTCTCTTTCTCTCAAATCAATTTAAAAATATTTAAAGTGGAAGACATCCCATTCATTCTACAAATGCTTACTGAGTTTGTTCTAGTGCCTGAGGTTTGAACAATTAAAAAAATAGACAAAAATCCCTGCCCTTATTTAGATTACATTATAATGGGAGTAGGCAGAGAGTAAACACAATACACAGATATGATATATGGTATGTTAGTTTATAAGAAGTGCTGTGGGAAAAATAAAAAAGGGAATGGGGACTATGAGGAGTCACTTTTGTGAAGGGGGTGGTAGGGAAGGCCTCACTGAAGTGACACTTAAGCAAAGACCTGAAAACAGTGAAGGAATGAGCCATAAGGCATCTGAGGGAGAGAGCAAAGGCAGGGTTGTTATGTTCTAGGAACAGCAAGGAAGGCTGCCGCTTAGAGCTCAGTGAGCAAGGAAAAGAGGAAGAGGTGAGTGAGGTCAGGGAGGAGGGGCTGGAGTGGGGGGTTGGGTGGCAGGGGGAGGGGTGTTGGGTGGCAGGCGTGATTGTGTGGGTCCTCACAGTGAAGTGGGAAAACCAGTGGAGAGTTCTAGAGGGTTACTCTGAATGATCTATTGAGAACAGAATGAGGGAAGGCAAGAACAAAATAAGAACCAGTTAGGAGACTTCCTGTAAACCACGTGAGAAATGAGATGGGTTAGACCAGACTGGTAGCCATGAAGGTGTGGAACTGGTTGGACTGTGGGTATATTTTGAAAGTGGAGCAAGGGTGATTTTGTTAGATTGCATGCTGGATGTGAGAAGAAAAGAAGGCAAGGATGACTCCAAGGTTCTTGGATTAAATAAGTGGAAGGATGGAGTTCTCACTTATTGGGATGGAGAAAGAACACAGGAGCATGTTTTAGGGTAAAGATGAGCTGTGATTTGATTTGTGGTTCCCACTGGCTTTCCATGGTTGGGGTTCTCATATGGCCATGGTTCCAAATTAGATTAATGGCCTGGACTAGACCATGACTGAAATGCCTTCTTGGGATGAAGGCTCCAAGGAATGTGTGCCTATGGGCATTGTCTTCCTCCTGAGCATCTTGTTTTAAATCATACTTGAACTGCAATATTGCATTAAATGTCCTTATATATACTTTTGCTGTGTGAAATATTTAATCAAAGGGATAGGTTAATGTACACACACACAACGAACAACCTTGAAAACAACTCAAAAAGTCAATTTCTTGTCCACTACATAACCAGCAGAATAGGACTTACTGTCCTCCACAACTCAAAACTGAACTCATTTTTACATTGGTGGGTCTATGAAGTTACCAAGACACCAGTTCCTAGACAATGCTAAGCTAGGCTGGTACAGAAACTACAGCAGGGCAATCTGAAATGTGCCTGATTGGAGAATTTAACCAGAAATTCACTGGACAAATAAATAATCCAAAAAGAAGGGATGCATTTAAAACAGCAATTTTCAACGGATGCGGTACAAGAATTTCTAAAACATGCAATACCTGAGTATTAGTCAGGGGCATTGACCTCTTTTCCCTTAGATCATCAAACAAAAAAAATGGCAACAGCCAACGCAATAACAGTCGTCCATTGTGAATGAATCCAAATTATACTTTTTTGTGTGTCAAATCAGGCACACAAGACTTTTAGTAATTAGTTGTGTGTGCCATGAGATGAAAAAGGTTGAAAATCGCTATTTAAAACCACTGTCGCTAAAGCACCTGATTAAACAATACTTAAAATGGAATGGATATTTCATCAAACACAAAGGTGAAGGAAAGCAAAACCAGTATTTTAAGTCACATTAGTGAGAGCAAAGGGGGGAAAAAAGAACAGAAACTGTTATATAGGGATCATCTGAAAAGGCTAGGAAGAGATTGGTGGCGGAGGGGTGGCGGGGGAGTTGCTTAAAAAACTGTGTCCACGAATGGAAGGCGACAGCTAGGGAGCAGCTTTTTGCTTTTTTTCCCCCTCTCCAAATCGCAAGGCCAGCAGGTAGATCAGAAAGAAAGCCACCGATGGCTAGAAGAGAAGCTCAGAGAACCCGAACTTGTTTCAAAGCAGGAGAAGCGGTGGCCAGACCAGGCGCCTTGGAGGCGTGACTCCGACCCGACGCCGGGGCGCCGGCTTCCGGAGACTCGGGGGACAAGCGTCTAACACATTTTAGGAAAGTACCAAGCTCGCGGAGGGAGACAGGAAACCTCCTGCCCCGGCGTCTGACCTCTCGCCGTGCGCCCTAGGAGGTGTTTCTCATCTCCCGGCTTCCCCTTCTTACTTCAGACCCCCCCCACCCCCGGCCCCTTTTTCTTCCACCAAGTGTCAGGCCGCAGGCGAGCGCGAGACGTCGAGCGCCCGCCGGTGTCCCTCCGCCCCGCGCTCCCTGCCACGCGCCCACCGGCTCCGCCTCCGCGTCTAGTTGCTCCCTTCCCACCCCTCCTCCACCTTCCACCCCCGCGCGGGCCGCCTGCCCGCGGGCCGGGCACGCGCCGCACGAACGGTTCCTGGAGCTGCGCTAGACAAACACCTGTCTCGCTTGGGCTCCGCGAGATTTGGGGAGAAAGCATAGGCAACGGCGGGCGCGTTCTCGCGAGGTTTACGAAATTTCCCACGGCCCGTGTTGTGTCTGAGTCGAGTAGTGGAAGGCGGTGGGAAGGAGTAGCGTGAGACTGGGCTGCCCGCATTGGGCGCATGCGCAGTGCCGGTCGCGCGTGCCGCGCCAATCCTGCAGCGCGTTCAGCAGGTTTCGGGCAGCGAATTCCAGTTCTCCGGGTTTTGGGGCTCCCTGCTGGAGGCAGTGCTGGTTCTGGGAATCTCTAGGAATTGAAAGGGCTCGGGGAAGGGGGCGGGTAAGAAAGGGGTGCTGCAGGTACGGGGAGGGAGTTCGGGCCCAGCTCCTTTTTGTTAAAAGCCCAGTCGGGCCAGGTTTGCTCGGAAGGCTTCCAGGCTTAGATCGCTTGCAGGACAGTGTCGTCGACTGTGCCAGGCCCACGGGAGGGTCTGTCCCTACATACACCTGGGTTCACACACGGCTTGGGGCTGTGGGAGACCCAAGGAAGGCTCAGACAGCCGGAGCTCTCTGCCCAAGTGGGACCTTTGGTTGGAGTGCGGGGCGGGGGAATGGTGGATCTCAATTCCCAAGCATTGTTCACCGCCGGAGAAAACTGCGCGGCTCTCTGGTGTGTGTATGCAAGGTGGACATTAGGGCTGTCTTTGCCAGAGGTCTTGGCCTGACCTCATTTCATACCCAAGAAGAAAGCTAAGGCGACAGAGCTCAGCTGCAAAAGCTTTCCATTTGCAGCGTTCTGGAGGGTCGGACCACATTGTTCTCTCCGTCTCTCCGCTAGCATGGGGGGTTGCAAGAGCGAAGACAGTTCCTGGTTTGTCACTCGTCCAACTCCAGGCATCAGCAGCTCCAGCACCTACCGCTGATATTAGCATAAAGGAGGCGTCCAATGAACGCTTGAATGAATGAAAAGGGCTGGGAACCGGGGTGAGCGGGAAGCCACTTGGAAAACACCCATTAGAGGAGGTGTTTCATCCAGGCCTGTGAAACGCGGCAGATTTTCCCAGGACCTTCCCCTCGGCCCCGCCTCCTGACCCCTCCATTCCCCGTCCCCGTTGTAATCCCCTCCGGTTTTCCTCAGTCTCCACGTACGTCCCTCTGGGCGCGTCTCAAAACCCGGATAACCGGAGCTCTCCCCATGGACCACACGGAGGGCTCGCCCGCGGAGGAGCCGCCTGCGCATGCTCCATCGCTTGGGTAGGTTTCCAGGGAAGGCAGCGAACAGGATCCCCTATTTCGAGGGCGGCGCGAGGCGTCTGGCTCTTCGCGTCGGCTGCGAGGGGAAAAGGAGCGCGGGGGCTGGGTGGAATCGAGGAGTGAGGAAAAAGGGAAGGGGCGGGGGAGAGGGACCAGGGAAGGCGTCGGGGGAATCTCGCGAGGGTTGGAGTTTTGGCGAGAGTTTGTGGAAGATGGCGCCTGTTGTGACAGGGTAAGTCTAGGGGAATCGGAGCGCTGGGAACCGGGAAAGTTGCGGGCGTCTCGCAGCCCGCGTCTCTCCGCGGGTTCCGAGACCGCGGCGCTCTTGGCGTCTGGGGGCCGCGGGGGTGGTGACGCGTGCGCGGAGCGCGGTGGTGTGTGGCCATGCGCTGCCCGCTCTGCGCCGCCGTGGCTCGGGCTCCGGCGCGTGAGGGCGGCGGCGGCAGCGGTGAGGCCGGCGGCTGCGGGAGTGAGTGCGGCCCGGCGCGCGGGGCCCGCTGGTGCGGTGTCCGCCGGGCGCCTCCCGCGCCGCCGCCCGTGGGCCCTGCCTCCCAGCCCCGCGCAGCTTTGTTCCCGGGGTTGTCGCCTCCTCTTTGCCCGGCCCGTGCCCTCCGGCCCCCGGCGCTTTGTCTTCCCCGGTTGCCCCCCGCTACTCTCTCTACCCCCGGCCCTTTGTTTCGCCGCCTTGGGCGCTTTGTCCGACCCGTCGCGCCCCGCATCCCTCCTCTATCACCTCCCCTCAGCTGTCCTTCCGTGCCCCTTTGTTGTTTCCCTCTCCATTCGGTACCTCAATGACCTGCCGCAAACCACACACCAGATTTCTGTTTTTCTTTTAATATTTCTTATGTGTTACCCTCTCACTTTTCTGCTTGGTGCTTGATCACCCCCAGAGGCTTTGTCTTCCTCATCCAGTGGCTTATTCGCTTGGCACCCCATTCCCCTCCCATCATCGGTTGATTATCCAGTACCCACGGTGTGTGTCGGTCGAACTGTCTCAGCCCAAGGGACCCCATCTGGTGCTCGTACGTGCACACAGACCCTGGGGTTAGTTGTTTTTGTGGGTCTGAAAGCTGCGTGGGGATACTTACTTTCCTCCTGGGCGCTCCTCCTCCTCTGCGCACCCCTTTCTCTCGGGATTGCACCCCCTCCCCCAATTTCTCCCAGGATTACAATGTCTCCAGTTTTCTTCGCCGCCTCTCTCTGGGCCGGTGGTGGTTTTGCTTGTAAACAGTAACCCTGGAGAGAGATCGGGTCTTTGGTTCTTGCCCCCCCCCCCCGCCAGGTCCTTGGTTTCTGACGTCCTAGGCCAAGGGCAGCGGTCGTAGCTTCGCTTTTGGCTTACCTGAGGGTATTGTAGGACTGGTGGAAGAGGCGCAAGGCTTTTTGTTTGTTTTTCTGTTGGCGTATGAGAATAATTTCAGATACCCACATTAGTTACTCATTTGGTATGTGAGTAGAGCAGTTAAGTGAATTTTGATGTTAAAAACTTGTGAATGTTGGGATGGAGAATTTGAGCATTTTCTAGACTCTAGGTGTGGAGTTTATTTTACCAGTAACTCCTGCTTTGTAAGGAAAAAGGAAGGCATCTTCCTTGTTAATTGATATCAATTGTTCTACTTTTTCTTAATCATTAGGTAGTTTGCAATTGTGTTCTTTCACTCTGTAGATTTATGACAACCTTTCCGCTCCATCTTTGGAGTTGAAATGAGTCAAGTACTTAAGACTGCAGTTTCTGTTTGTGGAATGCATTAATGAAATGCAATGAAGACATTTAAGTAATAGTCTTAAGGTGCTGGCACTTCTAGTGTTAAAGGAGCTTTAAATTTTCAGAGTGCTTATTGTTATGCTAGCATTAAAAGCTTGGAGTTGTGTGGGGGGTGTAAGGGGGAGGGCTAGGGGTGCGTTTAAATAGGCTGAATATTCTGGTGCTGGGACTAAGACCTATTAATTCGATTTACCAGGATTTCTGCCCTACTAGTTGATCACGACTTTTAGGAGACATGTTACCCATAAAATCATCTGGAGTGTCATTTCATTTATAAACTGAAGTTCTATATAAAGTACTACTATTAGGGATATAAAAGATTTAGTATGAGGAATGTTGGTGTAGTGGAAAGCATTTTATTTTTAGGTTGTGGTTAGAATTAGTAGTTTGAATTTTAATTTACCAAAAATCATGTTTCATGAGTGATAAATAGGTGAGGCTTTTGTGAAAATTTGCAGTTTAGGTTCCATGAGTGGATATTTACCAATAATTTGTCTTCCTTGTTCTTAGTGTATAATCATTCTTTTGAAGGTAAAATTTTGAGCACACTGTTGTTTTGCACTATAAGCGAATGTTAAGTATTGTAGTAGTGGAAAGACTTGTGTATATAAGAATGATCACACCAGTATTATAAAAGCAACTTGTACAAATCAGGTTGTGTTAGTTGTTTCCACAATGTGTAAGACCTGTATATTGTGATCAAGTAAAACAGTGCTTTTACTAAATTATATCAAACTATAGCATATTTAGAAACACATGGCATGAACTGTCGTTGAGAGGCTTGCTTTCTGATTTTTGATGATTAAAGTTTTAAATTTATTCATGCATATTGCAGATATGCCTATAGAGAGTATATTTTCAGAAAAAATATACAGCTCACTGGCAGTATTTCAGATTTATTCTAATTTATGCTTCTAGGTGTTAAATTTTAAGCAGTTAGGTTTGTTAAAAAGTTACCTGTTGTCCTATAGTAACAGATTTCTATCAGTGTCTTTTAAGTAGCTAAGGAAAAAAATGGTTTGGGAGAAAAGCCACTCTTGCCAGCTGTAATTCATTAAGTCATTTTTGGCACTCTGGATAAGTTATTGGGGGAAAATGGTGTGTTTGAAAGTTCTTGCAAGTCGTCTTAATTCTAGCATTTGGTCATTTTTAAAAATAAAATTTAAAAACCTAGAACCTGGCTTTGAAACATTATTTTGCATTTCACTTTCTCCTAATAATGAATTTCATGTTATTTCAACTAGGGGCAGTATTTTCTCATGGATTAACTAAAAGTTGTTATTTTTGGCATCAGGGTTTGTGATTATTTCCAAGTTACTTTACTTCCCCGGGCCAGTTTCCTAACTGTGTAGTAAAATGGGAATTGTAACAACTTGCCACATCTGCACAGGACTGCTGTGCTTTAGGATTTGCAGAGAGCATCCTTGGGTGAAAGGTGTGGTTAGAGTCTAGGAATTGTTACTGAATTAAGCTGATGTGAAGTAGGTCATATTTTATAGGAAGTCAAGTAGGAGGTTATGAACTAAGTTCTTGGCAAGTCACAGTGGTGATAGTGGGATGGAAAAAAAACCCAAATATGTACTATAGTTTGGATAATAAAACAGATACTTTTTTCCTCCTAAAAGCTTAGAGGGAGAGGGAGAAGTAAAATAAATTACAGGATGGGGGGGGGAGGTGTTGTGTAAAAGACTGAAGATCTGTCAAACTCAAATGTAATAAACAGTAAAATTATGGGTTGCTTTTCTCTAGTGACTTGCTTTTTGCATGTGGTAATATTTTAAAAAAATAGTAGTGCAAAATGTTTTCCCAAATGTTTTCAGACTAGGCTAAGTCTGTTAATAGTAATGATTAATTTTCAGTGTACCTTATATTTTGAATACTTTGTTACTTGTTTTCAAGAATATTTTGTAACAACCACAACCGTAATTTTAGACTTGACCCTTGGCCTAGGAAAGTGTTTTGCACTTGGAATACTCCTCCCTTCCCCCGCCGTGTGTGTGTGCGCGCGCGCGCGTGTGTGTGTGCGCGTGTGTGTGTGTGTGCGTGTGTGTGCGCGCGCGTATGCATGTATACGTATTTGTTCCTGGTAGATGGTATCACGTCCTAACTGGTTCCCCAAGCTAGGTTTCTGGATTCCTCCCACACACTAACCCTTTACATTTAATCACTGAAAACATAATTTTTTCTTCTGAAAAATTGCATGAATCTGTCTCCTTCATGTTCTCTTCATTTGTCACCTAGATTAATTACAGACATTGGCAGTTTCTTCTTTCTGCTTCTAGACTCATCGCCCTTTATACACCTCCCACAGTCTTTCTAAAGAGCAAATCTGATCACTTCACTCCTAACTTACAAAACCTTTCAATGGCTCCCCCTAGCAGCCTTCATTAAGAGAGGCAGCTGAGTGGATAGTTTATGAGCTCACATTTAGGATTTAATCTGAACTGGGTTCCTGTTCTGTGTCTGCCACTTAAAACCTCTGTAACTTTGACAGATGATCTAACCTCTCCTTGCCTCTTCCATCAATTGCAAGATATCTTGTAGCTCAGTGGGTTGTGAGGATTACATGCAAGAAAATACTTTATTGGATGCCTGCCTGGCACATAGCAAGTACTCAAAAAAATGTTAGCTAGCATAGCATATAGGATTCTCTATTTCATTTCCCTTTCTCCAGATGAGCTGTTTGCGTTTCTCTCCCTTCATATTCAGTGTTTCAACCACATCTAAGAATTTGGTGTTCCCTGCATGGAATTAGCAGTTTAATGCCTTCCGGTGCTTGAAAAGTGCTGGTGTGAGTTATCATTCAAGACCTGGGTCTGAAGATATTCTAACCGGATCCACCTAGCTGCATTCAGTCCCCCTCCTTGTGTGTTCTTAGAGCACCCGGTAATTTTCACATGCAAAAGCTATTAGTTACTTGGCGGTAGATAGCATTTTCTTCTTAATCATTTATATATTCTTAGACTCAAAAGGGTGTCTAAGGGACATGATAGGGATTCAGTAAAAAGGTTTTTTGAACAGAGGACTCAGAATACTTTGATGCAACATGGTTCATGTAGGCATAATTTGATATATGCAGGAAATTTACTGAGTCTATAGGGAATTTAATTGCTGAAGTACCCAAAGGAAGTGATATTTTCAGCTATAGGCAGTCTCATAGCTCCTGAGAACATAATAGTAAAACTCTTAGGCAAAAGCTCTTTTTGGATTATTAGAAAATACTATATCATTGTACAAAACTGACAGCCTTAAATTTCACATTTTTTTATGTTCACAACTTTTTAATGTTTATCAAGTGTTTCTCAAAAGGTTACATTATATTTAAGTGTTTTAAGTACGTAGATGTATAGGCTTACTATAGGTTACTATAGATTACTATAGATTACTTTTGTAATCTATGTATAGGCTTACTATAGATTACTATAGATACACTATAGATTACTTTTGGGGAGATCCATGCCATAAAGCCAGATAATTAAGTTGATCATCTTAAGAGCGACTCAGGTCTTGTGGACATACTACTTACAGGTGATTTCTCCATGCTTCAGGTTCTGTCTCTATAAAATAGGAAGTGGTAATTTGGTTGTACTTATCTGCCAGACATGTGACTATCAAGTAAGGTAAACTATGTGAAATTATAATTGTTAAATAAAACTTTGTGTAAGTTATTTGTAAACAGTAAAGCACTCTATAGAATATTGTAACAGTTGGTTTCTCCTAGTAACCCTTTCACAGTCAGGGTTCAAGTGGACTTTTTATATGCAACCTGTGGTTTGTGGGTCATGTTTTAGGAAGGCAGCAGTGTATTTAGTGCAGAGGACCGCAGCCCTTGAAATATGTGCCTTGGCGTTTTGAGCAGACATACTTGGTAAATTACTGCTTGACCACAGATGTTGTCATTGAGTCACCCCCAACTTTTTGGGGTCTGCTTTTTACTGCATTCTTCTCTGCTTGGACAGCCGTAATAATGTAGGAATGTTGAATGCCCATCTTTCAGACACCCTGCCCACAGTTCTGGATGCCCCATAGGCCTGGCACAACATCATGCTGTCACATATGCCTCGTTAGGCCTGCTTCTGCTCCAGGGAATGAAATGATACCCTAATGGTGTGAAAAGAGTCATGTATGTCCTGAACGTACTACTGGGGGAAAACAAGCATCGAAGTCTCCATGGCTTGGTTTGTATAATTGGTGCTAATAACCCATCTGTATAAATATTTGTGTAGGTTTGTTATGTTGAGACAGTGCATGATGACAAGTATGACATTTTTTCATTTAGATTGGTCATGTTCATGGCAGTCTTGGGAATATTTACACTGTTTTAAGTTTACAAAAATGAGAAGATAGAAACCACTGCTGCTTAGGTATTCCAAGTTGCAAAACCCTTGCAGTGAAAATGCTGCACCTGTTGGACGTGAGATGAAATATACTAGAAAATCAAGTTGACCCTTCTAATTCCCTTCTCATGCTTCCTTTTCTATATTCAATAGTTTTAATTTGGCCTTAGAGCTAATTTTTTTGGTGCATTGTACATTAATTAGATTATAGAGTCGTAAATAAGTTTCTCATAAAATTTTTGTATAGCCAGGAAAAAATGGTTATCACTTTATAAAACCCGTTTTTTTAAATTAGTGTGGTAAACATTGTGTTATATAACTACAATATTTGTTGCCTTACATAGTATAGAACCAATGTGCTGAATTAAAAAAAAAATTATTATTATAAACTTATTTTGGAGCTAATCTTGCTCCAGATAGAACATACTAGTTTTAAGCTGGTTTGCATAAATGAAATGAGTATTTGTTCCCTTTTTGGAAAACTGCAGACCCACTTGCTTTATTTTGCCAGCATACATTTTTATAAAAAAATGTTTCTATTGATTTTTTTATAGAGAGAGAGGAAGGGGGGAGAGAGATACATTGATGTGAGAGAGAAACATTGATTGGTTGTCTCCCACACACACCCATATTGGGGATCGAACCCGCAATCTGGGTGTGTGCCCTGACCTGGAATCAAATCAGCGACCTTTTGGTGCACAGGATGATGCTCAACCAACTGAGCCATAGCAGTCAGGGCCCAGCATACATTTTTTTAAGTGGACTTTATTTGTTGGAGCTGTTTTAGGTTCACAGCAAAATTGAGGGGAAAGTGTGGAGATTTCCCATGTATTCCCTGCCCCCACATATGAATAGCCTCCTCTATTAACAACATCCTCCAGCAGAGTGGTACATTTGTTATAACTGATAAACTTACATTGATACATTATTATCTCCCCAAGTTCATAGTTTACAGTAGGGTTCACTCTTGGTGTGTATT
Source organism: Miniopterus natalensis (assembly GCF_054644295.1). Taxonomy (NCBI): domain Eukaryota; kingdom Metazoa; phylum Chordata; class Mammalia; order Chiroptera; family Miniopteridae; genus Miniopterus; species Miniopterus natalensis. The sequence goes on along the minus strand of NC_142081.1, from coordinate 187,605,581 downwards.
CTTTAGGTTTGAACAAATGTGTAATATATCTGCAATGCGGAGTAGTTTTCTGCCCTAAAAATCCTTTGTGCTCTGCCTGTTCATTCCTCCCTCCTTCCTAACCCCTGGCAACCACTGAACTTTTTATTCTCTCCATAGTTCCAGCATACTTTTTCAAATCATTTAACTTTTGGTTAGAGTGTGAGAAAATTTTTCATGCAAAAATTATATAGTTTTATACGAAGCTCCTGATCCATATAGCAAATGGAGGAAGCAGAAACATTGAGGTCCCCAGGCATGAAGGAAGGTTACAGGAAATAAGGAGTATAACCATGCTTTAGTGCTTCTCCTTTGTAATTGTTTTAATAACATTATATTGGAGAAATAGTTGCTGGTATGGACTAGTCGAAAGTTCATAGAAAGTGGAAGAGTTGGTAGGGAGTGGTAGGAAATAAAACTGGAAAGGTGGTGGGGTCCTCTTAGAAGACCTTTAATGCTAAGCTAAGAATTTGAAGATCAGTCATTCATATGGGGGGGGGGCCTACTGAATGCTTTCAAAGAAGTGAGGCCGAATGTAAACAGTATAGTAAAATAAATTGGAATAGGTGGAGACCATAAGAGAAATATGATCAAGGTTTGATCTTGGTAGGCCCAGGAATGGAAAAACAAAGCAGCTCTTTTTGAGGCAGGGTTGTGTAGGGAGCTTTGGAATCAGTGCATTATCTCTAAAATAGATCTGTGGCTATGAGCATGTCACTTAATCTAAGTCTTACCCTTGTCTAAAAATTGGAGAAAATACTTCATGGTATTGATGTGAGGATTAAATGAAATAGGGGAAATAAAATTCCTAGCTCAGTTCTAGAAGTAGTAGGTCCTTCTCCTTCCCCTTTGTGGAGTAGAATGTAAAGAATAAGATGGGTTAGGGAAAAACAACTGAACAGTTAAAATCTTAGTAGTGAAGTAATTAGAAATGGGAGTCTGAGTGAGGTGAACAGGTGTAATATAAGAGAACTTACCTAACAGTGTTTTGTTTCTTTTAGCTTTTAAATAAATGCTGCATACTTAGCATGCTTCTGTTGTAACATTTTAACATTTCTGCAATTTATAAATATACCTGTATTGATTATCTGTCTATCTATTTAATCTGTCAGTGAGCTCCATAAGGACAGGGTCATTATTTTACTTATCTTGCATAATTATGGACCAACTCCTATGGCCAGAATGTTGCCTGCTGGATGAATGTGACTTGTATGGATTTAATAATATATAACACTTGCCACTAGGTGGCATTTAGTTTAAGTGATAAGGCTTAGTTACATTCAGCAAAGATTGGTTTTTCAATCTCCAGATTGAAATTCTTCAGAATCCCCAGAGAAACTGACCGCTGGATTTTATGTTCAGTTTTCTGTCATTTCAGGACCGTACTTTTTGAAGTTAAATATGAAATATATATCAAATAGAAAAACTTAGAGTGTTAAAAAATAGAAAAGCATAATGGCATTAGAATATGTCCCGTAGAAAAGCTGAAGGGAAGCTCAGTGAAATTCACAAGGGACTAAATTTCCCATATCTCAGTGTATTTAAAGTGAAGCCTGATGGTTAAATTTTAGGGCCATGGTTTTTCTTAAGATTGGATGGAGGAGATGGAATTTGTTTCTTATCGGACTTAATGAAAGATGCTGAAGTATCCTCTGTAGGGCTACTGGGCTATGATGCTATGTTCTCATATTTATATTCTGGTATATTGTACTCTCTCTGTTGTGGACTAACATAGCATAAAATGTAACTACATCCTGCCGTGACAAATGTTGTAGATTATTTCAATTCATTGGATTCAGTAAACTTCAGAGCTGGAGAAGACTTTTCTAACCTTATGTTCTAAAGTAACCACTCTTTTTTTTTTTTTTTTAAATATATCTTTATTGATTTCAGAGAGAGGAAAGGAGAGGGAGAGAGAGAGCTAGAAACATCAATGATGAGAGAGTCATTGATCGGCTGCAGCCCGCAACCTGGGCATGTGCCCTGACCGGGAATCGAACCCTGATCGCCTGGATCCTAGGTCGATGCTTAACCGCTGAGCCACGCCTGGCTGGGCTAAAGTAACCACTCTTAAATATAAGTACAGGCAAATTAAATAATTTACAGTTAGCTGATGGCTGAGACACATTCAATGACTGAGTTGGTTCTAGTTCCTGGTTTGATTTTGGGGGAGAGAATTCTGCTGGGTTTTTTTTTACTCTTTTCTATTTGTATCATTCAGCTGCCTTTTAATGTTACATGCACTTTGTTTTAAAAAGTCCCCCCCCAGCCCCCGTTTGTGGGGACTTAAACCAAGAATACATATCGCAGCCCCAAGCCTGGTAGAGTGTTGCTGCCAGTGTTGCTTAATAACTGGTCAGCTCTGAGCCTGCCTGTTCTTTCCTCCTTTGCTATTTTCCCACTCTTGGTGCTGCTTGTGTTCTTTATCTTGTATTTCTGACTGACCAGGGTGGCCTCTTTGAGAACACATTTGTTCTCACTGCACCCCTCCTTACCCACTGTGCTTTAGTTACCCCTACTCAAGAACTGCCTGGGTTCAGTTACCCCTGGCTCACTGCAGTCTCTCTCTTGCCACCCTAGTTTCTTAGTTTTGCCACCTGCACTAAATTCCAGCTATCTGAATTTGTAACGCATCTGGAAGAGAAAATGCATCCACAGAAGAGACTGAGAAAAAGGAAGACTCATACAGAGAAGGAGGCCACAAGTTGAAATTTTATACCGAAAGATGGGCTTGTTTATGAACCTGATGATTTTCATACAGTGATTTTTTTGATTTTTTTTTTTTTAGAGTATGTCAGGACAGTATTACTCTCTTGACTATGGGATTCATTAAAAATCTGTGTATCTGTCATGTGTGCTTATATGAATGTCAAGGAAATGAATTAAATGAATTTTATCGTTTGAAAGATAGTACTAATAGTTATGGTAATTTACTTCCAATTTATACCTAGTGTCATTATTTGATTAAATGGATAGTACTGAATTAGTGGGAGTCGCGGCTTCACTATTGTAATGTTTAAAAAACTCCAAAAACCTGGATAGCTATAGCTTTCAAAGTTTATTTCGTAATTATGGGTAAACAAGCCATTCTTCATCCTGGCCTTCCTCAGTGATACACAGTGTGATGTGTAGGCTTATCCTATTTTCTTAGCTGTAACTCCTGGAAACTGTCAGTTGGTAAATATATTTTAAATTACATTGGAATTTAAATTCGTGTGGTAGCTTAGGTGTGCAGTTGATTTTTTTTTTCATTTCATTTTTAGCTTATTTCTATAATTATTTCAGGGAATTGACTGTCTTGTGGAAGTTTTTCTTAAGGGTTAATGTCATCTGCAAACACTCATCTTGATTATTTCTCTGATTGGAAAAATATGTGTTACAGAACCTCAAAAGTTATTTAAATATATCATGTAAAGTGAGTCACTGTAGTCTTCCATCAGAAAATTAACTGCTGTTAACAATTGGGAGTATATTCTTTAACGTGTTTTTTCTTCTTCTAATGGAAATGCTAACATTCTCTTTTATATTAAAAATGGAATAGTTTAGCAAACATAATATTAAGGAGATTTGGGCACTGACATTTGGTTGAATATTTGCTGAATCCTCAATTACACAATGAGGGAGATGATATCCATTTTATGGATAAGTATGGAATTTAGTTCACACAGCTTTGCTTCTGCCTGTGCCATTTCCACTACCCTCAGCCTACTGATAGAGCTTTTGTTTATCTCTCCACCTAAACAGTAATCACTTGAAAGCTTCCAAGCTCTCTACTAGGTGGCAAAACTGTCTCAGGTATAAGACTAATACAAGGCTTAAAGGAAAAAGATTATATTCTCTATTAGATTACTTTAAAAATCTATTATCTAGCCCGGCCGGGCGTGGCTCAGCGGTTGAGCATCGACCTAGGATCCAAGCGATCGGGGTTCGATTCTGGTCAGGGCACATGCCTGGGTTGCGGGCTTGATCAATGACTCTTTCATCATTGATGTTTCTATCTCTCTCTCCCTCTCCTTTCCTCTCTCTGAAATCAATAAAGATATATTTAAAATATATATATATTAAAAAAAAACCTATTATCTAGAAATGCTTTCAAAGTTAGACTTGACTAGTCTTCGACTTTAAAGTTTCTCTGAAGTAGCATAGCATCATTTATCTTGAAGTAAAATTTACTGTGTAATTTTTTAAAAACTATGTTTTATTGATTTCAGAGAGAGGAAGGGGGGAGAGAGAGAGATACATCAATGATGAGAGAGAGCCATTGATCAGCTGCCTCCTGTACCTCCCCAACTGGGGATGGAGCCCACAACCCAAGCACGTGCCCTGACCAGAATTGAACTGTGATCGCCTGGTTCATAGGTTAACGCTCAACCACTGAGCTGCGCCTGCTGGGCTATCCTGCTTTTTAATCCCACATTTTGTGTTCCTTTCCTGTTTTGTTTTTCTCACTTGTATGTATCAATTTTTAGCAATATGTTTTATTTGCCTTTTTGTTTTGTCTTTCTCTCCCCCACTGGAACATAGTGCATGGTATGAAATAGATATTCAGTATTTGTTGAATGAATGAAGTGCTCTTAAACAACATTGCCTTTTTAAAAAATAATATATCTTTGCTTTTTTAAAAACAAATTATTTTAATCCTCACCCACCTATCGTATCATTTAGTGATTTTAGAAAGAGGAAGAGAGCATCAGTGTGAGAGAGAAACACTGGTCAGTTGCCTCCCATACAGGCCCGACTGGGGGTTGAACCTGCAACCTAGGTATGTGCCTTGAACTGTACTGGGAAATGAACCTATAACTTTTTTGGTGTACTTGGGAAGGTGCTCCAACCAACTGAGCCACCCAGCAGGGGTAGCAACATCACTTTTTGGAAAGCTCTGTTCTTTGCTCTGATTTCAAATCCTGCTTTTACTACTGTATGTGATACTTAAAAAGTTTTATGAGCCCCCTGGCATTAATACAGCTTCATCTAATGTGTTTTAAATATACTCTGGTGACTGAATGTGGTAGTTAGTCGCCTTGAGGTCTGTTGCATTTAGCGTTTGCCATGTCTGGTGGGGAAGGTAGTATTATTGTCTTACACAGAAACTTAACCAAGTTCACCTGCTAGTTGATGGGGGAGTTGAAATTCAAACTCATGTCTCTGGACTCCAATTCAGTTGCCATGAACATCTAGCAGTTGTGAAATTTGGGGTGTAATATTGCTTCTGGGCATTCCTGCTCTTCCCCTCTCCACCCCCACCTCCAGTTTTGTAGTTAACCCTTAGTCATCCATCAACACATGATTGGCTGTACCACTACCCAGAGTAAGCACCTTCCCTCAGTCCAGGTAGAGTATATAGCTCTGACGCAAGAGGGTAACGTTGTAAAGGAAATTGGTTTATGTGGATTTTTTTTAAATCAACTTTATTTTTTAGAACAGTTTTATTTGGGGTTTTGTCTCTGCATTAGATTACACAACTTTGGAAGAAAGGTTGTAGAAAGAACACAGGCTGGTGCTCATGATACAGATTCTGTTCACCACTAACTAATTTGGTGATATCTCTGCTTCACCTTTATTCAGTGTAAATGATACCTCGTTGATCTAGGCATTAAGTTAAACATGATACTACACGTGTCGGAGAGCTTAGAAAATATTTCTTACACTATGTAAATGAAAGATAGTACTATTCAGAATTACTCAAGTGTCATGTTTCTGGTATTCCAGAAACATTCATTCTTTCTATTATACTGAAGTACTTTTAATTTTGTTTTATGTAAAAGTGTTATATAAATGACATTTTAAAGTTTTTGCTGTCAAGTTTTGTTTTTCTAACCAAGACAGCAGCTGTGGATGTGGCTTAAAAACTGATGAGCATCTACAATGCTAAGCCTTTTGGAGCAATGAAAGGCTGCTTACAAATGGTAACCACAGTTGCAATGAATTCTGTGTTTGTTATTTGTGAATCCCTAAGGGTGAATGTGTTTTGAGGGGGGTGAGTTAGGATAGTACAAACTGAGAGTGTTTCTGTTCTGGGAATCTTTGGAGCAGTCATTCTGCTACTGCTCTTTCTTTTTTCTGACTTTGAAGCAATTTGGAATATTTTGCTTTACTCTTGATGATTCTTTCGCTAAACGTATTATTTGGATATGTGTAAAGGTAAATTGCAATTTTAAGATGTTATGGACATGGTTTTTGTCATCAGATATTTTTGCTCTCAGCAGTTACTGTGTATGATCGCACTTGTGGATGATGCCTTACTTAGTCTACTGTTTAAAGCTATAAATGTTGGGCTGTTTGGAACTAAATATTTTCTATTTAGTATGATTAGCTCATACATGTAAATAGTTTTAGGTATAGAGCATATACTCATCTTTATTTCAGAAGTATATGGTTTTAATATGTTGAGTAGATCCAAATAGTTAACTGTAAATTATTAAAAGTAGTTTTACTCAGAGATATTAAAGACCACTCCTGGAGATGAGCTACAAGAAATGAGGGAGCTGTGGTATATCCTATCAAAAAGTCTAGAAGAAAAATTTCTCAAAAGAACTCTAGAAATATTTATTTAAGAAAAAGGAGGGGGCGGGGTGGCACATAATAAGAGCAATAGCTGAAACAAATGAAGATCCCTGACCAAAACATACCCTCCTTTGGGTATGTGGTATTCTGGTAAGTATTTCTGAAGGTCTTAGAGTATATATTTGCAGATCTCTGAACTCTTTATGTACTTAAATTATCATAATAGATTCACTTTATTTGTAAAGGCAATGCTTAACATACTTCCTCATTATAAATTGTTGAGCATTCAAGATATTCAAAAAGTATGGATTAAATATGCTGTTAAAATTAACTTCTTTGTTGTTTAATTGTCTCATTCTTCCTAGTGGTTGAAAGAGTTTAAACTTTTAGTCACATCTGTTCTTTTATTGTGTGGGACATGTTTTCAGGAGGGTTTTATGCATATTAAAAATAACTATTTTTTGTGAATTTAGTTATTACCCACAGTCACTTTGAGATATAAAAGCATTCCCAGTGAGTTACTTCTGATTCATAACCAAATTTTAGCAGAGCAGATGTAGACTACCAGTGGAATAGTTAGCCAAAAAATATTAAGGGGTATGAGAGCCCTTTGTGTAACATTTTACTTTAATTTCTTGGCCAGTTTATGTGAATAATTAAAGTTTTGAGGCAGTTAACATTTCTTTTCTTCCCTTGGGATTTCACAGTTGTCACTGATAGCTGTAATCACCAGGGAAGGAGAAGTAGTATTTCTATCAAACAGATGGCTTTTCTAGCACTGGTTCCTAACAGTGCCTATCGAGGTTCATATTTATGTTGGATGATTTCCTGGTCACACCAACTTGGTATACTTTTGAAAGATCACATCTGGTAATAGAATATGATGTAGATATTAAAATGATGTAGCAGACTTCAAAACTTCCAGAAGTCAGAAGTGTAATATACAGTTCCTGTGCTCCTGGGGAAGGTAGTCTGCTCTTGGGAGAGGAATCACCTAGTAGTGGATATGGATGCCTCAGCTGTCCTCAAGGGTTCCGTAGCTACCTCTTCCACTGTTTGACTTTCATTAGCTCTGACCTCAGTGTGCTGTTTTCATTTCTGCTTTAGTCCGATGGCCAGTCCATCCAGTGCTTTGAGGCATTGGCAGGTGATTGTTAGGTTTAAGGATAGGTTTCTGTTGTGTATGAGGAAGGCTGGCTGAAAATACAGTGTGGAGGGGCTATGATTACAAAAGCACATCTTTTTTCAGCTCTAACGTGGAGATTTTACTTGTTATAAATGGGATTATCTTGCCCTTTTAAAATGTTTTCCTTTTCCCACTGAAGATATAAAAACTTGCACACACACACACATATTGGGAATACACAATATGTACTTAGTGCTCCTGGAGTTTCAAAAACACAGTCAACTGCTAAGATTCTAAAAACTTTACATTTGTAGGCTATATTCTATAGCAAGAAATGTTTTTTGAAGTCATTTCTCAGGAACATTGGAAGAAACTCAGTGACACTTTGGAGATATGAGGAACAGGTTGCCTTTGGAAAGGTAACATGGGGCTTTATTTTTTTAATACTGTAACTGGTTGGGCAAGTTTTAAGAGTGGATAGAGCCATGGTGGATATATCTTGACTTAGAGCTATTAAAAATTATCAAGAAGAAAAAAAATTCTGTTGCTTCACACGTTGGGGTGGGGGTGATGGTGCCATTTGTGGAGATCAGGTGGCACTGAGAGAAATGGCATAGTAGAGGAGTGATGGTGTTGGTGAGAAGTTTTTGGTTTTGAAGATGTTGAGTTGAGGCCCTTGTGAGAGGACTAGATGAAGATACCCAGTGGCCAGTTACATGTATATATATTATGTCTGTGGTTTCTGGAGTTCAGGAGAGAGAGAGGTCAAAGTTGGAAATACATATTGAAGACTATTAGATGGTAATTAAAACCTCAGGAGTGGGTAAAATATCCTGGGGAGAGTTGGAGTTAAGCAGAGACAACAAGCCACTGGTGAGCGTCAACATTTAAAGAAGGGGTAAATGTGTAGAAACCAGTAAAAGAACAGTAGTAACAAAAGAGGTGGGACAAAAACCGAGACAGTGCAGTTTTACAGAAATGAGAGTACTTTCTAGAAGGAGGGAAACTGCTCAGTTGTGTCAGATTCTGCAGAGGACAAATGAGATAAATCCAAAAGCTCACCAGATCTAGGACTTCAAAGACCTTGGCAAAAACAAATGAACCGGTGGGAGCTGTAATGTGGTTTGTCATGAGTTGAGGAAGTAGAGACTTTTTCATGAGTAACTGTTCTGAACGTGGTGGTGAAGCCACAGGTGCTGTGATGCTGCTTTTTAAGGTGGAATAGGCTTGTTACAAGCCTAGTAGGCTGGAAAGGAAAGAACAAATAAAGAGGTAAGGGAATGAAACAAATTGAAACTGCTATTGCTGCTGTTTCTATAACATTGTGTAGCTTCTGGTGTGTGAATGGAAAGCCTGAGTGAAAAGGGGCTTTGTTGGGGAGGGGGATACATAGTAATGCTGTGACTGAGGACATTCATGAATTTGATTTAACTTTTCAGAGTCTTATCACAATGACTATCTTATTTTAATGAGGGAAAATACTCTATATTGTTTTTTCTCCTGGAAAATGTGGTATTCATGCTCTGATTCTTTCAAAAATTTTGCATGTTGTCTAGTGATGAACTGAGGTGGTGGATTTAGTTAATTCCTGTGAAGGTAAAGAAGGATGCCCGTGTTTGGGGTCTTTATCCATATACTGCCAGAGCTGTGTAGCACATGCAGCAGTTTGTTTTGTGTTTGCATAGTCTCTCTTGTGCTTGCTCACCCATTTCATTAGAAAGTGAATATGTATCCCAGTATATGTGAGTATGTATTAATAGATTATAGTGAAGCGTTGTACTTTACTAATATACACATTAGAATATGTACAGAAATTTGAAATGGTAAAAAACATTGTAATAAAAGTGAGGTAAAGTTTTAAAGATGCTTTTAATAGAATGGTAGAAACCCTTTCTTTGTATCTTCACAAGTATTTTTTTAGTGATAACAGTGTATTTTAAATATCATTTTGTTATTTTTAAAATTGTGATAAAGTATGCGTAATACACTTCATTATTTTTTAAAATCTTAAAACTTTGTGATGGAGTCATTCAAAGGTCTAGTTCCAAGTTCATTTCATTTCTATACAAATTAAGGGATTTTCATAGCTGAAAGCCATTGTTTGAAATGCCAGGCTTATCTTAAGAGTTTTTAATTTTATAAAAATAACTGCTAGGTAGCATACTCCAGAAGGTTGCTTGTCTTCACAGGAAAAGTAATCAATTTTGGGACATGTTTGTATAAGAAAAACGAGTAACTCATCAAGTTTCACAACCTTTCTGAGTGCTTTGCCACAAGATAAAAAACAAATGTTTGTGCGGTACAAGAAATTTTTGTGGTTACTTCCTATCTTAGGAAGATACATTGTTTTGTAAAACTAACTGTCCATAACATCTGGTGGTACTTTGTGCCATTCTGTGGTCATTTGCTTGCTAATGAAAGATGAAATGAATGTGTTTGTGCGATAGATCTCAGTAAGCTTTTAGAAGTTTTTGCATTTCATTAACAAACCAGCAAAAACCATCTATACTGCTTACCAACTTTATGGCAAATTTCCCACACTATGTAACTTTTCTTAATAGTAGTTTTTTCTCCCCACCCCTTATCTTCAACAATGTTTTCTGTACATATTTATACAGTAATTTATTTATTGACAGAAAAACATTTTGGTTTATGTCCATATTGTTTCCCAAGCCCTAATTCAGCCCTTTCTACCTTGACAGGAAGAACAAGTCCTTCCTCATGATATGTGGCTTCTTAATCTTACACGATTTTATAAGAAACTGCTAAAGAGGCATCTAAACATACATAGTTAAATTCAGTGAAATTTTTCAAAGTACTGAATTGAAAATCATGACTTTCAACTTTGCCAGAGAGAAGAAACTCACTACATACAGAGATGTGACATGTCTTTTAGGTACTAAATTTTTTAAGTATCTTACTAATTGTAATTGCTTTCCACTGTCATGTGGTCATATTTCGAGGCAAGGTGTACATGTAGGGTGAGGTTATTGTTGATAGTAGATATGAATCTATATTTTAAAAAGTTATCTTGGTTATTTCTATCTTCTTTTTAACTTGTCTTCTTATAGCCATTTTTGATTCATTAATCATTATTTTTACTTGGTAAAGAGGGATACTGGAAGGAAGAGGTACCCCACTCCCATTTACTTCCTTACTGTGCTTGAGTTAGTATTTTCTCCAATACCTGTTCTGTTGTGGAAATCTTAAGACCTTTGCCTGTTTGCTGAGGGCTCAGGTCATTAAACTGGGTAATTTGTGATAATGCTGAAACAAATCAGTCAGTGAGAGCACCACTGTCAACCCTTTCACCTTGTGGACACCTGCCCTTCCCTCAGGTTGGGATCATCTGACATAGACTGACTGAGACCGGGTGATGTACCCTAATTTACGAGTACCAACTATGTTCACGCACTAGGATATACAAGTGGACAAAACAGACACAGACACACACACACAAATCTCTGCAAGTGTATAGAGGTTACATTTTAGTGAGAGAAAAAACAAGTAAGTAAAATATTTATTGAGTTAAGGGCTTTAGAAGAAAAAGAAAGTTGGGAATAGGATAGGGAGTGTCAGGAAGATGCTGCGCCAAGATCAAGTGCTCGACAAGATCAAGTGCTCGTGGAAGGTCTCACTGACATAGTGACCTTTGGGCAAAGGACCTTAAGGATAAGAGGAGAATGTGAGGCACGTATGTGTGGGGGAAGAATATTCCAGCAGGAGGGAACAGCAAATGGGAAGTCCCTGAGGCAGTGTGTGCCTAGATTGGATATGGTGAATGAAATAAAGATAGGAGTCGAAGGTGACTTCATGGGTTTGGGCCTGAACAATGGTAATTGCAGGGTTGCTCTCGTTTGATAGGGGAAACTGGTTTGGGTGTGAGATTGGGACATGAGGATGTTTGCAAACGAGTAATTTGCTTGGATTGCTTCTGGATTTTGCATGGTGACAGATTTAAAAATGTCAGGCAGGTCAACTCTTGGTAAGAAACAAGATTTCAAATACCTATTTTACTCTAAATTGGTGCTATTTAGGGGAGAATAATTTATTTGCCCAAACTGAACGTAATTATAAAGAAAGGGAACTTTTCTGTAGTAAACCAAAATGTTTTTATACTAATTTTGATTACCTAAATAATTACTTGAAAATTTTTGCTTTATTCTATTAAAATGCATAACTTTTCTCCCAACCTTGCAGATTTAAACAATAAATGTGATAATACTGTACAGATTAATACATAATCTCTGACATGTGAGGAATGTAAGTACTGAGATTATTTAAATAGAAACAAAACTTGGGAGGCATAAAGGTCCAATGTTAAGACTAATGGGAAGAAGACAGAATTTTTTTACCACTGTGATACTGTGATTTATGAGGAGTATATGTTTGAAAATGTATTCCTCTCACATATATTTGGTCTTCGTCCACAATTCCTTGCTCACTGCTCCTAAAACCCTTGGAATTTTGTAAGCCATCCCAGCAAAAAAAAAAGGTGCTTTTTGTTAGGTTAATGAAGCTACTTTTGGAAAACGACAAAGGAGGGGGGCTTGTTGCCTGTGGGGCCAGCGGCCTTGCTATTAGAGGGTTGGAATTTTCAGTCCTACCTCCCAACCTCCAGGGAGCAGGCTGTATGTTGAATCAATGGCCAGTGACCAATGATTTAATCACTTACAATGAAGCCTCCATAAAAACTCAGATGACGAGTTCAGGGAGCTCCTAGGTTAGTGAACACGTGAAAGAGAAGGGAGAGTGGGACGCCTGGAGAGGGCTTGGAAGCTTCTTCTATTTGGCTGTTCCTGAGTTATGTCCTTTTATAATAAAACAGTAATTTAATAAGTAAACTGTTTCCCCGAGTTCTTTGAGCTGTTTTAGCAAGTTAATTGAACCCAAGGAGAGGGTCATGGGAACCTCCAGTCTATAGCTGGTTTATCGAAAGCACCTGGGCTTTCGACAGGCATCTGAAAGGGGAGAGAAGTCTTGTAGGATGGAACCCTTAATCTGTAGGACCTGACTGTCTCTGGATAGATTGTGGCAGAATTGCATTGAATTGTACGATACCTTACCAGTGTCCAGAGAATTGCTGCTTGTTGATGTGGGAAACTCCCTTCCCACACTGAAATGGGTACCAGAACCCATTTAACCACATACTTAGGTCTCCAGGCATCACTTGAAAGAACTCTTTCAAGAATGCTTATGTTATGAACAATTAATTCAGGGCAACTGTATCTATCAAAGTAGCTGCTTACAGGCTACAGTTATCTTTCTATATGAGCTTTCTGTTTTGATAGTGTGTTTGTGTATTTGGAAATATATGCACGCTGGATAGGAACCAGTGCCTTAGTTTATACAGTAGATTACTCAGTAGGGTCACTCTGTCGTGTTAGCTCATCTAGTAGTGATGCTAAAAAAGGGTGTACCCAAAGAGCTGCTTTAATGGGTGTGTTTCTCCCATGTCTGCTTTGTCTGGGATCACATTGAGTTGACACTGATCTTTGTTTAAAGATCAACAAAAAAATCGTCTAAGCTGTTTTAAATTCAAAGTAGTATTCTCCACTTCCACATTTTTGTCCTAATGGTAGGGTTTTAACACAAATTCATTGTTTTCTCTGTAGGATTGGAGTTTATCTCACATCTTTTAAAAACTGAAAGCAAAACCAAACAAAAAACTATCCTGGTGTTTTATTTAGTCCATATGTACTGAAGGTTCATAGGGATTGTTTTGATGCATACAGGAAAACAGTAACCAATTCTGCTAAAAAACAAAGGACTAGCATTTGTAGTTTGTATTACCGTCAACCTTTGGATTCTTAAACTTTAACCTGGGTTCTAGCCTCCTCCTTCTAGTTGTAGGTTCCAGAAGGGCATTGCTTCTAAGGGACTATGTTTATTAAAATTAAAAATCTAAGCCAGTGTGTAATCTTCACTAATCCATTGTTTTTAATTCAGGGGGAATTTTTTATTTTATTTTTTTCAGCTGTTTCATCTCTACAGGCAGCTTTGTTAAAGGTTAACCCAGTTGAAAGAGTAACAATTCCTGAAGCCACCAAATGAACTACTACCTACGAGAAGAAAAAGGTTTTTTTGTAGATTTTCACGTTTTCCCTCCCCTTAAAATATTCATCTTTTGCTAAGGTTTTATCTTTAATTCTACAGAAGCTTGTTCCAAATCACGTCAAAACAATATGCTAGGAAAAACCATGCATGAAGCAGTGTGACTTACTTTTACACCAGCATCATTCTATTTCTATTTCTAGTTTCTTAAGAAGTAACTCATAAGAAAGAAACACCTTGTAGCAGAACAGATTTCATTTTTGTTTTTATTTGATTTGTTAAATGCATAGGGTGAGTGGCAGGTACTAGTTTTGGAATCAGAAAGACTAGCATTTGAATTCTGTCTCTGTCACTTAAATGTCACTTTCTGCAAGTTACTTGACTTCTTTAAGCTTCAGTTTATGTATCTATAAAATAGAATATTAACTACTGTACCTACCCATGGAGTTGGTAGTAAATAAGTGAGGTGATACTAGATAATCTTCTTGACACACTGAGCTTACTAATAAATGTTAGTTCTTACTTGCAGTTGTCATAATTCACAATATTCTTCAGAGCATGACATAACATAAACCACTACCAAAAAACATTGTCCAGGAAGTTTAACATTTTAAAATAATTTTTACATTCTTACCAATTTTATTTAATATAAAATATTTACAAGAAGGTAGGATTTTGTTCTTGACATCAAATATGGGTCACAAGGATCACATACACAGAATGTGGTAAATGATATTTGCATTTTTATTATTTGGCAAAAATTTACACAGGAAACTGATCAAATAATCAGAATTTGCAGAAGCCGTAATTGCATTTAGACTCATGATGTAAAGTGGATATAAAGGTTTTTCTCCTTAGGTTACAGTAGAGATGAACATTTTCCTATTTAAATGCCATTAAAGGTTTTATACTTTTACTCTTTTGCCTGTGACATGTCTTGGTTTTTGAGGTTTATTCTGTCTTCTTAACTCAAAGCTTTCATTTAACCAAATAAGTTGAAATGGAATTCCATTTAAACCATTTTATTGATCCTTCTTATTTGGTTTGATATTACCTGTTGACATTTTTATTGGGAAGTTAGATACATCCCACCTGTGAACTGTCTGCTATTGTGCACTGAACTGTTTTCAACAAATTCTATTCAGGATTCATTTCTTGAAAACCTGTTACAGTCAAGAACTTTGAACACCTTATGTTTTTATAAAAGATGAGTTAAGACAGTTTGGTTGTCGGTAGTTTGTGCCTTAGTGGGGAATCCAGCTGTGCTCATAATTAACTATAATGTAAGGAAGAACACACAGGCTCCTGTAATAGAGATATTTCTCAAAGGAACATTGAGGTACAGAAAAAGGAATGATGAATGCACACTGGGGGTTTCAGTGAAGGATTCATGAAGGGTTTCTTCCTCTTCTTATTTTTATACTTTTGAATTAGACTAGAAAAGGTGAGTTCTGGAAATCTGGAGGCAGGAGATTTTATCAGGAATACCTGAGTACTGACTCCGTCCTCTGCTATTCCCAAGCCAGATGTGGTTCTTGTTGGAAACATAAGTTTATTCAGAAACCAGCAGTGCCCAGTGTTTGTAAACATTCCTTTAAATGGAAGAAAACAAAAGTCAGTAGACAGGTAAGCCTGAGCAGTGACCAAGTAAGAATGTGGCTTTCTCAGCTCTGCTGGAGCTGGCCCTGAGGAGTGTGGTACTGACGGCTGTGAGAGCCCTAGGGAGCCTGGGCCAAGATAAACCTGTGCCAGGATAGGCTACGTGCACTTCTGCTCTGTGTGGCCACCTCCATTCAGTTCTGGCTGAATGGAGTAGGGAGTAGATCATGCCAAATAGGTCAGGAGTGAGATTGTCTGTCTGTCTTCTTGTCTATGTGTCCACTCTTCCTGCCTGTTTGTAACACATTGGAAATTTTACACAATACAGGAATATATATCTATATCTTTATTATTATAGTTTTAGAAACCCCCAGTTCTACTCCCTTCCCCAAAGGTAACCACTGTTAAAAATTTGGATGTATTCCAGACAATTTTCCACGTACTTAAATATACATAAAAGTACGTAAATGTAGTTTGGGGTTTTTTTCAGAGCAGATGGACTTATATTATTGTATTTGTATATTATGTATTATGTTTACTTTTAAAATTTAATAATCCTTGAATTCTTTTTTTTAGCATGCATTTAGGATTATTTCTGTCTTTAAATCTGTATAGTATTCCATATCCGTAATATAGGGGTAGCAGAATTTAGTTCCCATTTGGCATACAACTAGATGTACTTCTCTTTTAGGAACAACACTGTAGTAAATATCTTTGTGTACCTTATGTGCAGGAGTATTTTTATAGGACATATACTTAGAAGTGGAATTGCTGGTTGCAAAGATATGTACATTTATAGTTTTGATAGATGCTGCCAAGTGCTCTCCAAAAGCTTGTATTAACATATCCATATTTATAGCAGTATGAGAGTTAATGAATAGATTTCAATAGGAAAAGCATGGAGGCAGGTGAGGAAAGAGAGAGTAAAGAATCTGGTACAGAGTATAGAACGCAAGAGCGGCTTGTGGAAGATGAGTTCAGGAAGATAGGTTGGACTAGATAAAGTATTTTTTAATGTGTTGTTCAGAACTTTAAGCTTGAATAGACAATGGAGGCTTTTTGAAAGGTTTTATACACAAGCTTTATTTCAAGATCAAGAACTGTGAAGGCTAGATTTTGAGGATGGGAGGTTGGCTGTGAGGCTGTTACAATGATCATCTGCTGTTTTGAAGGTGTTGGCATTAGAAATGAAAGGAAGTCAGATTCAAGCAGTGATACAGAGATAAAATCCGTGAGACTTGGTGGCTTAGAATGAGAAGGGAAATGATTGAATGTTGTGGCTATTTAGTGGATAGGTGGTGCCTTTTATGAAGATAGAATGAGAAATAGGTTTGGGGTAAAATAAGGAAAAAATTTACTAAAATATAAGGAAGAAAATAAGTTACTATCCATTGTTGATGTATTTCCACAAAGTATGTTCAGTTTTTTTTATTGTGGTAACGTAAAATTTGCTATTTTAACCATTTTAAAATTTATTTTTGAAATTTTTTCAGTTGCAGTTGACATTATATTAGTTTCAGATGTACAGCATACTGGTTAGACATTTATATAACTATGAAGTGAGCTGCCCCCCCCCAGTCTATATCACCTGGCACCATACATAGTTATCACAATATTCACTATATTCCCTCTGTTGAACTTTATATCCCATAACTATTTTATAACTGCCAATTTTATTTAAACCATTTTAACTGTACAGTTCAGTAGTATTAAGTACAACCATCACCACCATCCATCTCCAGAACATCTTCTGTCTTCCTAAACTGAAACTCTGAACCTATTAAACAATAATTCCATCTTCCCTTATTATAAACCCTTGGTGATCACAACTCTACTTTCTGCCTCTGAATTTGACTGCTCTAGCTACATCATATAAGTTGAGCCATACAGTATTTGTTTTTATGTGACTGGCTTATTTCACTTAGCATAATGTCTTCAAGGTTCATTCATGGTATAGCATGTCAGAATTTCCTTTTTATAGCAGAATAGCATTTCATTGTATGCATATACCACATTTAAAAAGTCCATCCATTTACTGATGCTTTTGTTTGTTTTTTAGGGGATGTTCTTGTTTGTTTTTAGTTATTGGAGAGTGAATACAATAAAGTCGAGTTTGTAAAATTGTTCAAAAACACTGCATTCTTTATATACATCTGTTTGTTGTCACAATGATTACAGAAGATCTTACTTTGCACAACTCAAAAATATCATGGCTTTTGGTAAAATGACCTAAAATGCTTATCCTATTTGTGGTAGGATAAGCAAAGTATTATCATAATATTACCATATGGTTAAAGGTATAGTACAAAGTTAACTGGATTTAGAAGACCTGGAGTTCTTAATGTAATCATTGGATTATTGTGAGGGTTAAGTAATACATACAAAACTATGTACACTTTGAAATGCCCAGAGCAGTTGTGTTATAATACATGTTCTAGGCTAGTTGACTGAAGAATTGTTTGGAAAGAATTTGAATTATTAGATAGATGAAATAAAACAGCCCCTGCATCTGATGAAATAACTTAAGCAATATGGGTATCATAAAATAGGAATGATTGAGTTGCTATCAAGTAGGTCTTACCTGTTAATTGTGAAACTATCTCCAAAATCTTGATGATTTTGTGGCAGTGACTTTATAATTTAGGGTAAAATAAGAATAGCTGGGTGAGAGTAAGTGTATCAGGGCAGTTCCTTTCTCTTTGTATTCATTACTCTCTAGAAAATACAGATTCTCTTTCCAAGTTCTCTGTAGTCCATTTCTATTTGATCAGAGTTGTACTTGTAGGCCTATAGCCTGAAATTGTGATTTCTGTTAATACATTTTAACACAGTTTCACCTCAGGGAAATGTGCTAAGTTTTGGAATTCATTAACATAAAATTTTCCTTCATGTTCCTTTCCTATTAAAACATATACCCACACAAATTGCTCTATATCAAGCTTTCATAATAGTTGGCATTGGAAAATTGAAAAGCATGAAGAGAATACAACATATAAATGAAGAATGGTAATAGAAAACAACATATCAAAAGAATTTCCTAGAGACTCTTTTTTTTAAAAAACAAACAAAATTCTCTTGAAATTTTATTAATATTTAATAACAATAAATCATTCAACTTTTTCAAGTCTTTATGAAGCTTTTGTTTTGCAGATGAAATTTATTTTAAAAGTCCTCATGTAAACCAATCAAGACGAGTAAAATTTATAATGAACTCTCAAACAAATCTTTCTTGTTGTTAATCCTCACCTGAGGATATTTTTTCCATTGATTTTCAGAGAGAGTGGAAGGGAGGCGAGGAGAGAGAGCAACAACAATGTGAGAGAGATATCATTGTTTGACCTCTTGCTGGCTCAGTGGTTAATTTGCATCAGAGAGATGCAAATTAAAACGACAGTGATGTACCACCTCACACCGGTGATCAATAAATCAACAAACAAGTGCTGGTGAGGATGTGGAGAAAAAGGAACTGCTGGTGGTAGTGCAGGCTGCTGCAACCACCATGGAAAACAGTTTCCTCAAAAAATTAAAAATGGAACTGCCATTTGATCCAGTGATCCCACTTCTGGGAATATGTCCTAAGAAGCCTGAAACACCAATCAGAAAAAATATATGCACCCCTATGTTCATAGCAGTGCAATTTACAAAAGCCAAGATATGGAAACAGCCAAGTGCCCATCAGTAGATGAGTGGATAAAAAAAGCTGTGGGACATCTACACCATGGAATACTATGCAGCTGTGAAAAAGAAGGAACTATTACCCTTTGAGACAACATAGAGGGACCTGGAGATCATTATGCTAAGTGAAATAAATCAGTCATAGAAAGACAAATATTACATGATCTCACTTACACGTGGAATGCAGTGAACAAAAGAAACTGACAAACAAAATAGATCCAGAGTCAAGGAAGCATGCAACAGACTGACTAATCTCAGATGGAAGCGGGGGAGGGGGCGCGGGAAGAGATTAACCAAAGAACTTATATGCATATAGGCACAACCCATGGACACAGACAATAGTGTGGTTAAGAGTGAAGGCCTAGGGAGGGGACTGGAGCTGGGAGGAGTGGGTCAGTCGAGGAAAAAAAAAAGGGACATCTGTAATACTTTCAACAATACATTTTAAAAAATTATTTGGTATTATTAATTAATTATTTGGTATTAAGTATTTTTATACTCAAATTCTAAAAGCAATCTTTAGTCCCAACTGAACTTGATACTCTAAGATTTCAAAAAAATTTAATGATATTTACATAGTAAGTATAATTTTAATCACTAAGTTCTTCCTTATCACTGAAATATGTCCTTTTCTTTATCCTTGGGCGTCTTGAATCATCAGATGTTGAGGGACCCCCTGAACTGGGTTTCCATTTTTTTGTTCTTCCTCAATTTTGGCTTGCTGGAAAGCTATGGCCTGAATGAGGCTGTCAAGAGCAGGATCCTCCCCTTCATCTTCACTTTCTTCTATTTCTTCAATTTCTTCTCTGGTTCAGGAATTTTCTTTTTTTTCTTCTTCTCTTTCTTCTTTGGAGGTTCATGTTCTCCAAGCATATTTTTAGGACAGGCATAACTTAAGTGTCCACTTTCCCCACATTCATAACACTTAGATTTATCAAAGTAGTTTTGTCTTCGGATGAATTCAGCTGCTCTTCCATTATCAGTAGCAATGCTTGCTTTTATGACACTACCAAACAACTGTTTGTTGTTTATTGACCTGGTACAGTTTTGTGCAGAGTCTTATCCAAAAATAAAATAAATGCAACATCTTTACTCTTCCTGGTATCTTTATCTTTCATTATAGTAACCTTTACAACTTTGCCATACTTGGAAAATATCCGGTACAAGTCATTGTTGGTCAGGGAAAAGGGCAAGTTGGATACATACACTGTGCTTTTACTTGGGGCCAATCCACCACTCATTTCTTCAGGTAGGGCGAGCCCGGGAGATCTGAAGAGTGTGAGCCCTCGGCTCAGTGGGGGCTCAACCCTGACAATTCTCCGCCCCTCGCAGTGGCCTTGGCATCGCGGGTACTGGGAAGGGTCAAGCCAGCAGATGAGAAGGTAACGGTCGTAAAGCCTTTCCCGCCTAGAGACTCTTAAACTAGTTCTTTCTAGGATGACTAAAGGATAGTTCTTTAGCTTAATTTCTTTCAGCCTCATTGTAAAAGATAAGCTACTAGAAGGTAGTTGGTATTTAAATGAGATGCACTTCATAAATGTGTGTTAAATTTATTATTTCTAAGCTTTGGGTTTGAGACGCATTTTGGTGGCTGGAGAGCATCAATAATAGGTTATTAGCTAAAATTGCCTTTATTGTTTTACCTCTACAATGTTTGAATATGGATGTCTCCCTTAAATTAGTTTCTGTAATTAGAAATTTTCTTAATATTTTTACCATATTATAACAGTCACAAGTGCGTATCGCAGAGGATGCATAATTAAAATACTAAGATTATTAAACTACTTGTTTAATACATAATACTTTTACCTTGTCGGTTCTTTAAAAAATCCAGCTGCAAGCAAGAACTAGACTAACTTGTCACATCTTGTACCCTTTGCAGAAAGTTCTGATAAACTGTTAGATTATCTAAGCATATTCAGCTATTATGTCTAAACCCAACTACTGAAACCCCCCTCTTTAAGTCTGAAGTCTTCCCCATCTCAAACTCCATGCTTTAGGTTGCTTCGGCCAGAAGCCTGGACTCACCATTGTGTTCTTCCTTTTTTCCCTTCAATTCCATGATCCAGTGTGTGAG
Organism: Miniopterus natalensis; assembly: GCF_054644295.1. Lineage (NCBI taxonomy): Eukaryota > Metazoa > Chordata > Mammalia > Chiroptera > Miniopteridae > Miniopterus > Miniopterus natalensis. The sequence continues at coordinate 187,584,528 of NC_142081.1, read as the reverse complement.
CAGGTGGTGTTAGTTTTGTCTTTAAAATATGTTCACAGGTTCATCACCTGTGACACTTCCACTGCTTTCACCCTGGTGTAAGACACTCATCTTTAACCTGCCTGGTCACAATAGACTGCTGCTCCCCTTACGCCTCACCGGCTCTGTCTTCACTCAGCAGCCAGACTCATGCTGATCTTCCTTGCTTAGCTCTTGATCTCCCTCAACTCAAAATTGGGAGTAAAAAGCTCAAGACCTTCATGATATGTGGTATCCCCAAGAACATGTGTGCACACTCCCACCTGTGCTCACAAACTCAACCTCAGCCTCTCATCTAACGCCTCCACGCTGATCTCTTGCTGAGACACCGTGCTTCAGGGCCCTTGGACTTGCCATGTATTCCATTCGTATGGAATCCTCCTTTCTCCCTCAGGTCTTTGCTCAACTGTTACCTCAGCGAGGGCTTATTTAAAATTGCACCTCAGCCCTGGCTGGTGTGGCTTGGCCAGTTGGGTGTCATCCAGAGCCCTGGAAGGTGGCCGGTTACATTCCTGGTCTGGGCACATGCCCCGATTGTGGGCTCAATTCCCAGTAGGGGGCATGGAGGAGGAGCCAATGGATGTTTCATTCACATATCACTGTTTCTCTCTCTCCCCCCTCCCTTTCTCTCTCTCTTAAAAAAAAAAAATCTTAATAAAATTGCACCTCATCCCGTCTTCCTTATCTTTTCCTTACGTTTCTCTTCATAGCATTTACCACCTTCTAATTACAATGCAAATCATGCTGCTAAGGATTTTGGTCTGATTTATACACTGAGGTGTTATCCTCAGTGCTTTAAAAAAAGGACTGACACATTGTAGATGTTCAAGTGTTTGTTGAACTAGTGAATTTGTCAAAAGAAAGGAGAGAGTGCTTGAAGGCATTTCTTAGAGCCACAGACTTGATCACCCACACAATTGGAATAAATGAGTGTGAAAAAATTTTTAGACTTACAGTATTACATTAAACTTGAGCATTACATTAAACCCTTCCTAGGAAAATGTTTTATTTTGATTTTAGAGTAGTGGCTTTAGCAGTAACACCACCAGATTTTGCCTTCAAAGTCAATAAATGTTTATGCCTACTCTGGCGGGCGTGTTTTCACAGCTCAGCATTATTTAAGCTTTACAACTGCAGTTTTGTACTGGTATCATCTACAGATAAGTTGTGACTGGTCAGAAGTTATATATCCAAGTAAGTTTCTAACCTATGACTCCTGACTCCAAGTTCACAACTTGATTAGCACAGTTTTTATCACTCATGCCACATAATCTATTAAGCCACCAAAATTCACATTTTATTTTAAACTAAAAGAGACCTAAGCAAAAGGAGAAAATGATAGGGAGAAACTCAATTCACCCATAAACATTTTTATAAATATACATGTAAAAAGTACAAAGAAAGTAGAGGTAAATTTGATTTATGCTCTTTAGCATTTTTTTAGTTTCCTCAAATTCTAGAAAGGAAAGAAGCTTCTGTTGATTTGCTTGTTTGGAATAAATGCATCATCGTGCTTATGGGCAGATTTACTTTATTATTACTTTTTCTCCCCTAATCAGCACTTTGGGACTACTGTTCTTCTGTCTCCTCTCTGCTGTCCCACCCTCCTAGCTTTGGTCTCCAAGCACGTACACTAATCCATTTGAAAAAGGATGTGTGTGTGTGTGTGCACACGCGCGCACGTGTGCATTTATATCTAAATTATACCTGTCCATGCTGTGCCATCTAGAATTCTAACAAAAAATGCAGGCATATCCCCATTCAACCCTGGGTGTTGGCTACTTTAAGAGCAGGCACTTTGATAGAAGTTTTTTCAGTGTTACTGAAAATTAGGATATGCATTTTAAGAAAAGAGCTTCTGCAGTTGAGAGTTCCCCAAAGTAAAATTAGCTGAATGTTTCATATTTTAGAATTGCTAGATTACAAGTGTTTTTTAGTTACTGAGTCTCATTGATCCTGAGTTCAGCCTCTTAGCTATAGATGCTTGACATCCCCTTGCTCCAGAGTTTAATTGGAAAAGAATTACAGTTTTACTATAGAGATGGGAATTAGAGCAGTTTATGATTCCTGGAAAGGTTCTTTGAAAATTATTCAAAACCAGGTTTAGCTTTATATTTGAAATCCTTATTAGCATTGGCAAAACTAGTTTAGAATTGAAATTCCTAGAATGTCATTTTCATACTTTTGATAGTAGCAACGGTTAATTTTCTGTCATTATATAATAAGACTGTTTCCAAGTTAGTTGACAAAACTTGTTTAAAATTCAAGTATCTGTAGTAGAACACATCCCCTAAATTTTAGCATCTAATTTAAAGAGTGCATCAACTCAATTTTAGTATTTTTCTTCTCAAAAATCTCTTACAATAAGTCTATGAGATTTATGTAAAAACACCAGCTTGGCTCAGCATGTAGTATGTAATACATTGTAGGCACTGAACATTAATAATTTTTGTTTTTTTACTCCAAATCTCACCTATTTATTTTTTATCCTTTTTATATTATATTTTATTATTTATAGTATTCTTTTAATTATTATGATGCGAGGTTAAATTCTGTTTCAACCACTGCTCCTGAAATAACATGTGCAGAGGTCCAGAGACTGGAAACACCGTGGTATATTCTGAGAAATGTATTCAAAGTCCAGTATGGTGAGAACATCTGTTGTATCTGTATGGGTAGGAGGAGACCAGAAGCTGGATCAGGAAAGACCCTGCAAGGATGCAGCTATCCATTCAAACCAAATCCAGCAACCTATATTTTTTCATACTTCCTTATTAATTTTGTGTTCGTCCCTTGTCAAAACTTAATTTCTTCTGGAGTGAGTCTACCTAGGTATATTTTAAAAGCTGGAAAATTTCTGTATCACCTTTTATCTGTTTGGACATTAATGCTTGTAAAATGAGTTATACAGAATAGTTATGCTGTTAAATGGCCAGTTAATTTTATTACTGTAACAGCTTTCAACCCTTGAATATAATTCTGCAATACTGTGTTTCAGAAATTTAAAAAATGGCTTCTTTGATCCATCTAACATGTTACAATACATTGGTATAGTAATTCTGTTGATCATTTCTTCAGTTAGTTTTGGAATGCAATATGAGCACATGATTTCCATTCAAATCTTGAAGTTGCTTAGGAGTTTCCTGTCCTCAATTTGGGGGATTTTTTTCAGTGCTTTTGGTTATTCTTTTAGTTTAATCATGTTTTAAATAAAGCATTGTAGAGAGCTATCCATCTGCTTTTTCTGGTCTTTTTTATTACTGCTTGACTGAATGGCCTCACCTCCCTCAGCTAATAAATGACTTCACTTCCCATGAGGCTAAGACTGGTAGCAGTCCATGGGACAGGGCCAAGATGGAAATTTGGCAGTACTATGAATTCCAAGTCAGCTTTAAAAGATCAAATACATAACTTAATGAAAATACTGGATTTCATTTGTAGGAATCAAATGAAGTTTCTTATTTGAGTATTAAATATAATTCTGATCCTTCTTACTGGCTTTAGTAAATGTGTGTATAGTCTTGCTAAACCATAGCTAAAAATCTGTTTATATGTATTGACTGGGTTTTGAGTAAGAAGCATTTATAAAGTTAGATTATTGCTGTATCATTCAGGTTGAAAAATAAACTTAAGTGTTGGTGGTTGTTTTTTTTTTTATTGTTTCTGGAAGATAGGTTGGCATAGCAACATGAGAGAGTGGGTTTTAGAGTTGGACATGTGAGATCGACTTTCCCACTACTTTCAAGTCTCTGATATTTGATGTTGAGTAGATCACTTAAATCTCTCAGAATGTGCCTCAATCTACTCACCTGTAAAAGGGGGCAACTAGTCAGTCTTGTGAGGGGTAGATCAGGATAAAATAAAATAACATCAAGTGCTTAGCATGGTACTTGGCATGTTGTCAAGAAATGTTAGTTTAGCCTCAGTACCATGCCCTCCCCATAACACTGCTCCACACAGTATCGTAGTAGAAAAGTGCTGTAATTCCGGCTGGGAGCTCTAGATTTAAGCCCTAGTTCTTTTATTGCATATATTCTTGGGTCCAGTCACTTGATCAGAGAACCTGTTTTTTTCTCTGTAAACAGGGGTTCTGAAAATTAAATGAGGTAATGAGTAAGTGTGTCAGACCTAAGCTTTCATTCTTATTATCTAATGTTCATATATACTGCCTTACTTCCCAGTGGTTAACATTCTTATTTGAGACTGCACTTTAGGAACATTAACCTGATGGTTGTGTGTAGGGTGCATTTATTTGGAGGCAGAGAATATAGGAAATTATGTAGATGTCCTTCCAGGAAGTTGTATACATAATACAGACTATTAAGTGATTTAAAGCTGCAGTGGGAACTCAGGGTGTTGCACTAATGTGGTAAAATGATAAGTTTAAAAAGATGGCTGTGGCTGCAGTGACTTCACTGGGCTAGGGCCCTCGTGTCTGTTCCTTAGTTTCTTCCCACCCATTCTTGTAGCTCTTATCCAGGTGCAGCTCTGCCACCATTGTCAGCCTTCTGAGCAGTGACCTGCATTTTGTAACCTGCATTCTCCACAACCTACAATAGACCTAAATCTTCAGGAACATGCAGTTTTTCTGACGGGCTCGAAAGGTTTTCATCACTTTGACGACCCTTTCGGACATAAAGTAGTTTCACTTTCTCCTTTCTTAGCACATGCCTGCCACGTGCCTTTTAGCTCCCATGAGGCCTGAGCCCTCTTCTGTTCCCTGTGAGCTGGGCCACAGGCCAGGGGTAACAGAACCTCATGCTTCCTCTTTCCTTGGGAGCCCTTTTAGAGCTTGCTTTTATCAAAAATTTCCTGATCAGTCATCCCAAAGTAATTTTAATTGTTCATAACATGGATGTGTGTGTATTATTGATAGTTTGTTAGCTTTACTTTTATAAAGCTTGAGTATTCATTCATTCTTGTAACTATAGAATGCCAAACTTGAAGCAAAAGTAGAGTGAATTCTTAGATTTAAAATGTGATACACTTTTTACTGTATCATTTTAATAATGAAATGTTTTTAATGTATTTGTATGAGAAGGGTGAGTGGGGTGAGGAAGAACCTACCAAGACAATCAGAAAGCAGCAGTAAAACTTGACAGCCACATAGATGTTCATTTTATACGCATGCTCTTCATAGAAATAAGCTTTGGAAACAGGAGCTCTTTTTAATTTAATGACTCCCATGTGATTGAAATGATTCACTAATATTAACACCAGGAGGGGCATTGTTTGAAGGAATCCCTGCAGTCTATTAGTGAATTCCTTTTTATACAGGTGTGGGTGATTTCCAGCTGTCATTCGACACAGAATAGAATAGTTGGTTAATCAGAGGTATACCTGGCATCTACCTGTCTTTTAGGTTATTTTTCATTCCTTGAGAAGAAAATAAAAGAATCAGCTGGGTTGGAGATTTTTGTGGGGTGTTGGTAGATCTCAACAAAGCAAGGGCTGTCACTCTGATTGCTAAGCACATACTCCTAATTCATTTAGGGTTCACATGAAAAACGACAGTGTTACATAATTGTAGCAGCAGCTTTGTTTTTCTTAGTTATGGCAGCAGTTAACACAGTGTACTAGTGGCTTAACATACCAACATTTAAGTCCTTATTTTTTGTTTTTGTTTTTAAGTCATTGAAATTATGAGACTATCATTCAAATGGAAGCCTTGTAGTTCTTCGGAACCATTATGATCTCAAAAGGAAAAGAGAATGATACAGATACACTGGCTGAGGTGTTTTGAGGTGCATCGGAGTGTCCCAGGCTGTGACTTACCTTAACATGTTCTTGAAGCGCCATGGCGTGGATTAAAAGGTATGCTTTAGAAACCTCCCAGTGACCCCAAGGTCATGGATAGAATGAATGTTCATAATTCCATAGTTAATTATCTCATATTTTAAGATATTTTAATATTTAGATTGCAGATGGGTTATGGACTTAGGGCAGTAGTATGTTTATTAGGAAAAAGCCATATATCACAAGCTTGTTGAGTGAATTTTTTTTCCCCTTTGAGATATGGTTAGAGAAGGCACTGGTGTAGATATTTCCCCTAGATTTTAATAGTAATGAGCTGTGATTTCTTCAACCGAATAGTTTAGGGATTATTTATGTGTTAGTCTGTAATTATCTGTCTGGTCTCTGTCATAGACTAGTTTCTCTGCAGTGCTGTCGTTTCATGGTAGCCTGAACAGGAAGTAGTTGGATAAATTCTTCAGTTGAGGTATTAATTTTACCAATCAAAATGATCCTTACTTGGACCATTTATAGTTTGTGCTTGCTTTGTCTTTTATAAAGAATTTTTTACTGAGAGGGAAATGAGTAATTATTAATAGTGGGATTGTATGTATACAGTTAATCATTCATGTGTTTGTGGTGTGTAGTCCTGCTGTTATTTGTGGTTGCTAGTAGTGGTAATTCTAGGTTTTGTATTCCCCACTTAACCATCACAAATCTTTTAGGTTTTTATGTTCATAATATTTTATTTGAGTGATGTAGACAAAACCATTTCTTAATTATTTGAACCCTTGCAAACCTCCTAATTTTGTACTGTGTGCTTGGTACGAAATGATTTCTTAACAGTGGGAGAAGTGAATCAACCCAGGGAGGATGCTAAATTCATTGTTACGTCAGGTTCAGCATTCTTTATATTTAGGTAATGAAGGAAAGAAAATATGTTGGGAAGACCGAGGTTTAAATCATGAATAGATAAGTTGAATAGAATGCACTAGTGGAGTCTGTAATCTTTATCAGTCAGGCTATCTTATGTTAAGATCCTTTTGACATGTCATCAGTTAAATTCTGAATGGAATTTAGTTATTAAATCTAAGATAAAACTGCTTTATATTAAATTCTAGTTCATAATGAGTGATCTAATCAAGTTTCAGGGTAAAGTCAGCTGCTTATTAACCAAGGCAGTCATTCATTTGAAGCAGGCGTTGTATGTCTGACGGTACACAGTATGTACTGTTCAAAAAGACCTTTTCTGACATAATTATGATATTTGATACATTGTTTACAAAATATATTTCTCTATAATATTTGCTAATTCAACTTTAAAAATCTCTTTTTGGTGTAGCACTTAATTACTTGCTTGTTTTGTTTTAACTCCACAGTGGATTTTTGATGTACAGCTAGAGTTGGGAACGCCTGTTCTTTTAGGAAGAGTTTATTGTAACTTAATGGTGAAGAGCTTAGGCTCTGGGGCCAACTGACCTGTTTCACATCCAACACTTTGTTGTTGTTGTTATTATTGTTTTCAATCCTCACCCAAGGGCATGTTTCCATTGATTTTTTTTTTTTTTGAGAGAGAGAGAGAGACATCCGTGTGAGAGAGAAACATTGATTGATTGCTGACTGGGGATCAAACCCGCAACCTTTCGGTGTTCAGGACAATGGTCCCCCCAACTGAGCCACCCAACCAGGGCTGTTATTGTTTTTAAAATCCTCATCCGAGGATATGTTTATTGATTTTTTTTTTTTTAATATATCTTTATTGATTTCAGAGAGAGGAAAGGAGAGGAAGAGAGAGAGACAGAAACATCAATGATGAGAGAGTCATTGATCGAGCCCACAACCCGGGCATGTGCCCTGACCGGAAATCGAACCCTGATCACCTGTATCGTAGGTCGATGCTCAACTGCTGAGCCACGCCCGGCCGGGCTGTTTATTGATTTTTTTAAAGAGAGAGAGGGAGAGGGGAAACGTCAATGTGAGAAACCTATCAGTTGCCTCTGTATGCGCCCCAGCAGGGGATTGAACCCGAAACCTGGGTATGTGCCCTGATTCGGAATTGAAACCACAGCCTATTGGTGTATTGGGTGATGCTTCATCCAACTGAGCCACATGGCCCAGACTTACTTTGTTATTTTGAAAGGCTGTCAGAATGACCTGGGGAAAAAAATATAAATTTATATATTAAAAATAAAGTATATAATTTATATGTTGCATTTTATGTATATAAATTATATATACTTAGTGTAGGGTTGTGTGTGTTGGAAGCCAGTGATTAACAACGGTGATGATTATTAAATGCCAGAACAGGAACCTCTTTTGGGGGGTGGGGGGGTGGAGTACTATTACATTTTTTTGTATTTCTTGAGTCTTATACTTTCTCCTGTGATCTTCCTAGAAGTAAATAAACAGTCACTATTCAACTGACGTTTTCAGTTTTTTGGGCTTTTTCTCATCAGTGAAAGAAGATGATTGACTTGCGCATCTTCTCAAGCTGTGATTTTCAAGTTGCAGGTTGTAGCCCATTCATTAGTGAGTCAAGAAATCGATTTAATGAGTTATAACCAACAGTAAGATGTGTTAGAATAGAAAATGAAATATCAGAGTGCACTGAATATAGAAAACAGTACTTTAAAAAAAAAACTTGATTCAATTTAAAAAATGCTGAGATAAACAAAATATATACACATTTATATGCGTATTGATTGGATCATTTTAGTTCCATTAAGTATGCCTCCCGTAGTCATAGATGTCCCTCAGAAGTATTTGTTTTATGTTGTGTCACCGTGCTGAAGAAGTGGCCGGGATAGACCCCAGCCTGTGGTTTGGGTCTAGTCTGTCCATCACCTTCAAGGATTCCCCCTACCTCCTCCTCGTTGAAATGGTGAAGGGTGTTCCAAGAGATGATCGGAGGAGTGGAGAACAGGACATCATAGCATTGGTTTTTGAGTGGCATTAACCAAAGCTGTTTTCTCAAATATAGTGATATGTATGTTTTAAGATTGTGTCTAAAGTACAGTTTCTTCCTTGCTAGAAAAGAGAATAAAGATTTCTGGTAAATTGTTTCTTAATAGTGGAGATTCTACATTACCTTTCTACACTTGTGAGTTGAAAGTGGAAGAAATCTTTGCCAGAATAAAAGGCCAAAAGATAATAAGCACAATTCATCTTTCTCTGCAAGTTCTTGAAATTGAGTCAAATATACATAGTTCTTGCTGTGAACTGGATACAATATACCAAACTTAGAAATCATGCTTTGAAATTACAGAAGGTGGAGTAGAGTAACTCCCAGCCAGTGGGTCCACTGCCTTGCTGGTGGTGCTTGTCTTTGAACTGGTGTGTACAGGCATATGCTGCTATTTATTGGTGGAGGCAGAGAACAAGAGCCTGTGCATTCAGAGAAAGGAAGACTTGAAGTCCTTTTTTCTATTTGTTTCCCCAAATCCCCCATCCTTACCCAACCTAGTCTACTTCAGAGTATCCAGTTCTTCCTACTCATATCAGTAGCATTGCTTGGCTTTTCATCATTATTTCAGTCAGGTTTCTTCCCAATTTCATCATTTTCTACCTCATGCTACTTGTCCTGTTGAGATTGCAGGGTTTCCTGCTGTTACTTTGTGGTGTTTGTTTCTTCAAAACTGTGTCCCTTTTCTTTGGTTGTCGTCATGCAAAAGAGCAACTTGCAGTCTTTTTCTTTGGTAGGTTTTTCCTCCTAAGGTATAGTTTAGAAGGAAACTCACACTGCATTCTAGTTTAGGTGGCTGAGGCAGCAGCCTCCACACATTGAGGACTAGAAGAAGGAGCTTACCATATTAGACATCACTGATTTCAGTATACTTTTGGTTATTAAAAAACAGATCAAAATCACTGTAAGAATGAAGATTAGCTGCTTTTGAGACTAGTTGAAAAAGGTCTTTTAGGTTCTGAAGTTAACAAAGTTTTAAAATCTTGAGCAATTGGCAGTATTACAATACCATTTTGCAGGTCTGTGAGATCTGGGATATCTAAATAGAAGAGTACTTTAGAATCCCATCTCAAGTATGAACCTAATTGAAAAGTGGAATATATATACTGTATTAGTAACTGTCCTGAAAATCGGGGCCTCTTCCTTTTGAAAAATACAATGAAGTCAGTTTATCTTGTATTGTTGAACTGTTAGGGGATCATGAGGAGAGTATGCAAGTGACCAGAAAAATGTGCATTTATTTCTTCTTCAGAATGCCAAACTTGTTGCTTAAATAAGGAATACAGCTTTCATTATGGACACCTTATCAGATTCTTACACATTTCAGCAAGTGAGGCTTTGTTAGCTGATGAAGAGGGAAGTGCAAATAAAATAATGGCAGTTTCCAAGTACTCAGGTGTTGCTTTAACAACTCTCATGTCAACATATAGACTGAAAATGTGCTACTTTTGTGTTTGACAATGGGTGGATGAAGGTGATTAAGCTAAGCAGCTAGATGAATTAAGTGTGCATGAAATTTAGCTTTATCAAAACTCTTTTATTGTTGAAATACCTGTGGAAAAACTAAGTCACATTAGTACTGTATATGTTAAACAAGGGTGACTTGGAGCAGGTAGACTCAACTGGAGCCAATTTTCAATCCGCCAACTTCCTTCCCCTCAATTACACACTTTTTTTTTTTTTTGGTTGACTCATAATGGGTCTTGTATTAGCATTTGAATAAAAAATTGCCTGCGTGAACTTGCTGGAGACCTGCACTGGTATATGCAGGTTTTCATATGTTAAACTTAAAAATCTTGGGTTTTATTGAGCAAAAATGCTAGCCAAAAGACTGGTCTTGGGACATGGAGCCTAAACTGCCAGGGGAAGGAGAAAGAAAGAAGTGGTCTGAAAGAATTTATTTGAGCTGTAGGCAAAAGGGTGGGAGGTGGTGAAGCAGGGCCAGCAGAGTCCAAATAAATAAGTGTCCATTCCTGTGGAGTGGCTGGGGTAGCAGTCTGGAAAGCCCACAAGAGGGCTTCTGCAGGTAGACAGTGCCTGGCTAAAAAAATGTGTGGGAATCGCCGCCTGAAATTAACCCAAAATTCCAGCTGGCAAAACAGGAATGGGAGAAGTCTTTCTTTGTTGTTTTTTATTTTGAGAGTATATGTTTATTAAAGCTGGGGACAGTGAAACAAGAAAGGGTTTAGGATTGAAGGAGCAACAGGAGAGAAACTAGGTGGGGGTTGCTTTGGCTCTTTAGAAATGTTATAGGGAAGAAATGAACCAAGGCGCAGCTGCGATCAGCTCACTGGAGAGTCAGAGGAAAGGGGGCCTTGGGAGCAAGTTCAGGGGGTTAGGTTAGCCCAGGATGAGCTGCTTCTGCCAATTGCTCCCCTGGTTGCAAGTCTCCCAGGAACCCTTAGAGTTTAGGAGATGCACACCTGAGAAGGAAGAAGAGGGGGAAGTGAAAGGCGCAGCCGTGCTCCTGGGAGGGAGAGTGCCCCAGAAGTCATTTGTTACAGCTCTGTCGCTTTCTCACTCATAGACCACTGTAATTTAAAACATAAGAATTTTTCTGCCCAGCCAGGCGTGGCTCAGTGGTTGAGCATTGACCTAGGATCCAGGGGATTGTGGTTCAATTCCTGGTCAGGGCACTTGCCCAGGTTGCGGGCTCAGTCCCCAACTGGGGTGTGCGGGAGGCAGCAGATCAATGACTCATCATTGATGTTTTTACTCTCTCTCTCCCTCTCCCTCTCCCTCCCTCTCTCTGAAATCAATAAAAAGATTTTTTTTTGTAAAATTTTTCTTATTTTCCCCCTTTTCATTCAGATCTTTTGAAGAAAGCATCATTGTAGAATGTCTGCTTCATTTTAATTATGTTTAAATGGCCCTTTTATGTTCAGGACATTGTCCTATGTTGCTGTGAAGTCTTATTCCTAGATGGTCACGTCCCAGGGAGGAGGGAAATCCAAGGATTGATGAGGGATGTTTTGGTGTTTCAGCCACTGATGAAGATTTTGATTTCTTTGAAGAGTAACTTTTTCTGGAAAGGTATAATGGTGGCTAGTTCAGTCTGTTGAGCAAGCACTGTTAGCTGGGACTTTATTTATGGACCTACATAATTGAGAGAACCAGCATGTATAGCAACAACAAAAAAAGCAAAGTATTGAACCAACTTGTAATAGTTTTATAAATAATGAGGTTATCACTGCTGGCAGCCGCCTAAAAGGTTACTGTAAGCAGTTAATTATCTAAGTAAGAGGTATTTTTGCCCTAGCCAGTTTGGCACAGTGGTTAGAGCGTCGCCCACGGACTGAAGGGTCCCCCTTTTGATTCTGGCCAAGAGCACATATCTCGGCTGCAGGCTCCATCCCTGGCCCAGGTCAGAGTGCAGGAGGCAATCAATCAATGTGTCTCTCTCGAATTGATGTCCCTCCCCCTTTCTTTCCCCCTTCCACTCTCTGAAAAGCTTTGGAAAAAATCTCCTCGGGGTCAGGATTAAAAAAATAAGTAAGAGATATTTTCTATGGGAAGAAAGAAAAAAGTTAATGATTAATGTAAATTATCAATGCAGTTTCTTAATATAAATTATCAGTGCAGTTTCTGGGCCTGTCATTCTAGTTTCTAGGTGGAAGGCTCAGAACTTCTGTTGCTGGAGTGAAGGTGCAGGTGGTGACAGTCTAATTCTCCTGCCTACAGTTGGAATATCTCTGGTGATGTCATCAGATTCTCAGGCTTACATAGCATCAGTTACTGAGATTGTTTAAGCATGACCTGTTGTGGCAATTTCTCTGAAGTTTATGTCAAAGTCATCTAGCTGCACTTTAAATCCAAGTTGTGGGGTGTTAGAAAAATGGAATGTTCAGAGGGCTGTAGCCCACTATTTAAGAAAATAAAAATTCAGAATGTATTCCAGTTTACAGGGGGAAAAAAACTTGAAAGACAATTAACTGAACTAGAATCCATAAATATGCATTATAGTTTCTTTTGAAATGCAGTTTTTCTCTAAAATCATCATTTTTATCCAATATTGCCAAATTAAGACTCATTTATTGCGTGAGTCTAGTTTTAATAAATTTGGCTGGATTATTTGTATAAATATAACAAGAATAGCAATTGATCATATTGGCTCTTTAAGTCTGTTCACACATGACATTCTAGTCATAGCCTTGGTAATAAAGCCAGTTTTCAATTGTGTCCTGTTTAAAGAGAACAGATTCTTACTGAATTTTTGTAAATAACCATATTGCCATGAAAATAACACTAAGAGTTTCCAAATTCTGCAGGGATCAGTTGGGCAGAAAAATATAAATGACAAAGGTATATAATTTACAAAATTGCTCTAGGTCATTAAGTAACAAGATTAGCAATGTTTCAAACAAAAAAGCATAAAATTACCCTCAGTCATTCAGTCCCATAATTCTTGTTTATCTTGATCATTTGCCAGTATTTCATGATTCCAGTTAGAGTTCTGCAGATCTTCATCCAGTTTAGAGGTATGATCTGAAATTTTCTCAGAAACCTTTGTTTTAGAATAAGTCATTTTCTCCATGGATCTTTCTGAAGGTGAGACACATGTGCAAAAGCATGAGAGTAAAACAATAACTGAAAATGGTAAAAGTATTTAAAATGACATGTTATAGATCTGATTATATAATGCATTTGACAAAGAAGTTTGCTTTTCTCTAACATAACCTTTTGAGATAATTAGAATTACAAATGAAAAATATGTAAAATACAACTTAATTGTTATTTCTTTATTTGACAAAGCTTCCCATGTAATTTTAGTAAATCAAATAGGCCAAATTAGTTTAAATTTCTGTTTTATAAGGAGAGAACAAGTCTTTGAGGCATTCGAGGGCCCCACTGAAATAACCCAGAAAGCCAATTCCAGGTTAAGAGAGTCTCCTTTTAAAATTTGAACAATATTAAATTATCCATATTAAGTTTTAAACAATATTAAATTATCCATTTACCCAAAGTGACAATAAAAGATAAACAAAATACAGGTTACCTATTGTTAGTAAAACCTTAGGTCTTAGAATTGAGACTCTTGTTTTCTTGAGTAAATCGAGTACCTGAAGAAGACACTATAAAACACAACTACTTTTATTTTATTTTTTATTGATTTTAGAGAGGCAGGAAGGGGGAGAGAGAGAGAAGCACCCATCAGCTGCCTCCTGTATGCACCCCAGCTGGGGATCGAACTTGATACCTGGGTATGTGCCCTGACTGGGAATTGAACCCTAGACTCTTCCTTTCACAGGATGACGATCCAACCAACTGAGCCACACCAGCCAGAGCTGAACAGAACTGTTTTAATAAAACATAGCATCTTTGCTTTCTAGGTAGAAAACTTTATCTTATCTGGAGCAGAACAATAAGTATAGGAAAAAACTGTCTTTTTAACTGAGTATAAAACTCTGCTTTTGCATCAGCTTACTTTTGATATTTAAATTTGCTTATTTAAGTGAATTCTAATCTTATTCAGCTTTACCAAATGTAAAATTTCCCTTTTGAAAGATTTCTTTTTAGAAACCTATAACTTTCCTTGTCCAATTTAGGGTGTCTTTTCCTGCTCATTCAAAAATAACCAGCTTAGGACAAATAACTCAACATATATCCATACCTTAGGCCCAAGAAGCTAGCTTCACAAGTATTTTCTCCTGCCAACCTAAATTTAGAAGGGAGAAAAAGGTTCTGAGCAATCTAACTTGTCATTTTTAGTAAGGTTAGCCCATTTAGACAAAAAGAAATGTGCACAAACAACCTTGTTTATTTTAAAAGCCCTCCAGTGTTTTGGGGGAGTGGCAGGGGAAGTTTTGACTCACATAATTTCAATTGCTTTCAACCAATTAAGACTGAGAAAGCTGTTTTCCTGGTAGGTAGAGTGCTGCTTCTTGAGTGCCTCTCTCCAGTGGATCAGTGACTGCTCTTACAAGCATGAAAAAGCCCATTTTCACAGTTTCCTAACCTCATCTTGAACATTGGTGGTGGTGACCAGGGGACGGGAAACAGTAATTACACGCAATGGCCACAAGATGTCACTATAAGCTCAATTATCTCAGACAAAGCTAATCTAAGACTGTTAAGGGCTAAGGGCATCCCCTTAAACCCACCAGTCTGGTGAAGGAGGAGGGATTCTCCACATCATGTTCTGGTGCGAATGTGGACTCCACCCCAGAGGGACACCAAGAGAACAATCCCTCATCATGTTTTGGGTGCTACTTCCATAAGCTTTCCCGAGGGAATACCCCTACCATTAAAACCATGTGCCTCAAGGTGTAGGTTTGCACACTCCAGGGTATCAGAGAAATAGAAAAAAGGAGCACACCTGGGGTCTGAGGAGCATCAAGGGGGCTCTGTGGATGTCACACACTGACTTTGGGACAGCAGCGTTCCTTTCTCTTTCAAAGCTTGGCCCCTCATTTGGGTGCCAAAATGTTAAACTAAAAATCTTTAACTCCCATGGCTGAAAGTCTTTTTCAAAGTAAGGTTTTATTGAGCCAAAAATGCTAGCCAAAAGACCAGTCTTGGGGCATGGAGTTTAAACCACCAGCAGCATGGCTGGGTAGAAAACCTGCAACTTTGCCTTGCCTGAGTTTTGCAAGGCTTTTTATATGGGAGTGGGGGTGGGGTGAGAAGAAGGTGTCGGAAATATTAACTATAGGCAGAGGGGTGGGGAAAGGTGAAGCAGGGTCTGCGGCAGAAGAAATGGCTGCTTTTGTCATTTGGCGAGGGGCAGCAATCCAGAAAGCCCCCTGTAAACAAGGGGGGAGGGCAATTAGGTGCCTGGACGAGATAATCTGCCAAAATAGCCATCTGTAAATTAGTCCGGAACTCCAACAGGCAAAACAAGGAGTGTGAGAAGTCTTTTGTTAGTTCTGTCCCTTTCTCTTTCCAGCCACTGTAATTTAAATTAGAATCTCTTGGAATTTTTTTCTTATCACTTATCAGTTTGCTTTAGACTAAGTAAAATGACATGAAGGAATATAAACTTCTAAGGACTCCTTTTCAGGTGTATTTTTGTAGCCCCATTTAGATCTTGATACCACTTTATAGAATTTGTTAGAAACTGGATTATCACTTTTTTGAAGTGTCAGCATGCCTTATCAGCGAACATTGCTACTGTTGAGCAAGTAATAACTGTAACCCTATGGCATGGTGGCTTTGCAAGGCAGTTTTCATGAGAGCATGTAAATTAAGAAACATTTAAACCTGTAGAGAATTTTTATGAGTTAATTTGAGCCAAACTGACAATTGCCTGGAAGCAAACTCTCAAGGATTGAGAAAATGCTCCAGAGAATGACTGTTTTGCACCTTATTTTATACATCACGATCAAAAGAGGAGAAACCCTTCTGTGCACAGGACAGTGCTCCAACCAACACTGGTCAGGGCTTGATGATCTGTTCTTTTTAATCACTTCATATTGATTCTCTCTTCAGAACCTTTCCTTTGCCTGTGCTGAGCAGAGCCTCCTTGAATGGTTGTTGAAGTTTTAGGCCGCCTGTAGTGCCACCCAAGGCAAAGCAGTTTGCTGTCAGATTTTGTATCAGCCCTGTGCCCCATGCTATGTATACCCAGGACTCCAGCAAGGCTGGCTGCTGGCCTGCTCCTTTGGTCCTAGCAGTGCACGAAGGCAGCCTGACACGTTAATGGCTCAGATACGCTTTGGCAGAAAGCCATCCTTTAAACTTTCAATTGTGGTTAAGACCACTTCTTTAGAGTGGTTTTTGAATTTACCGCAAATGTAGGTTTGATTATTATAATATGGCATGTGATAACAGAAAGCTAAATTACAATTCAAAAGAAACGTATTGTTTTGGGTATTAACACTCAAGCAGAAAGGCATTTCCTTATTCATGCAGTGGTGTTATTAGAAACATTTTGGAAAGCTCTTCCCCATTCTGAACGTACAAATTTTAATCATTTTATTATTTTTGCTTATTGAATATTCTCCCTTTTAACTCAATGTCCTATTTTACATGTTTTAAAATGATAATTGTTATTTTTAATTTTTCCCCCTTAGGGACAGGCTCCTTTGAAACAGCTTATCTTCTTACCCAAATCATAGCCTTTCCTTTATGCATTAGACTTTCTTTGGGTTGTCCTATCCATAAGTGTTCTGATCTACAGTTCTTAAAAGGGAAATAAAGGGTTGATGCACCTCAAATCCAAATACTTTAGAATAGCAAGCCGTGTGTGTATTAGAGGTTTGGCTGTTTAAGAGATTAGCTGAGCATGGTTTAATGGAGGTTGGGCTGGTAGTGTGTCTGTATAATTTCTACCAACAGAAAAATGAAGACTGCAAAACCTCTTTGTTAAACTGAACATCTCTGTGTAGACTCTGGGTCCTTTTCAACTCAGAAAAAAAATGTACTTTGTAGAAAATGACTGGTAGTGTAAACACTAAAGTCATGAAACTTTAATAGTTCCCACTGCAGTTGTAACTTATTCCCCTTGTTCAGGGAAAATGAAAGATTAATTGTCAAATTTATGCAATATATACATGCAGTCGCACACATGCCTATATACTTAAATGTGTGCGGTAGCCAGGTGTGGCTCCCATAGCAGATGTCTTGGGATATTCTGAATTTTATGTATTTACAGCTATAGAAAACACCTTCCATTATTATTATTATTATTATTATTATTATTATTTTTGGATAGGTTTGTCACCACCAGGTTTCATGTCAAGCAGGATTAGGCCAGCAGTTTGATAGGAAATTAGTGCTTCTCTGAGTGTAGCCTTTTAATTCTGATGTAATTTCAATTTATAGAAAAAGTGCAGAATATTACAAAGAATTTCCCCCAGATACTACAAGTATTAACATTTTTACCACATTTGCTTTCTTCTTCTCTCTCCCCCCCCCCCAACCATTTGAGGGAAGAAGCAGACATGCCCTAAATACTAAAGCTGGCATTTCTAAAAATAAGGACATTCTGTTAACCTCTGTACAGTTACCAAAACCAGAGAATCAAATTGATATAATTCTGTTCTCTAATCTGGTTTTATTCAGATTTTATCAGTTGTCTAAGCAGTGTTCTATATAGCAAAAGTAAATTCTAGATAGTATGTTGCATTTAGTTATCGTGGTTCATCAGTCTCTTAATCTGGGCCAGTTCCTTGTTTTTTGTGTGCCTTTCATAACTGATGCTTTTGTTGACAATTCCACAATTTAGGTTAATGTTTCTTCATGTTTAGATTCAGGTTCTGCATTTGGGGGGCAGTAATATCATAGAAGTGACACTTTGCTCCTCTTGATGCATCACAATAGGAGTCACTTGATGTCAGTTTGTCCCAGTCATTCTCTTGATACATAAAATTGGAGTATACGTGAAACACTCATCGTCTCATTGCTGCCTCTTGCTGAAGCCATCCATAGGTTTTCGGGTGCATAATTTTCATATAAGGTCTTTATATGTGATGTCAGTGGATGTCATTGGTCTCACAACTCAGTTGTGCCATCTGGACAATGAGGCTTGTGGCTACTGCAGATTTACCGTGGGAAAAATCCATCCCCAGGTGTGGATTTTTGGAAAGGTACCCTTAACCTGGTAATAATATTGGAGATACCCAAAAAGCCAGATACTGAGAATGGCTGGAGGTGATGGTCTCAGTCACCCTGCATTTATATCTTTCCACTATTCCTGCTTCTTTACAAACTTGCTGATAGTGTGTTATAAAGTTGTTTGTTTGCTTTTAATTATTGAAAAAGAAAAGACACAATAAGTGAATTTTAAAAATCAAGGAAACGGTGCTTTTCAAATGTTCTATCCAGTAGAGGAAAAAGAAGGGGAACATGTTACTCTACCTGATGGGGCCATAGTATATTCTATTTGTGAAACATGTTACATACATGTGATAGTCCAGGAGAATACCTCATGCCTTGATCATTTTTGTTACAGCAGCCAAGGTCCATTGGTTACACCTGGAAAGTTTTAAGCAGTATTGCTATTTAATGTGGTTCCTAGGGTAAGAGCAAGTTCAAAACTAGTAATTGAAGTATGACAAAGGCTGACATGTCTTGCTCAAAGTTGTGTGACTTAATAGGCTGTTTTCCATTTCTTTTTTGCAAATACTGCATCAGTGGACCTACTAAATGATTTCATGAATTTTCTCAGAAAACCCCTTTTTGTATTCTTCCCCCATTCCAAGAGATAAGTTACCATTAGTTTTAATGATAAATGGGCATATGATGGAATATGCATTAAAAGGAGAATTGGGATGCACTCAACAATTACTGGAGATGCTGTATTATATACTGAAGAAGCAATTTGATGTTACTAATGTTGGTAAGATTCCTAGCCTGAGGATGATTCCTGACTGAGGATAGAACGGTGCATCAGTGTTGAAATGCTGTTCATGTTCAGTAGGCAAACGATTGGGTTCTGTTGTTCATGTTTCCTATGGGGTAAGAGTGGGTGTTGGACAAGTGTATTATGTAATCGTTGACACGTAATGTATATTCCAAAGAAGACCATTGTTAACATTAAGTTGTTAATCTAATTTTGAAACCATTGCAGAGCAGCAGGAAGAAAATTTACATTTGAATTCAGAATGTAATCAACTAGTCATGTAATAAACCTCTGTTAGGCCCTGTGTTAGATCCCAAAGGGCGCTTGGTGGTTCGAGTATTAGTAGCTACTACAAAGGGTAGTGGCATCATGGAAAAGTTTTATCTCATTTGTTAAGTGTAAAATTTTCAGCATTATAAGTCCTTAGGTAGATTCTTGCCACATCTCACTTTGTTTCTCTTTATAAAGTTAACTCTGCTCTTAAAATATATATGCAAAGAAGTGTTTTAAAGATGTCTTAAACCCCGTGGGTTTTGTAAAATATTCTATGTCTAACCTAGTGAGGCCGTTTTATTTTAATCATATGCTGTAATGCTACATTTAATTACTTTCTAAGGTTCAAAAAAATTTTTTCTATGAAAAAATATTTAGGAGTAGATTTTTGCCTTTAAGTCCATAACTGCAGTTCATGGATTAGCCAACAGTTCAGCGTTTTAAAACCTGTGGTCTTCAGCAGCTTTGCTGATGTTACTACTGAAACGTTGCATTTTTTTTTTTCCATTTTAATTTTAAAAATTGAATATTCTATAGTATAAAATCAAAGAGAATAATAAGTCTTTCTTCTTAAAGAAATGTGGATTATTTGCTCATTTTTTGGTGCTACTTCAACTGAAGCCACTTTTCAATATTTCAGGGTAATGAAAATACCAAAAAATTCAAAGTCACAGACACCCATTGATTATACATTATGAGTTTATAGACAGTGTCATATAGCATTAAATTACTCAACAAAATGAACTGCATGACCCTGGCCAGTTTGGCTCAGTGGTTAGAGCGTTGGCCAGTGGACCGAAGGGTCTCGGGTTCGATTCCGGCCAAGGGCACATACCTCCGTTGCAGGCTCCATCCCTGTCCCCGATCGGGGCACATGAGGGAAGCAAACAATTGATATGTCTCTCTCACATCGATTTCTCTCCCCCCCCTTCTCTCTCCCTCCCACTCTCTCTGAAAAGCAATGGAAAAAATATCCTCTGGGGAGGATTAAAAAAAAAAATGAACTGCTTGGGATTCTAAGACTTTTATCATCAAAGTTAATAACTTTATGGCACATCACAAATACAGAGAAATCTTAAGTCAAGTTAGGCTCCACGGCCTGTAACTGTGATTATGAACAAGCTACTTAACCTGTTTATAACTGCAATGTTGCTTAAAAAAGAAAATGAAATTTTATGGGTTTTTCAAGTGCCGTGCCTCCAGTTCTCTTTCAGAAAGATCTGATTTCCTATTTAAAGGAAATAGTAGGTTACCACATAGGAGTTAGTTTCTTTTCAAACTTATTTGTCTTTATTAACATCATACTTAATTCCTTTATTTAGTTATTTTGGCCTAACCAGTTATAGCTAAAAAATAGTACTACAGCTCACCCCTGAGTAACTGGCTTTGCCCCCTGCCAGCCCGTCGAGGTGCTCCTGTCAGTCCATTTAGCCCCTTCTTCAGGAAGCACACACACCATGGGCTGGCTGGGTTAGCAGGTGCGTCTGAATCTCAGTTCTCCCTGCCATTTACTTTGTGGCATTGGGCAAGTTGCTTTCTACATCTTTTAAAATGGGTGCATCCGTACCGCACAGGATCACTTTATAACGATTAAAGAGGGTAGTGTGTAAAAAATGGATAGCTTCGCGCCGGCATCTGATAAGCACCGAGCTGTGCACACCCTCGGCTGTGTTTCTCTGGGTGCTGCGGATAGTGGGGGGTCTTTGGGTCGTGGTCCTGCAGGCACCCGAAGTCCTCGCCTGGCGGGAGGGCCGCGTGCGCACAGGGGTGTGTGAGGCCTACTCAGGCGGCGCCGCTTTTGCTTAGGAACCACTTTTGTGTTCTGCTGTTCCTGGGCTTAGATGCTTGCGAAGGGCACCTCTTTTCCCTGGCAGGTGGGGCTGAAGAATATGCTATGAAGGAGCCCTCATGCTTCCTGAAGGGCTTGCTATGGAGTGTGTTGTATGCCTGTTTAATTTTTTTTTTTTTTTTTCCCCAGAAAATTTGGTGAGCGGCCTCCACCCAAACGACTCACGAGGTAAGTGCCGCGTGGGCCAGCCTTTCACCCGACACACCGGCGAGCCGTCCCCTCGTTTCCAAATCTCTTAGGTGCTCTTGAAAAGGAGTTATTAATGTATTGGTATCTAGATTGTAAGCTTGTTCCCACCCTCCCTACCCCCCATAAAATAACAGGGTGAGAGGATATATGTCAGAGGGGAAATGAAACCTTTGAATAACTCATCTTGGGTATTATATAGTTAATATAGCAAGGGCTACAATGTAAAAACCGTTTCCCATATCTGGTTGCATTTAGACAGTCACAATTTGTTGATGATAAGTGGGACTTGAAAGATATTTAATAAATGCTTTTAGAAAAGAATTTTATAGAAAACACAAGATTGTACCCACTTTAGTGAGTCTGTAAATATACTGTGTTTTAATTATATAAATTAATTTTATAATATTTTAATTACAAATCTTAAATTTAAAAGTATTAATTTTGAAGATTATTTTTTAAATTTCTAACAGTGGTTATAAAATAAAAAGTAAGACACCCAGTTCTACAGTGTCAGTCCTGGAGTTAATGCTAACCCTGCATTGTGAGTGTCTTTCAGGAGGATCGTAAGCATGCATAAACACATGCCTGTCCCTTTTCTTTTTATCTGACATCATACTTGGCCAGTGTTCTGCACATCATCTTCCTCATTCTCTACGTTGTCTTCACACTGCTTTTATTTAGTTTTCACATTAATGGCCATTTGGGTAATATCCACATTTTTCCTATTATTAAAAAAGCTGTTGCACTCAAAGAATGATGGAGACATGCGAAAGGGATTCAAAGGGAGCCAGCTTGAAGAGGCTTCCGTTTAGCCTAGTCATGGGCACTTTGATCATCAAAATAAATAATGATAGTAATGGATTAAAATCCATATAATAAAATGACAGTTTAGAAGTCTACACTGAGTTAAAAAATGATTCAGTAAAATGAAGCAGAAGAGATAGCTTTTCCATACAGAAGAAATCCACCTAATGTAGAAGGAATGATGGAACCAGGAAATCACACTTTGGGAACCACTACAATCATAATTGTTTTAGGCAAAAATCATCAGTGAATGCTTAGTGTGTCCTCACAAAGTGTGTATCATTATAAAGCGAAAAACAGGAACGTCAATGAAGAAACCTGGCAGACATCACCTTAATTTAGTTACCGAAATTAACTCCACCAGCAATGGACAAATAAATGTTTTGTGCATCCTGAGAAGGACACAACATTACTACTTATGTGGTGTTCTTGCCAAAAATGTGTAAGCTAAATATAAGCATAAGGAAACATCGGACACATTTAAATGAGGGGCATTCTGTAAAATAAATGATATTTACTCTTCAAAAATTTCAAGATCAGCCTGGCCGGGCATGGCTCAGCAGTTGAGCGTCGACCTAGGATCTAGGCGATTGGGGTTCGATTCCCAGTTAGGGCACATGCCAGGATTTCGGGCTCCATCCCCAGTCGGGGACGTGCAGGAGGCAGCCAATAAATGACTCTCATCATTGATGTTTCTCTCTCTCTCTCTCCCTCTCCTTTCCTCTCTCTGAAATCAATAAAGATATATTAAAAGAAAAAAATTTCAATATCATTCAAAACCAAAGACTGAGGAATAGCAGATTAAAGAAGACCAGTAAGACATGACAACTAAATTCAGCTAAATCCTGGACCAGAAAAAGTTTTCTTTTTATCTAAAGCTAGAGTCAGAAAACATTTCCTGTAACGGGCCAGATAACAAACATGTTAGGCTTTTTGAGCCACAGTGAGTCTGTTTCGACTTCTCAACTCTATTCTTATATTCCTAAATTAGCCACAGAAAACGTGTAAATGAATGGCATGTCTGTTCCAGCTTAACTTAATTTAGAAAAACTTTTGGCCACCCTGATTTTGCCTCAGGGCAATAGTTTCTCAACATTGCACCCCCCACCCCCAAATAATGGATATTGGTGGGACAATGGCAGTGGCAACTTGTGAATAAAATCTGTAAATACAAATATTGTATGAGTGCTATTGCATTGTGATTGTATAAGAGAGTATCTTTGTTTTAGGAAATAAAGACTAAAGTATTTTGGGTAAAGGGATTTTATATCTACAGTGTGCTCTTAAATTATTTCAAAACAGTATACAAATATGGTAAAATGTTAACATTTGGGGAATCTGGGGGAAAGGGGACTAGGAATTTTTTGTACTACTTTTGCAACTTTTCTGTAAGTCTGAAATCCAATATTTTTTTGAAAAATCCTTTAAAAAGGCATTACATAAATATTCCACATGAAGTGGGCTGGAAGACTATAACTTGTCTCACAGACTCATGTAAATATATTTTCACTTATTTTTATATCTTTTGAAAAAATCCTAGGTGGAGTTTCCGAATTCACATGTATAGG
Organism: Miniopterus natalensis; assembly: GCF_054644295.1. Taxonomy (NCBI): domain Eukaryota; kingdom Metazoa; phylum Chordata; class Mammalia; order Chiroptera; family Miniopteridae; genus Miniopterus; species Miniopterus natalensis. The sequence continues at coordinate 187,560,850 of NC_142081.1, read as the reverse complement.
CAATTTAAAATTTAATTGATAAATATTTTTATTTCATTACTAGCAGCAGTAGGTTGGAGTTGACTTTTTTTTTTTTAATGTATCTTTATTAATTTCAGAGAGAGGAAAGGAGAGGAAGAGAGAGAGATAGAAACATCAGTGAGGAAAGAGAGTCATTGACTGGCTGCCTCCTGCACGCCCCCGACTGGGGATCGAGCCCACAACCTGGGCATGTGCCCTGACCGGGAATCGAACCCCGATCGCCTGGATCTTAGGTCGACGCTCAACCTCTGGGCCATTCCCGGCCGGGCAGAGTTGACTCTTAATAATAAAATATATTTTGATGAATAAATTAGTTACTTGAATGAATACCTCTGTAAAAATAGCAGTCATTACAGTGATAATGAGTATGAGGAAAGTTCCTTTCCTTAAATACATACAATAATATAGTTAGGTCCCATCTACATGATCATGATTTTCTATTTACCCTGGAAGCAATTTTCCCTGTTTGGAAAATTTTAGTAGCTTTTAGGACTTCCACTTCTGGCCAAGATTGAGTAATAGAGACTGGAATTACTCTCTGGCTTGAAACAACTAAAAACCTGGACAAAATATATGAAACAGTGGTTTTCAAGATATTAGGTGGCAGGCAAGAAAGGGCAGTGATCCTTGAGAGACAGGAGACAAATGAGGTGAACCCTGAGGTTGCTCCAGTTTAGTGCCTGGAGAGAGTTTCCAGGACCTGATATAGGGAGGAATCAAGTGGAACCTAGTAAGCACCTTGAGTTGAGATGGAGCCTGGAATCTTGGGAGGCCAAGGTGGCTGGACTTTCCAGGGCATAGAACTGGAGAGGAAAGTGCTGTGCAGAGTTTCCTCTACCTTCAGCTTTGTATTGATCAGCACTTGTGTGAGGAAACTACTCAAGGTTGGGGGGAAACCAACCTAAAGAATTAGAGGAAAGAATTCCTAAAGCTCACTCAGTACTACAAATTGTACCTGTTCCAGTAACCAGTGTGGAAAAGCCTTATGATTCTTGTGCATCAACTGGAGTACTCAGAATGGTTTGCTTCAGCAGTGGTTAGGCCTAGACCACATGTTGCTCTGGTTTCACCTAGCAACTTAAAAACAAGATTAAAAGGATCACACTCTTTCCAGGTAACTGTGTACAGAACAAAGCTCAAGAATATTTACAGGAATAGACAGATATCCAGCATTTGAAAAGGTAAAATTAATTATTGAGTCTTAATATGTAGTCAAAACATACCGTTCATACAAAGAAGCAGGAAAATATGGCCCATAATGAAGAGAAAAATCAGTCAAAACCAACCCAGAAATGACAGATGATAAAATTAGACATTAAAACAGTTTATCTTTGTCTATATGTTTAAGATGCTTAGATCAGGAGTTTACAAAATTTTTCTTTAAAGGGTCAGATGGTAAATAGTGTCATTTTTGTGTGGCTCATACAGCCTCTGTTGTAACTACTCAACTCTGTTGTAGCATAAAAAGAGCCATAGATAATATGTAAACCAGTGGAATATAACTTTATTTCTAAAATAGATAGTGGATTGGATTTGGCCTACAGGCTTTAATTGCACATCCCTGAGCTAGGAGAGAGATTAAACAAGTTAAACAGAGTACACGTGGAAGATAAAAAAGGGAAGATCCAAATCAAATTTTTAGAGATGAAAACTGCAGTACTAAAGATGAAAAGATACACTTTGTGGGATTAACTGCAGATGTGCACCACTGATCAAGAGATTGGTGAACTTGAGGGCAGCAATAGAAACTGTCCAAAATGGAAAAAAATCTGAAGAAAAAAGATCCTTAGCTATGGTTTATGTTCAAGTGGACTAATATACATGTAATTAGAGTCACTGAAGGGGGGAGAGTATGACTAAAAGAACATCTGAAGAAATAATGGCTGAAATTTTTCTAAATTTGACAAACTGTAAAACAGTTTCCAGAAACTCTGAGCCCCAAATACAAACTGCCTAAGCACATCATAATCAAATTGCTTAGATTAATTATGTACAGAGAAACAAAGAGAAATGACGAGATTTTTCATCTTAAAGCCTGCTAGGTAGAAAGAAGACAGTGGAGCAAGACAATTTCCCAAGGGGGAAAAACAAAAGCGACCTAGGATTCTATATCCAGAGGAGGCAAGTAAGACTTTTTAGACGTAAAAACTGAAAGAGAATCGCAATTGGGCATGAGCTGCAAGAAATGTTAAAGAACTCCTTTAAGCAGGACTGTCATACCAGATAGAAGCCCTAATTATGTACAGCTTACGGCTATAGAAAATGAGAAGGTGACATCACTGCAGATCCTACAGATACTTGGAGGATAACAAGCAAATATTATGAAGAATCTTCTGCCGTTAAATTCAACTTTTGAAGGAACATGCAAATTCCTTGAATCCAGCAAACTGCTAAAGCTTACTCAAAAGGAAACTGATACTTTTAATAGCCCCATAGCTAAAGAAATTGAATTTGTAATTATATATCTTCCCACAAGGAAAACTACAGGCTTAGGTGATTCCACTGTTGAGTTAATTCTACCAGGCATTTAAGAAATAAATCATGCCGGTTCTATATATATCGTTCCAGAAAGTTAGCAGTGCACATGTCCCAGTTTTTTCTGCGAGGACAGCATTGCCATGTTAATAAAAGCAAAGCCGTTACAAGAAAATAAAACTATAGACCAGTATTCCTTATGAACATAGAAGCAAAAGTCAGCTAATTTTCAAAATGAATCCAACAATATGTAGAAGGGACAATATATTAGGACCTAAGTGAGGTTTATCTCAGAAGTGGAAATCAGTTAATGTGATTCAATGTATTAACAGAACAAAAAAAAGGAAAATCATATGGACATCTCAAGGGATTTAGGAAAAACTTGACATTTTTTTTGTTTGTTTTTAATATGGTTTTACTGATTTCAGAGAGAGGAAGGGAGAGGGAGGGAGAGAGAAATAGCGGTGATGAGAGAGTTGTCACTGATTGACTGCCTCCTGCACGCCCCCGACTGGGGATCAAGCCGGCAGCCCAGGCATGTGCCCTGACTGGGAATCAAACCTTGATCTGGATCCTAGTTCGCGGCCCGGCAACAAATCATCAATTTTCACTTTGTCATTATTTTTTAACAATTCAGTAATACAAAGTAGTAATTCTACAGGTAAGATGCTTGCAGCCACCTACATTATGTTTTCCAGTGATACAAGTTCATTCTATATTAAGACATTGAATGATTTTGACATATTATTGGAATATTTTGGGGTTTTTTCATGTAGTGTTTTCAACTCAGGTAACTTCCTTCCCCGTCCCCCAGACATTTGGCATACCCAGAGACATTGTTTGTTTGTCACAGCTCAAGGAAGGGTACTGTTGGCTCTCTAATGGGTTGAAGCAAGAGATTCTGCTAAACACCGTACAGTGCACAGTACTGGAATCATTTATGGATGCCAGCATTAAATGGTCCCTTGATACTGACATTCAGTTGTTTTACCTCCATAGTCAGTTTCTTTCTTCATTCCTAGAGCGTATTTCCAAATAGATATCACAGTGGCCTCTCCGATTTTATAAATAATTTGTAAGGCTTTCTGTTAGCTGGCATTTGCTAGGCTTACTATAAGTGACTTTGACCTCTGCAGCATCTCACCTTTTGACTGCTCCCCTCTGTCCTTCGAGGCTGTGTGCTTCCATAGCATCTCATAAACAGTCTCAGTTCTCCCCTTACCAGTTCTTCATTTGATACATTTGTTCTTGACCCTCCCATCGCTGCGTTTTCATTCTGGGAGATTCCATTGACTTCCGTGGCTTCATTTGCCAACTATATACCAGTGAATCCCACTTTTGCAGCCCAGACCCCTCTCTGGAACTACAGATGGGTAACCTGTTGGATACTTTCAGTGTGGAGGTCTGGGGCGCTTCAGCATTGACATTTGTCAAACAGAACCTGTTAATGTAGACCCGCTTCTCCCTAAACACAAGATACAAAGAGTTATTAAGTCATTTCCGTCTTCTGTGGCTTCTTTCCAAGTGTCAGCCATTTTCCAAGTTTGTCTTGTCTCTCTGCTCTCTAATGCTTTCTCTATTCCACCACTAGAATTAACTAAGAAGGAAAATTAATAGTTTAAAAAACCTCAAGATCTCTTCTTGCCTTTGTGTAGATTGAAAGATCCTATATTTCTATAATGGGGTAATGATAAAATTAAATGATTCTTTTCTCAGTTCTCAAAGAGATGGAATTTTATTTTACATTTTAAGTTTTTCTCTAGGTGTCTTAAAATTTTATTTACTGCTACCATTTTGATTCTCATCTATCAGAGTGATATTTGAATTAGCCTAAACTTTCATGCTATTTAGTTTACAAATGTCAGATTTTTATGGGATTTGGCAGGCCTTCCACAATTTGACTCCCCAACCTGTCTGCTTTACTCACTGCCATGGCTCACAGTGGAATCTGAAGAGAATTTGAGATTCTAATTCCTGACTGCCACTTATTCATTGCAAGGCATTGGGCAAGACATTCAACATAGTATTAACAATACTTACCTTTTTGAATTTTGAGGACTCAATGAAATAATGCTTAGTCCAGAGCCTGGCACAATATAAATACTCAGGAACTATTAGCTGCTGTTCTGTTGTTTCGGCTGCCCTACTCCTCAGTTTGAATATCTCACTGTACCCAACCGGGCAGGGTCTGACGTGACTGTCCACACTACTCCCAGGTGCCGGAACGCCTTCTCATTGTGTCTGCTCCTGTTCCTTCAGAATTTACCTCTTCTGAGAAATTTTCCTAGCACGTAGTCCTTATCACCCCTCCTCTCCTTTACACAGTCTTTCCCTTATAGATTCTTCTGTTGATACTTCTCTTTGGATCATGTATTTCATTACAGTTTGTTTTCCAAGCTGTTGTCTTCACTGAACTTTTAAGCGCCCTTTAAGGGGTAGGGATAATATGTTGGATCCCATTGTTACTGCCCTGCCTTATAGCTAACAGGTTTTCGTAAATGCTGTCTTCTGTATTACCTCATATAATCCCTCAACCACTTTGTCATTGGTCAGCATTATCGTCTGTTATCAAATGGGAAACTGAGGCTGGAAGAAGTTAAATTATTTGCCCAGGTCACTTAGTTTCTCTAAATGAGACAGTTCAGAATTCCCCACCTTTAATAACGTACTACTATTGTCTAGCTATCTTAAAACATTTGTCTTTTATTTATAATATAAATAAAACAGCATTTAACTTATTAAAAGTGTTTCTTGATGATTGTCTTTGAAACAACTTTGCTTTAATTTGTAATGTGCGGAACATCTCCAGAATTAGGGTTCTGCTGATACAGAATAGTAAGTTTGATCTCTGTAGACCTTCTGTTCTTTATACTCCATCGTACTGCTTAGCAGAGTAATTGGATAAATAGTTATATTTAACACACGACTTTTTAATATAATTTATACATAATAAAAGGTAGTTGGAATACTTTGTACTTGAAAGAATTAATGTTGTTTTATCCCAAAACTTAATTCAGTAATTGTGTTTTTGTATGATAGTCCTTTCTTAGTCCTATGTAAGGGTTGTTATTTTAAGAACATATAATAGTAAATTTGGATGACCTAATGATTTTTTATGGCTTTGTATTCAGTGAAAAACACTCATTCTGATAAATAGTTTAAAGAACAGTATAGAGTTGAAGATGAGCAGTATTGCCCCCGTCGTATAATATTTTTTAAATTTAGGCCATGGGTCTGTCTTAAGCCTTATTTTCATTTTTAGATTTGCTTGTTTTAAAAATACTCATAAGCATTTTTCTCATTACAGGGCATAGTAATATTCTAAATCTCACCCCTGTAATAGTAGTATTTGTGTTTCACTTTAGGGAAGCTATGCGGAACTATTTAAAAGAGCGAGGGGATCAAACGGTCCTTATTCTTCACGCAAAAGTTGCACAGAAGTCATACGGAAATGAAAAACGGTAAGATTATTATTTTCTGGTGGATAGTTCATTGTAGCTGTCACATGAATTTGCAGGTGACATGTTAATATGCAAGTCAGAGGATGGTTTCTCTTGGGTCATTTGCAAGTACAAAATGAAAAATAGGGGATTTGTCTCTATTGAGGGAGAAACAGTGAATTGTGGCAGATTTAGTAAAGATCATCTGGCTGAATCCCTAATAATCACAAAACATAATAATCTATAATTTTTCTTTTGGGCTGCATGATGTTCTGTAAGTATTTCTGTGATATATTAGCTCATTCAAAAAGTAGCGTTCCTTTTGGTGGAAAATGTAGTGTCATAAACAAATGTGGCCCAGAGTGCCACTTCAGAAAGGAAAAGGCTAAGCAAGCCTGGATTGAACTATGGAGTATTGTAAAGAAGCGCTCCCGTCCTCTCCCCCGGCCCTGTGCCTGTTCAGAGTAAGAAAAAAATGTGGGTACTACAGATGACTTAGAAATAAGATTGGCCAAAACTAAATTATTACAAAGTGATCTTTATGTTTAGTACTTGTCACAGTATCTTATAAATTTCAGCATTTTTTATGTATAATTGGAGACTTCGGTTTGTTTTTTCACTTGGTTTCTAGAATTTTCTTGTTAATAGTTTCAAGTTAAACATTTCGTGGACAAAAGGCTTGCTTGTGGGGGAAGATGAAAGATTTTTTTGAATTGGCTAGAAAGACACCACACTAAAGTGGGAAAAGAAATGAAAACTCAGGTTTAGGTGTTGGGTTGAAAGGAATGGGTGGAATAGTAGAATTTGTGAGATAAAGGAAATCTCAGCGTATATATAAGAGAAGTGAAATGTAAATATATAATTAAATTAATTTACATGCTAGGAGAAAAAGTCTCTTTCTAAAGTTCTCTAAATCTGAGCTGAAAAGAAGGTGAAACTATTTATCTCAGAGGACAAACAAGTGAAAACAGTATTTAGGACTCAGACTGCCAAGTGTTCTTTTTTTATCATTATTCAGACTTGCTAAATTTATGACTATTTTATCTTTACTAATAGAACTTAATGATCTGATATATAGTTAAATATTGGAAAAAGTTGGCATCTGCAGTTTGGGAGATAGAAACCAAATCAAAATAGTGGCCCCCTTTTTCATGACGCTGATACTGGAAATTCAGTGTGTATGTGAAATTGAGTGTGTATGCATAGCCGATCATCTGTTTTTTGTGTTTTGTTTTTCGTAAGCAAAACAGAGCAAGATTATACCTTCATCACTTGAGCTGAGTCTCAAATTAGGCCAGCCATGCACCTCATAGTGAATCTCAGGAAGAAACAGTTTCCCAGTCATGAGCCAGGCATTGTCTTGGAAATGCCTTTACCAATGTTTTTAAATTGTAATTCTCAGAATAATCTTGTAAACGGGTATGTTACAATCCCCATTCTGTGAGTGAGGAAACAAGATCAGAGACTACGTGTGCCCAGGTTTACCTTAGTTAGAAATTGATGTAGCCAGGATTAGAACTCCTTGGTCTGTAATTCCAAATTTCTTATTCTTTTTATCGCCCTAGTTTTCATAGCCTTGCATTTTGTGTGTGAGTGTTGGTATTTAGATCAGGGCTTGAGAATGAGGAGGTTAAGATGCCTGAAGAACACAAACTTTGTAAATAAACATAACTTTGCCTGGGATTATTCCTTCAGCATGAGCTTAGGGAGGCTGGGCTAGATTTAATGGAAGTATGATTAGACACGTGTTTAGTGTATAGCTGCCAACTTTGGCCTTGCTGCTTTCCTTTCTCTGAATTTTTGAAGATGCGTTTTAATACCATCTGATTCATTCATTAACTGATGTATTCTTCATTTCTGATGACCTGTTAGGTGCCAGGTACTGTGCAAAAGGATCTTTACTGGGAATTTTAAAAGTTAAGAATGTCATTTAATACTATGATGGATAATAGGCCCAGTGGAGATAACAGAAGGGAAGAGCTACTCAAAAAATTACATCTAAGTCCAGAGAAGGTTCCTGTTTATTAGTCACTGTTAAAAGTATATGAGTAAGAAACTAGTGGCTTACCAAGTTAAAATGGGTGATTTAAGGGTTATCTTTCATTGTGGTTGCCTTTATTTTCTATTTGGGTATGGCCTGGCCACTCTAAAACACCAGTCAAAGGAAAGCTTGAAGAGCTAAGCTTCTAGCCTTCAAAGAATGAAGGCTTCAAAGAATGAAAAACGATAAAAAGACCTAGAGTAACTACTTTCCTATATTTTTACATATATTTGTATTAACGTTTCTAGAGCAGACATGTATTAGTTTTACAATAAAGATGGAAACCTGTTAAAGTTACCTGTGTGTTTGTGTGTTTTTTTTAAAGTATTAATAATAAGAAAATATTCTTGCAGCCCAGCCTCCTGGATGACTGGCAAGGCTTTTTCCTGGAAGAGGTCTGGTCCCTTTCTCTTTGGCAGAGTGCACAGTGGGAAGAGGAAGGTGTGCCTTCTTGCTTGTTGATCCAGATTTGGGCTTTTCTGAAAAGCTGCTAAGGCATAAAACATGAAATAACCTGGGGACATGACCACAGCCTTCTTAGCATACAAAATAGCTCCAGTGAATGATGCTAGAAAAATTTGGTCAGGAAATTTTACCCTAAAATTATAAATTGTTCTTGAGCCTGATAACAAAATGTGTTTGCTTAGCACATCCGGTACCACATTTATGTTAGTGGTTGGTTTTACCTTTTCATTGAAGAAGGAAGATCTTTTCAAGGTGAAAAAGAAACTTTTAAAAATTATTTATGTAGAGGATATTTTCCATTAAAGAAATGGGAATGCCATTTGACATTAACATTGTCAAGGAAAGTACTTCAGCTTTGTCATGGGAAGTACTTAAGCAGTAGTGAAGGTGATGGTGATGCTGTTGAGACAACAGTAAAGCCATTTAGATAATTAGACTATGATTCTGAAGTTGGACCTGGACCGAGAATGTGTTCATTGAGACAACTGTGGTGCGCAGACAGTTTCAGGTTTTCTGGTTTTATTTGTTTGTTGCTTTAAAAAAAAATTATTTTTTTTCAATCCTCACCCGAGGATATTTTTTCCATTGCTTTTCAGAGAGAGAAACATCGATGTGAGGAGAGACACATCGATTGGTTGCCTCCCGCAAGCGCCCCGATGGGGGCCAGGGTTCAAGCCTGCAACTGAGGTACATGCTCTTGGCCAGAATTGAACCCGGGAAACAGTCCACAGGCTGACGCTCTGATCTCTGAGCAAAACCAGCCAGGGCTGTTTTTTGCTTTTGAATTGAATAGTCAAAGGGTAATGATTCTGCAAAGGTAGTCGGGTCACGTCCTGTCCTCAGTGTGCTTGGATTTCATCTAACCTAACTTGTTTTAAATATTGAGCTGAACAAAAAGGCTGATTTAAATCTGTAGGTATTTTTCAGATCTCATCTCAGGATATGAGGGAAACGTTGAATCATTCTCTGAAAATACAGAGATTGAGCTAGGAAATGAGTAAAATCATAACTGTGTTTATATCACCACCAAGTGGCAGAAAAAAGTATTGTTTGTCATAGTTGCTTAGATACAGATACAGCTACTGGGAAAGATTAGGAAATAAAGGCACATTGTTTCCTAGGATATCTTTTCATAACAGCTGTTAAACTCTACACTGGCCTCTTGATGGTCAACTTTTCACTCATTGAGTGTTTGTTACATATTAACGAACTACTCAAATTCAAAAAATCAATTTCACACCTCATTATAAAGGTGTATTTTAATTTTCATTGTTAACTAGGGCTCTTTTTTTCTTATCTCCCCTTTATTTTCTTTTGTCTGTATTCTTCCTCTTTTTTTGTACATAGACTATTTTATTATATTACTACGTACTACTGAAGTCTGTTGAAATGAAAATTTGATTCATTAGCTGTTTTTAGGGAGGGGTAGCAATATTAGGATGTTTAAAATATTTTTTAAATGACTCATCACATAAAAATAATCTTTGTTTCGATTATATTGGATTTGCTATTTTCTTGCATCACAACTTTTTTGGATAGTTATAGAGTCGATTAGAAAAAACAAGGCTAGTCAGAGGCAGTTAAAGAGTCTTTTGTTTATTACATGATTGAAAAAGCGCTTTTAGTAAAGAACCTTGCTTGGTCAGTGTTGTGAGTGATAAAGGATTCCTTGCCTCTTGTCTAATTGTATACCCCGTTAGTTCCATGCCATTTTATCAGCATCCTTTTGAGAGAACCAGTACTACAGGTTTTCTCCTCTTTATATTTTCCAGATGTGAAATAAAAGTACTTTTTACGAAAACTTGTTGCAACTTGGCTACTGTATTTAGTACAGTATATACTAAGCACAGGACTTTGAATTTTTATAGCTGATATACCAATTTACTAAGGAGTCTTAATATCAGTGTTCAGTAAAATACTAATAGGAGACAAGTTTCCAAAATTGATGTCTTCTCAACTTCCTGAGAGTGTGCCAGTGATGTGTTTGAGTCTGTGCCTGATAATCATTGGGCAGCTCTCAGCAGTAGAGGCCGGAAAGATCCCTGGTGTAGCCTTGAGTGAGCCAACTCCAGAGCTAGCCCAGCTAATTCAGGAGTCTCTCCAAACTTGTAGTGACCCGGAGCTGAGCCTCCTGCCTCAGCTGTGACCTCTGTGTCCAGGTCACAGTGAGTGCAGGCAGGAAAGCTGCTCTGATGCTTTAGATAAATATGAGAAGACTCTAGAGGCTTCCCTCCCTACTCAACTTGACCCCCAAGGCCTGCTTGGTCTGCGTTCCCATTACCTCTGGCTTCATCTCTTCTTTCCTCCTCCTGCCTGCTCCAGCCGCCTGGTCTGTCTGTCATTTCCCCACCACTCATGGTGGTCCTTCCGACTTTAGAACCTTTACACTTGCTCTTCCCTCTGCTGCTGCTTTTCCCTCTGATATGCATGGCTGTAGGTTGTGACTCAGGTCACCTTCCTACAAAAGCTCTCCCCAGCTGCTGGATCCCTGACGTTTTAACTACCCCTTTTCCTGCTTTATTTATTTTCTCTCAGGACTTATCACCAGCTAACAGACTATATACATTATTTTACTCATTTACTTTTTTAAAAAATTGTCTGTCTCCCTTATTAAAATGTGAGTTGCACCAGGACAGAAATTTTTGTCCTTTTTTTTTATTTATTTAAAAAAACCACTACTATATTTCCAGCTCCTGGTCCAGACTGGGGGTGTAATAAGTAATTTGATGAATTAATATTATTTAATAAACCCAGTTCACTTCTTGTAAATTGTATGTAGATTGCCTCTAAAGTAGTCCTTAAAAGTTGAGCAAAAAGTACATGCCGTCATATATTTTAATTCACTTCAATCAGTGTTGCAGTGGGTGCTGAGAGGGGAGCAAACAAGAACTAGGTGTTGCTACTGGTAGGAAGGGCTGAGCGCCAAATCCAGCCTGTGGTGTCAGTATGCACATATACACATTCACATGTACAGTTTTTTTAAGTCTGCACATTGTTGGCTTACAAAGTGTTAAAAAGCATAAATTTTTGGCCATGTTTTAAAATTTTATTTCAGGCATCTATTGAACAGTTGAAAGATGTGACCAACACTAGGTCCACATACCTGTAGTTCAGCAGTGTGAGTGGATATCTACTTACAGGCTTGCCATTCCCCATTGTTTTCTTATTATCAGAGCCACATACCAGTGGCTAATTAGCATTGTATTTAAGCTATTGTTTTTCTTACAGTGGCCTTAAAAGAATTAAAAAATTTTGTATACTCATAACTATGCAAAAAGTGGGAATTACCAGGAGGGCTGTATGGTTCAAGAAAGAAGGGAGGGAACCTCTTTCTTTGGGTTATTAAAGAATATTTCTACTTATTTGTTGTACTATTTATATGTTGTACTGCTTATTTGGCTACTATTTGAGTAGGTATTTGAGTTTTTAGGACCCTTATGACACATGGCATAAATGTTTTAAAGTATGTACAAATCAGCCTGTGTAATTGAGCAAAAACAAATTCTAATCTATGTAAGGTCTGGATTGGTGGTCTGAACTATGTAACATATGGGGCTTGAGCTAGGCTTTGAAATAGGTGTTTTTAATTGCTAAAGACAAGATTATAAGGAAGTTAGTTTTTCTAGGTGGGAAGAATTTATGAGGGCAGGTTTTTTGCAGCTGGTAAAACAAAGGTACAGTATTGGTAGTCTGTGAGTTAAAAGGATACAGTGTATTCTTTCAGTCATTCACATGCATCAGGTGTTGAGGGTGTAAGACACAAAGCATAGTAATTCAGTGATCATTCCCCTTGCTTTTAATTCTACCTAGTTTTTTGTTTTCTTTTTTAATATATCTTTATTGATTTCAGAGAAAGGAAAGGAGAGGGAGAGAGAGAGATAGAAACATCAATGATGGGAGAGTCATTGATCTGCTGCCTGCTGCACGCCCCCGACTAGGGATGGAGCCCGCAACCCAGGCATGTGCCCTAACCGGGAATCGAACCCTGATCTCCTGGATCCTAGGTCGATGCTCAACCACTGAGCCACGCCCGGCCGGGCACTACCTAGTTTTATTACTATTTTGAAAGTTTCTACTTTAGGCATTGCTCTAATTCTATTTTCTAGGTTAATTATCAAAGTTAAGTGTAATATCCATAGCAATAATGTCATTAATTAATACTCATCATTTTGAGACCTTATCTAGTAATTACAGATTCTGTGATGTGTTAGAGTACACATTTATAATGAGTTAGAGTACATTAGATTTGCTGAACTCCAATAGTTTAGAATTCTGAGCTATTTTGAAAATTTGAAGAGCTATTCCCTGCTCTAAAAAGTAGTCTGAATGTATAACTCTAATACAAGTGAACCTTATCTGAACCAATGTAGTCTTAATGGAAGTCTTGATTTCTGTGCCAGCAAGACGATTATTTGCATTTTAAAAGGCTTCGTTAGGAGCTAACTTAGTGCAGTTCAATATGATTTTATATTCTTTTGTTCGAGACAAGGAAATGCTTTTTTTGAATCTAATTGCATTATTTTTGTTTTAATTGTTCCAGGTTTTTTTGCCCACCTCCTTGTGTGTATCTTATGGGCAGTGGATGGAAGAAAAAAAAAGAACAAATGGAACGAGATGGTTGTTCTGAACAAGAGTCTCAACCATGTGCATTTATTGGAATAGGAAATAGTGATCAAGAAATGCAGCAGCTGAACTTAGAAGGAAAGGTAAATTAAGGCTGTTGATTCCCCATAAAGGCACCAATATTGTCCCCTTATTTGTTTTTGTGGTAGTGGTTTTTTTTCCCCTATGGCTATTGATAGCAGTTTTTTGAATACATAAATCAGAACCAGAAATAAACTTCTCAAATAGCTGTGGTCTAGTTATGATTCATGGAGCTCAAGCTGTTGACGTCTAATGGTGGCACTCAGCTTGCTAGCAGTTCTAGCAGGCTGTGAGTTAGATTTCCATTGGAAGTAATACATTTAGGAGGCAATCACTTATCTGACGGTGTGTTCCTCAACGATAAATACAGAGTTCAGTAGTATTTTACTCTGCTCTCTTAATCTTAGTCTTATGCTAGAAACAAAGTGATATAGATAAATTCTTAGAAGCATTTACATGGGTTATAAAGATCATAAATGCTTTACCTAGCCGTTGTGTGGAGTAGAACTATGCTGTAGGAAAGCACAGCCATGATTAGATTTACTCAAACGTTTAGGGATTTTCTTTGATTAATTTTCAAGGGAATGAAATTTATGAATTAGTTTTACTAATTGTATTTGTAAACTTAGAAAGCAGTCATTTCAATCTGTACCTTTGGTATTTAAAAATAGTTTTTTATTGACTTAGCACTTAATATTTGTTTTCCCTTGATATTAAAATTTGAAAAATGGTTAATTCTGATCTCAGTGACCACATAAATGTCTTTTAAAATAGTGCATAAGAAGCTATTTTTTCATTCAATACATCTTTATTGAATGTCTTAGTGTTTGCTGTATTACAGTTGGCACTAGGGATGGGGGATGGAGGGCAACATGGAGGGTGGTGAGCTAGGGGTTTGTGCTCTTCAAGTTCAGTTTCAGCCCTTTTTTAGATAATGAGCAGTAAGAAGCCTTAATATCGGCCCTTTCCAAATACGAGTATTTTTATGTCATTGGTTTCGTTATAATTTTTATCAGTAAGACTTGTCAACTATGTATTTCAAGTTAGGTTTACTATAAAACTTATTACAATAAATGTTTCATCTTAAAAGAAAATAGAGCAGTAAAAAGTGTTTCTAAGTTATGACCCTTGAGCAAAAGTGAAGGTTATATTTAAGTGGTGGGCTTACCTAATAGGCCTTGGCCATGTCTTATCTGTTTTCCTCATAGAAAGTCTCTGAGTTCCATGTCTGCAAGCTATATCTTTACATTTGGTACTATGAATGATTAATCAGATTAGATGGATAGTTATCCAGAAGCCAGGGATTCTAGCGACCAATGTATGTAATAACTATGTTATTTCTCACTTTGACCAATTCCAGCTTTCAGCAATTTTAAGGGAAGTAATATCAAACAAACAGCATCCCACTTGCCTTTCCCAGCATCATGGCTTAGTATATCTTGCTCCAACTTCTACCATTGTATCCTTTCCCTAAGCCCGAGAAATTCACAGAGGAAGAAAAAGAATGTCTGAGAGCTCATGCATAATGGTTTTTTAAAAACTTGCTAATAGGGTAGCACAATGCCTCTAAGCCAAAATAATATGTTAATATTTAGCTTGAATGAAAAATGGTATTAGAGAAGTCTATATAAAGTAAGACTGGTTGAGAGTCAGCAGAAGGCATTCCAGGCAGAAAAGAATGACATAATCATGTACTTGGGGCATCAAGGCATAAGAACATGGTATGCTTAGGCCAAGTAGGCAAAGATGGTCTGAGCAGTGGAATGCTGAGCTTAAGAAAGAGCTCTTTGCTCCTATCTGTCTCACTTAACCTCCATTCATTTAAGGTAATGTTATTTTTTTCAACATTGAATGGTACAATTTGTCATTATTGAAAAAGAAGGAATATTTTACATTATTGGGTATTTGTACTTATTTTCATTACAATAGAGCTCTAGTATGTATAGCCCTTATTTTTATAAAGGCCATGACATTTGACCATGTTTCAGATCCGAGATTTCATTTAATGATATTGTTAATTTGTTAAGTATTCATTGCCTCAATTTCACATCTTGCAT
The DNA here is from genome assembly GCF_054644295.1 of Miniopterus natalensis. Classification (NCBI taxonomy): domain Eukaryota; kingdom Metazoa; phylum Chordata; class Mammalia; order Chiroptera; family Miniopteridae; genus Miniopterus; species Miniopterus natalensis. The sequence goes on along the minus strand of NC_142081.1, from coordinate 187,545,707 downwards.
AGTTGGAGCTAGGTAAGCTCTGCAACATATCAATTACTTACCTAATTAGCACACTTGTGTCTTCTTACTTTTAAAAATTACACCCTCCATACCTTTCTTGCTAGCTTTGTTTGTTTCTGTAATTCAAATTTTATAATTTAACTATTTCCACAGTATTTTTGCAGCATTAGATCTGGTATTTCTCACTTCAGGCCAGATGTTTGAGTCATTTTTAAGTTAAACTGTTATTTAGAGAAAGGTTTATTGTGTGCCATTTTCTAGAATTTTGTTAGCTAATTTAGCCTTTTGGTATGACGGAACAAATGTAACTAGTTTTTATTTACTCACTTTCTTAAAGCCACCATACTTTTTTGAGTCACTGACTTCTCCCTTTTTCTCTTATGGAATGTGACAAGTTTGTGGTCAGTAGCATTATATATGTTTTTGTTATAATAGTTCTAATAAAATTATCTCAGGTATGATTTTTATGTGTGCCCGTGTGTGTATTCAAACTGCTTACCTTTGTAATCAGAGATATATTTCCTTTCTTTCCAAGGAGATATGTGTGTTTGCTTTTTCCAAACAAAATAAAGCCCTTTGTGTATAGGTTCAACCTTTGTTACTCTTTTTCCTTTCCTGTTTGCCAGTCTATTTTATCATTTTTGCTGGGTTTCATTATTTTCTCTTTTCTGATATTGATTGTATCCCTTAATGTTAACACTCAAATTAGTGATCTTAACATTTAAAAGTTTTCCCATTAGAATGTCATTGTCTCCATTTAGATACATATTTCATTTTTGTTCACTGTGACTGCTGTAGTATACTGATACCCATATTCCTAGGCTTTGCCTTGTATTGCAGAATAATTCCATAGTTTAGGCTTAATTTGACCATAAGTGCTTTTAAAGTATTTTACCCATGGCTCCTTCCACAACATCTGTGAATGCTTGGAGATCCTCAGGTGAAAGGATCTGTGTGAATACAAAGCTCTGTTGTTTTTATTTATTTTTATTATTATGATTAGCTTTATCCTAATTTTGTCTTCTGCAGAACAAAGTCTTGCAAAGCTTTTACCAGCCTTTTGGATTTATAAAAATGTAATTTGAATGTAAAATATTTAAGATGGCATCTAAATTTTTTAATATAACATTGCTATTGAGAAATAAAATAAACTATGGCATTATTTTTGTTCTGCTTCTAAAATTGCCTTTGAGTAAAGTTTAAAGATTAAAAACCTAGAGCACATTAGCTTATTTCTTAAATCAGTACCATTTGCCCTGCATTTTAAAAGAAACAACAGAGGTAGTCAGAAACTTGTTTAGCCTAATTTTAAAGTAGAGCATTGATCTTTTAAAAAATATAATTTAGTCTGATCATGACGCTGAATAAATGTGTATTTTTTTAAATGTGCTGTGTGAAGTTAGTCTGCTCTGAAGCCATCTTGGTAAATTACCCCAACAGTGTGAAGTTAGAATTCCTTCAGGGTGATGCCAGGTTCCATTTGAAATTTATTTACAACCTGCTTGGGCACAGAAGCCATTGTCTTCAGAAACCTTGGTGTAGTTGAATTGACAGTTACTGTGTTGTGGCCTGGAGTTCACCATTAAAAGGGTCACCCCAGCAGATTCATGGAGTTTATTTAGTTATTAATGATTGTTGGCACATCCTATGCAATATATCTAAATTGAATTATGGTACCAGATAAAAATATAGATGGGTATGAAACTTGTGTATCATCCATTATCATGTGTAATCAATAAACGATTTAATATCCTCTTGAAAAAAAATATATATATAATTTAGATATTTTAAATATTTAAGCTGTCTTTGAGCATCATTTGTCCAACCTGGAAAAGGAGATCAATAATTTAGCCCCTTCCTTAATTCACAGAGATCAGGGGAATAGGAAAGATCTTAGAATTGTCATATATGGCCCGGCCGGGTGTGGCTCAGCAGTTGAGCATTGACCTAGGATCCAGGCGATCAGGGTTCGATTTCCGGTCAGGGCACATGCCCGGATTGTGGGCTCGATCAGTGACTCTCTCATCATTGATGTTTCTATCTCTCTCTCTGCCTCTCCTTTCCTCTCTCTGAAATCAATAAAGACATATTAAAAAAAAAAAAAAAAAAATTGTCATATATGTTTGAAATAGTAGCATTTTCAAGTGTCTTTGCTGTTTTGCAAGTGCTATAACTCTTTAATACTATATTTTTAAATATATAGTATTTGGATACCCATATTCCTAGGCTTTGTCTTATATTGTAAATACTAAATTGAAATAATGTCTTGCTGTGTTTAGTTTTTCTAGTACCTTTAAATTCAATTCTTGCAGTGATACAATATGAATTATCCCAGTGGGCAAAGTTAACAATTTTTAAAGAAGAGTCCTTTAAGGTATACTCATATAAGCTCTTTCTGGAATAAGATATTTTGTAATCATCCAGTTAGTACTGATGTTGTTTTTCTCAGACTTATTGGTGGTTACTCTGGTGTTCACATTGTATGCACTATTTGGGGAAGGATCACTGCTGAAATTTTTAAATAATTTTATTGAATTGTGATAGCCTTATTTATGTTTTCTTTACAGAAAGAGTCTTAGATTTTTTTAGCTATAAAATTCTGTTTTTAAAAATTACCACTAATATTGATAGTTCTGTGATATAGATGTAGAGCTATATAAAACAAGAAAAGACTGTTTAAGTCTTTTAAAGAGGGTAAAATGGTTCACAGTGTTAGTGTTTTATATACTTCATAAGGGAGGCTGTACTTTGTTTTCAGAGATTAATTTCAGTAATTTTTATAGTTGGTTGTATTCAGCTTCTCATTGAAATTGACTTAAACCTGATCAGACCTCGCCATGACCACACAGAGTGTAGATACATAACCAACAAGGTTTGGTACTATTAAAACTTTCCTTTTCTTTCACAGAACTATTGCACAGCCAAAACATTGTACATATCCGACTCTGACAAGAGAAAGCATTTCATGTTGTCTGTAAAGATGTTCTATGGCAACAGTGATGACATTGGTGTGTTCCTCAGCAAGCGGATAAAAGTCATCTCCAAACCTTCCAAAAAGAAGCAGTCATTGAAAAATGCTGACTGTATGTATGCTTCAGTTTTCTTTTCCCCCCAACACCCACTGTGAATTAAGATAAATTTATTTTTAAATTAAAAATTGCCTTTTGATAGCCAGTTCATTCTTTACTAATATTTTCGTGGCCCTCACTTTATCTGAAAATGTCACATTCATTAACTGCTGCTTTATTGTCTTTTTAAAAAATTGAAAATGGATAATACCTAGTCTAGGAAGTAGTGCCCACCTAGAGCTGGCTCCTCACTGCTCCCCAGAGGCATTTAGAGAAACAGGAGTTCTTTTCCTTTTGCCGTCACAGTGACTGCAGGGAGTGATGTTGACATTGGGTATCTTGGGCCAAGATAGTCCCCATTCCACAAGGAGTTGATTTACTAAGAATGTCAAAAGCATCTCTTTGAGCAGCAATGTTTATCAAATGGGCTTTGGAAAACCATCCTGAGAACCTCCACAAAATGTTTAGCATGGTTGCTCTGGCAGAGACTGCTGTCTCATCAGCAAAGTCTTAGATTCTCAAAGATAAATAAACATTTCAACCCCTACACCTGTTTTTCTTTTTTTCTTTTAACTTTTTATTATGAAAACTTTCAAACTTAGTGAAAGGGGGAAAGTAGTGTAAGGTGACTATGCACCTGGCCTCAGTGGGTTTTTAATCCATTCTGTTTCATTGTCTTCATCACCACCAGCACCTGTTTCTCCTCCAACTGTTGGGATATTTTAATGTCAGTCTCAAACGTCCTATCCTTTCAGCTACCATTTCTGCAAGTAGTGGGTCTCTAGCAAATAACTTCCTTTTTTAAACATCGTTATACCTAACAAAGTCCACAGTTCTTTGGTGTAAAAGCCAAGACCCTGCAGATTTATCACATTGTCTCAGAAATACTGTTCACAGTTGTGTTTTTGGGTGTTTTTTTTTAACAATTAATTTACTCAAAACTGGATCCAAACAAGGATCATGCATTTTTATCTGTAATAGTTTCTTCTCTCCCGCTCCAGCCTTTATTTCTTTATCATTTATTTTTTAAAGAAACAGGTCATTTTTCCTTTGGAATTTCCATATTCTGGATCTGGCTGATTACATATTTCTGCGTCTTATATTTTCCTTAAACTGGTGGTTAGACCTCAAGACTTTTATTTTAGATTTAACTAGTACTATATATGTTCATTCCTATAGAATCAGAGGTCATATTAATATCTGATCACCCCACTTCTTGTCATGTTTAGATTGAGTATAGTAAATTGAGTCCAATCTACCTATGACAAAGTTCTGAGCAGCCTTTAATCTAATGGTTGTAGAGTCATTGATGATGACTGCTTAAATATTTCATCAAGGGCTGCAAAATGGTGACTTTTCTCATTCTTTTATTCATAATGTCTGCATTTATTAGCTGTTTGCTTGAAATGTAGTCAGTAGAGGAAAGGCGGGATAAATGCTTGTTTACTAATTTGCAGACTAACGATACAGGATTTTTGTTTTGTTTGCTTGCTTTTATTTATTTTGTTTTATTATGAACTTACAGGTTTTTATATACTACTGGATGGTTTTTAGTTCAGTCAGCCATTGTTACTATAATTCATTTTATTTTACGGAAATTTTCAAACATACTAAAGTAGATAGAGTTGCATAATGCAGTGAAACCTTCTGTGTTCTAATTTCAACAGTGATCTTAATTTCATCTTCATTCTATACCCCTGCCCTACTCTGACTTTTCTCTGCCTTCATTTTAGTTTGATATGAAATCCAAGATATAACATCTGTAAATATTTGTGTGTCTCTAAAAGATAGGGTGTCTTGTTTTTTCATATAACCACAATAACATGACCACATGAAAAACAAACATAAAATAACTATAAAAAGAAATAATTTCATCAGATATCTAGTCAGTGTTAAAATTTTAAATTGTCTAAAATGCCATTATTTAGCCCATTGTTTGAATCAAAATTTAAATAGGTAAACCAACTATTACAATAAATATTCTGTTGACATGTCCTTGAGTAACTGTAATCTGTGGATTCTCTCTCCCCCTCCCCCTCCTCCTCTTTCCTTGTAATTTATTTATTCAAGAGACTGAGTCATTTGGCCATGAGAGCTTTCCATAGACTGGATTTTGCTAATTTCATTTCCTTGGTGTAGTTTAATGTATTTCTTGTAAACTGGTGGTGGTAAAGAGAAACGGCCTGACACTAGTTAAAGGTGGTAAAGACAGATTTTACTCAGTACTGTTGCAGTAGGGAAAAGAGACTTCAGTGTACAATTGAGCTCAATTCCAAATGCAACAAGGGCAAATGGGGATTTATATGCAAGGAGCAGAGTGGGGGGTAGGGAGAGTCAGTGGATGGAAAATTACTAAGAGCAGACATCCAGGGGAAGGGGAGGGGTCTGACAAACCAGTCTGACAGAATGCTTGCTAAGGGCAGGCCTGCTATGTCAGGTACACAACTTGGGGGCGGTGAGGAACTTGATCAGATAACAAGAGTGGGAGGATGGCTTAGCAGGATTCTTGGAATAACTGGGCCAGTGACTGGACCCAAGGAAGAGGCCTAGTTGAAAGAGGGCTCAGAGGACCCTCTCTGAAGTTTGGTCAAGGAGAGAGCCTTTGTCAGTAGTCAGTTTAGAGGATCAGAGTTAAGTGAGTTGTTCTTTGGCTCTTTTTGGTTACTGGAGGGCAAGGCTCAGTTCATAGTGGTGAAGGGGTCTTGTTTCGTGAGGCAGTAATGTCATGTGTAGCCAGGCTGTTTCTAATTCAGGCTGCCGGATTTTATTCAACCTCTTCAACTTTGTATTTCTATTGACCATAAGTTTCTTGATGGCAGAGAACATCTTACTTACAGAATATTTTCCTTCTTACATAGATGTGGCTGTTTTGTGTGGGGTTTTTTTGTTTGTTTTTTAATTTTTGCAATGAAGGTATTTAGAAGAAATAAAAATATCTATTAATCACAATATCCAGACCCTCCCTATGAATATTTCCCACAGGATTGGATATGAACACATGGAGACACACCTGCAATCACATAAAAATAGGGGCATTTACCTAATGGAGCCACACATACCAAATGCTTTATAGTCTGCTTTTCCATTCAGTGACATTCCAGGAAGATAAATATTTTCTTATAAATGCATTTAGATACATGTTATTTAAATAGATAATAGATATTGTAATTTATTAGTCCATTTCCACTGTTGGACATTTATTATTTTAAAAATAATTTAATGAATAGCAGTGCATTAAACACACTGTATATTTCTCATTTAAATATGATTTTTATGGGCATATTTTATATCTTTACCTTGACATTATTAATGAGAATTACCTTGACTTCTGGGGGGATATTATCTGTATTTTTTGGAGGGTTAAAAATTTGTTAAAAGAATGTGTTAAATTATATTAATTTAATATAATATAGATATTAGATTATAATAAAGAACAATCATAACTTGCCAGGTACCGATCCCTTCTTTCGCCCTCTCCCCTGCAACCACATAAACAGGAGAGTTTTTTTCTTTGCAGTGTGCATTGCCTCAGGAACAAAGGTGGCTCTGTTTAATCGACTTCGATCTCAGACTGTTAGTACCAGATACTTGCATGTAGAAGGAGGTAATTTTCATGCCAGTTCTCAGCAGTGGGGCGCATTTTACATTCATCTCTGTGAGTATAAAAATGTGCATTTGATGTTTCTAGTGTGAAATTGTTAAATTCTTTTTTATAATAAGACATACAGATATATTAAGTTCTGTTGTTTTCCTAAGCAGATTAGTGAACCCTAAAAGATAACAATTTGGTATCTTTTCCCACCGCAGTGGATGATGATGAATCAGAAGGGGAAGAATTCACGGTTCGGGACGGCTACATCCACTATGGACAAACGGTCAAACTCGTGTGTTCAGTTACCGGCATGGCACTCCCGAGACTGGTATGGCTCGCCTTTTGCATTAGTAATGTGTGTAGTGAAAATGAAGAAAGCAGAAATGCTACAACTTTCAAATGAAAAATAGACCTCAAGCTCATTCTTTTCCATTTAAAAGGAGATGTCAGTAATCACTGCTATTTATAATTGACAGTTATACCCCACTTTACGTTTAAAATGCTTTAAGGCAAATAGCCAGTTTTTATGAGTACATTCTTAATGACTTCCTGTTGACTATTTCTAGTAAGTTTTGGTGGCATTTTCCTTTTTGGTTGTATATCTGAACATGTTCGATAGAGGGCGCTATAAAGTTACATTGTAATTTCTTATTGTAGATACACTGCTGAGTGGTAGGACCAAGTTTTAAAAAATACAGTTCTCGTTTCTTTAAAAATATGAGTATAATTTTTACCAACTTACTCTCCCACAAGAAGAAAGATTTACTAAAAATGAAATAAAGTTGGTATTTATTACTCTGGGAGAGAGGCATATTGTTTAGGGCTTTTCGTTTATTGGGGAGGTCATGAAACTATAAAAACTGCTTTTCTTACCAAAATGAAAGCAAAGGCCCCTTGTACTCCCTCCCACATGCCCACCCTCTTTTTCTGAAACAGCATTGTTGCAGTTGTATTATAGTAAAGATGGAGGGGACTTTTGAGTAAGTTTTATTCAGGGTCAGGTTGGGGGTTGAATAGAAGAACATTTAGTATTACTGTTCCTGAAATATGCTTTATATTTGTCTCTGAGATATTTCATTGGCTTATATTTTCTGGGACTATTTCAGCAGTGGCTAGGTCTACAATTAAATAAACACAACATTTCTTTTTCTTGTTTTTGTTTTGTTTTATTTTTCTATGTCATGGTTTTACAAGGTGGTTTTACTGCCCATTTCAATTTAAGCTAAAATATGTCATAATATTAATTTATAAAACCTTAAAAAACTGAGACAAATTATAATAAAAAGGGTAAAGGTAGGGAGAGAAGGGTGTAAAAACAGTGAAAAGACGCAAACAACCTGTCAACATTTACTCGAAGTCTTTTTTTTTTTTTTTTTTAATATGTCTTTATTGATTTCAGAGAGAGGAAAGGAGAGGGGGAGAGAGAGAGATAGAAATATCAATGATGAGAGAGTCATTGATCGAGCCCGCAACCCGGGCATGTGCCCTGACTGGGAATCAAACCCCAATTGCCTGAATCCTAGGTGGATGCTCAACGGCTGAGCCACGCCCGGCCGGGCGAGGTCTTTTCATTTGTTATGTGTCACTCTTATTTGCTTTGGCATTAAATGCCAAAGGATGCATTTACTTAGACAGATGGTAGTGGGCATCCTGGTTTTTTTTATTGGTGAGAGCTGGTTCATTCAGCAGTATCTATGTCCAAAGAATTATTGTTGGGGAAAAATGGAACCAAACATGGCCCGTGTCCTGAGCACGCTTAGTATACCGCCAGCTGGTAGAGACACTGGATGCCCAGCCAGCAATACTGCAGGCGTATTGCGACTCCACCGGTGGGAGACGCCTGAGTGAGTGCTTGTAGACTTACAGGAAGTTTCAGGCTTGCCTCATTCAAAAACAAGTTATTTCTCTAAAACCCTTGTTAAATGTAAATATAGCTTTAAGACTTTAGAGTTGCATTGAAGCATTTTGCTTAAGTTCCATTAATTTTACAAACTTAGAAGCTTTAATAAAAATATTGACTCTTTTAAACTCAAAAATTAGTGGTGGTGTAAGTAGAATGACAAATATCCTGACAGACTGCAGAGCTAAAAAATATGTAAATACGAAGAATGTTAACTTAAAGATTGGGACTTTTTTACAGTTGTGGCTTAGCTGAAGGAAAATCTTAGAACATAAGTGAGGGGCGAATCAAGTGATGAAACTCAGCACCGCTACATAATACTAATAGCACTGTCCTAAGGTCTTTTACACATATTGATTCATTCAGTCCTCACAAAATTCTGAGAAGTTACTGTTAAGGATGGATGTTCATTGTGGAGCTAAGTATTAGAGTCCTACGTGCAGACATGCATTACACAAGTAGCCCTGAAACTTCCATGTGCCAGGTGAGCAAGACAGACTTCCTGTCCTCATGGAGCTTACGTTTTGATAGGGAGATAGAAAAAATCAGCTAAAGAAATACCCACATAATGAATTAAAAGGTTAATATAAGTGATTTAAAGGCAGATTTTAAAAGGATAACTAACGGATTAGGAGTTGGGAAGGTGTTTTAGAGTAATTAGAACAGTCTCTCTGAAGTGGGGATGTTTGAACAGAGACCAGAGTGAAGTTGGGAAACCACAAACTGGTAAGGAGAGCATCTCAGGCAGACAGAATCTGTGTAAAAAGAACTCAAGGCAGGAATGTGTGCGGACCCGGAAGAGGGACTGAAGGGGCAGATGGCAGGAAATGAAGCTCTGAGGTTAGCCATGGGCAGCATCTTGGAAAGTTCCTCTCTGTATCTAGCGTGAGGACTATATTCTCTCTGTGCGACAGGAGGCCACTGGCGGGTTTTAAACAGGGAATGATGGCTGATCTAGTACAGAAGGATAATGCTGGCTGTTCTGTGGAGGAGAGAACATAGGGTGTCACGGTGGGAGCAGAGATTCAGGTGGTTGGACCTTTGTCCTAATTCAGGCAAGAGTTGACGATGGTATCTTGGACTAGGATTGTAATGCTAGGGTAATGAGTGTGACTGATCTATTTGACAGTAGACCAAACAGAATTTGTTGACAGACTGGATGATTGGGTGTGAGAGAGAGTAAGGAGTCAAGGGGTGACTTTGCATTGGGTGAATAGTGGTGCCATTTATTGAGGGGTGGGGTGGGGGAGATTTATGTTTAGGGAAAAAATCAAACATTCTGTTTTCGATTAAGAATCAGGTAGCTTATTAGACATCTTAAGTGAAACTGTTGACTAGGTAGTTAAATATACAAGTTGAGTTCTGGAGAGAGGAGAGAGCTGGAAATGTAAATTAGGAGTTGCCAGCCTCTAAATAGTATAGAAAGCATAGAGTATGGAGAGAGGAGAGGAGGTCTGAGGACATGGCTCCGGGGCACTGTAAGGGCCAGTTAGAGCCGTGGTCTCTGAAAGGAGACTGTGTCAGATGCTTGGAAAGCTCATAAGGTGAGGAGAGAGATGCGCCCCTGGGATTCATGTGTCTGGAAGTCCCTGGCGGCCTCTGCAAGAGCAGTTGTAGTGAAGACTTTGAGACAACAGGCTGGAAGGACTTCAGGAGGTTGCATGGTGAGGAAGAGGAGTTTTCTGTAAAGGGGAGGGAAATGGGATGGTGAAAGGGAGGCATGGGGACGTGTAGTCAAGGAGGGGTTTTCTTTACTTTTGAGTTTAAATGGGAAGTAGTTCTAAAAGGTTTTTATACTGTTTGGAGTGATCTTCATAATCATCAGACACTTAGTGATTACCTTTTGTGTGACAAGTGACATCTAAGGTTTGGTAGGATAATTTTTCAGATATCCATATGTGTTTTGTTGAGTGTTTGGATTATAATCTTGTGGAGCATAATGGAAAGAGTTCAGGCCGGGCAGGCAGCCAGCCCGGAATCATATTTTGGTCCTTCAGCTACTAAGCAGGTGATTTTGATGAACCTACTGATCTTTTTGAGCCCATTTCTAATCTGCAAAATGATACCTATTTTAGGTTTTAAAAAAAATATACATATGTAAATATTGGATAATGTACTGCACTGACTATTACACCCATGTAGCCTTTAGAGATAGTTTTTCCTTTGATGTTGGATTGTCATTTTTAATTTTAAAAAATTTGTCACTGTATTTTATTGGAAGAGTCATCTGAACTTGCTACTCAAAATATAGACCAACGGGATTAGCATCAGCTGGGAATTTGTTAAAATGCAGAATATGAGGCCCTACACAAGATCTGTAGGCTCAGGACAGATGTGTGACTTATACGCACATTAAATTGTGAAGGCACTGGTCTAGAAAGCAGGCTCCTGCCCTGGTTTTAGGTGCTTGTGGAGGAGGTGACAGCTTCCACCTTCTAAGATGCTTGCGACCTAAAGGCATTTTCTGTACTTAGTCTTATTGTTTGTAAATGTTTGTGTGAGCAGGTATATGACAAGTAATGGAAGTATTATTACATAGCTTATTCTTCCGGTGTACTCCTGAAAGTATACCTAATGAAAACTCTCCATGTGTGACAACCTTTTCTTGTTCAATTGTTGAAACACAGATAATTAGAAAAGTTGACAAGCAGACCGCGTTACTGGACGCAGATGACCCCGTGTCACAGCTCCACAAATGTGCATTTTACCTTAAGGATACAGAAAGAATGTACTTGTGCCTTTCTCAAGAAAGAATAATCCAGTTTCAGGTATGTTTCTAAATTAAGGTGAAATCTAAAATGTGTTAGGTCAGTAGTATACAGAAACATAAAGCTCTTGTTTACTGTTGATTGCATCCAAATGCATGAAGCTGTGTTCAGATATTTATCCCAAGTCCAGACCTACACGGTCTTCAGACATGGTGATTATCCTGCCCAGGGAAGAACTCAGAACTGGTCTCAGAAAACAGTTACCATGTAGCTCGGGGGACAAAAAGCCCCTTGGTTTATCTAAAAGCAGATTTTTGTGTTCAGTGAATCCCCGGAAGTGTATGCATGCATTGTATATGGATGTGCGCGTGTTTGGGGGAGGGTTCGTAATTCTCATCGTATTTATAGTGGCGTCTTCCACGATAGTAATGATGACATGCTTCAAAAGCTAAGTTTCAACTACATTTACTCAGAAGGCTTTCGTGAGGACATTTATGACATGGTAGCTTATTTAATAGGAGAGTCATACTTACATGTGAAACTTGTTTATAAATATCTGGAGACACGGCCACACACAGCCGTCTCCTTAGCCCAGCACTGACAGGCTGGTCCAGGTGTTGTAGTAGGGTTGGGGGTTATTGATTCATCTTGGTTTCTCCTTCAGAAAGTACATAAGTTTCTAGCTGTTTTCTGAACAGGAGAGTCTCCTAAGTCTCTCCCTTTCTAAGGGATCCCTAAAAAGGTTTTTTAAAAAAAATCCTCATCTGAGGATACGTTTTCATTGATTTCCAGAGAGAGAGAGGTAGAGAGACAGAAACATCAATGTGAGAGAGAAACATTGATCAGTTGCTTCCCATACTCACTCTGACCGGGAATCAAACCAGCAACCTTTTGGTGAGTAAGACGACACTCCAACCAACAGCCACATGGTCAGGACAGGGTTTCTAAAGAGTTTTAGATAGCTGTTTGCATCACAGATACTGACCTTTTATTTAAAAATTTATACAGGTACTGGTGTACTCTGAAGTGGCTATTCTGAAGGTTATCAGTTATTTAATATGTCACTAAAATATATTATGATAAAAACTGTATGTCAGGTTTTCATGTTAATATCCTATTTGTTTATATAGGGATTGGCAAAGCACCATGCTTTTTGCTTTTTTTAAAATATATCTTTATTGATTTCAGAGAGAGGAAGGGAGAGGGAGAGAGAGAAGCATCAATGATGAGAGTCGTCATTGATCGGCTGCCTCCTGCACGCCCCCGACTGGGGATGGAGCCTGCAACCCAGGCATGTGCCCTGACCAGGAATCAAACTGCGATCTCCTGGATCCTAGGTCGATCCTCAACTGCTGAGCCACGCCTGTCTGGGCAGAACCATGCTTTTGAAGTTTATAACTTTCTACTAAATTCTTTTCATGTTAATTCTAATCTATAAATGTTACTTGTTAAAATTATCTTCTACTGCAATGCATATAAAAATTTCTAAACTTTCTTCATAAGGCCACTCCATGCCCAAAAGAACCAAATAAAGAGATGATAAATGATGGAGCTTCCTGGACAATCATTAGTACGGATAAGGCAGAGTATACTTTTTACGAGGGGATGGGCCCTGTCCTGGCCCCTGTCACACCTGTGCCTGTCGTAGAGAGTCTTCAGGTGAGACCACCTACTCACAAGTTGACTTTTACCTCTTTGTAACTTCTCTTAACTATAACTTAGCCTAATTTTATTTCACAATAAGTTTGCGTTTTCTCCAAATACTGTGTTTTGGGTATTTTGTTATACATTATTGGTTAATAGAAAAACAAAAATAGGAGCCTACTTTTATGCAAGCAAATTTAAATTTAATACCAACTTGTATGTTATCTTGATGTTTTTAGCTCACTTTGTCTTTATAATCGTGATTTAAAAGAAGCATTTTAATTACCCATTTTTCACAAATGATAAGTGAATAAGAAACTAATCTGTGCATTTTAATGAGAAATGAAAAGTTTTCTCAGTGTTCGAATTTTCTGTGAATTGTAGTTGAATGGCGGTGGGGACGTCGCAATGCTTGAACTTACAGGACAGAATTTCACTCCAAATTTACGAGTGTGGTTTGGGGATGTAGAAGCGGAAACTATGTACAGGTACTTGGTAAAACTTTTTGCATCCTCCAGAGTTTGGTGGGGGTGGGTATATGAGACTCTTTCCTGATACTGGTTGTAATATATTAAGCAGCCCAGTTTTAAGTTTTAGTTCTAAAATTGGTCATGTATTTGTGTTTCCTCCTCAGATGTGGAGAGAGCATGCTCTGTGTCGTCCCAGACATTTCTGCATTCCGAGAAGGTTGGAGATGGGTCCGGCAGCCAGTCCAGGTTCCAGTAACTTTGGTCCGAAATGATGGAATCATTTATTCCACCAGCCTTACCTTTACCTACACACCAGAACCGGGGCCTCGGCCACATTGCAGTGCAGCAGGAGCAATCCTTCGAGCCAACTCAAGCCAAGTGCCCCCTAATGAATCAAACACAAACAGCGAGGGAAGTTACACAAGCGTCAGCACAAATTCAACCAGTGTCACGTCATCCACAGCAACAGTGGTATCCTAACTACCGTCTTGTTGCCAGGACTTAAACTGACTCTAGTGTGGCAAAATGTTGACAAAGAGAGAGAGAGAAAAGTGAACAATCTTTTGTGGTTTCTTGGGAAAACTTTTCATACCAGGTGATACTATTCAAAAGCCCCATTACCTGCAAGTGCTGATTTGAAGTGCAGAAGCCACAGTAAAACAAACAGAAAAAACATCAAAATGTACAAACTATTGGAAATCGATTTTTTTCAGCTGTTATTTTTGGTTGGTTTTTGTTTGTTTTTGTTTAAATGGGCAAGAAGTAGAGATGTGGCTGGAGTAAAAGTTAATGGAACTAGAAGACACAAATCTAACATAGTTTTTATGGACCAAGGAACTTGTATAAGCTTTAGTAAAGGTACATTTTCACCATGCCTTTTTTATCCCGCCATGTGTAGTACACCTTTGTTACCAAATAGGTTCTTGTCCCTGCCCTCTGAGCTTTTGCTCGCAAGTGCATTCAGGCTGCAAGCCTGATCGTGCTTGCTGAGTCTCCTTACCGTACTCTTCCAGGTTTTTATGGTCTAAGGCTGGAACTGTTCTTTTTTTTTTTTTTAAAGCTTAAATCTTATGACTCTTCATGAGTTGAAATTGTTTTGATTTCAGCAAGTCAGATCTTGTAAAGGCCTACATACTTTTTTTAAGATTATATGAAGTCTGTGCAAAAGCTTTAAGAAATGCCTCTGCCTTGCCTGCAATACATGCAACATACGTGAACTAGTCTCCATTCTCAGACATTTGGCAATTTTTCTGTGTTTTCTTTAAAAAAAAAAAAGTATTTATAGCGGTTATCCAAGTGGTTCTAACATTTACATGGAATTAAATGTAGCCATTTGGTCATGAATGCGTTAGTGGCATAGAACATGTTGAAGTGTTCTCTCCCCTACCCCATCATACATGTGTCGCCATGTTTCAGGATGTGTTCAGGTTCCCCTCCCTCCTGATCTTGTACATAACTTGTATTATGTGTAAGTTAAACATTTTATTTTGAACTTGTAATGTTCCCAGTGATTTCATTCAGTAGGGTGTTTTCTGCCTTCTTGGCACATAATAAAAAATCATAGAAGTGTTTGCTACCAGGTGGTAGATGGTGCCCTTATTGTATGAGGAAAATCTCAGCAAAAGCATGTTTTTATTTACTTTTTTTTTGGTAGCCTAGTCCAAGATGTCATTGTAACCTTAAAACAAGATGCTCTTATTAGATGGTGAACTAAAATAGCTGGAAGGCAGTACTTTAGAAACAGATAGTTGTGAGATTATAAAAATGCAAGTGTAACTTATCTTTCTGTTTCTCTCTCTGCTTTTTTTTTTTTTTTTTTTTCTCCCTTCGGTCTTTCCCAGAGCTGAGCGTCTCCACAAATGTCTCCTACTCAGAAAACAGAAAACATTTCTTTACCCTTCACTTAAGATTTGGTTGCATTGGGGCTGTGCTGGCCTTGCGGGCTAAGCTCACCGTTTCACATTGCTTCCACTTCTGTACTTTGGTCATGCCTCTGTTCGGTTCCTTAGAAATTGCAGCAGACTTGTTGGACTACATTTAGTACAGGAACCATGTGTGCAATGTTGTAGGACACAGCCTGGTAACACAATCATCCTTCTTAGAGTAAAAACTACCTCTAGACTGTGGTAAGCTTTTTACTGTCCCATAAAACAGGAGCCAAAGTACCTTATGAACGCAAAACTGTAAGTTCAGTATTTCCATACAGAACATTGTCTTTCTGGTGTCCTGGGCTATTTTGAAAAAGTTTCCATCAGTAGATTTTTTCAACATCGCTAGTAGCATTTTTTTTTCCAGCTTTGCTATCGTCACTTATTCTTTTGCTCAGACTATGTCATTGTAAATACGATTCCTAACATCTTTAAATCACTTTTCCTCAGTTTTCAAGGGGAAGTCATTTATTTGTAAAGCACGTAAGTGGTTAAATCAGAGTTACTGTGGTTTTCTCTTTCTGCAAGCCTTTTTAATTACCGCAGGCTGTATTAGACTATATATAGCCTTCTCTCCAGATCTGCTCTAGTCACTAGCTTCTCTCTTGTAAGCTAATCCCGCCTCACTCTTTAAATCGTGTCAGTGATCAAGGGCAGAATTCAGTGTGGCCTTATTATCTCTCTTTGTTTTCACTGTTTACTGGCTTTTTCTTACAGACTTGCTTATTTCTGAGTAGTATTTATTCCCTCTGTTGAGTCATGCCAGCAGCCTTTACACAGGGCTTTCTGTTCAGTGTACAGATATTTTCAGTCCTGCTTTATTTTTAATGGTTCACAAGTTTCTCCACTTCGCAGGTTTGGTATTTGGTTACAAAGTTACATTAAATTAACTGATATCAGATGAGCTACTTCTGAAGAACAAACTATTTTTCCCCCAGCTTTGCAGCTCAAAATAATTCTTCAAGTTTATTAAAATTAACTTTCGCTTTTCTGTTATTTAAGTATATCTTATTTCTGCTGTTTCTTTTAATAAGATATTTGAAATATTAGCCTATAAACTCTTCCTGTTTGTTTTTCTGAAAGTCCAAGAATGTACTTACATAGGCATTTCCCCTGCTATATTTTGTCATTCTGCACACCACAAACTAAAGACTGAAATGATTTGTCTGTTGTAGTTACTGTTAAAGCAGTTCTTTTGTCAGCTGCTTAAAAAAATCTTTTTCATGGATTTGTAAATCATTCTAGTGTTTAATTTATAGGAGCCTTGCCCTCTCTTTGTAGCAGAAGGTTGGTCTCCCTCCCCCACGGTGGCTTTGTTAGAGATGCCAGTCATTTTCCATCGTGAAGACTCTTAGAATGGCAACCACTTCAGTTAAAGGATAGTATGTTTGAGTTCTTGATTTTTAAATTCTGTTTTAGAAGTGTATTTTATGCTCTCATGATTCTATGCAGTTTCTAAAAATATGCATAGAAGCTGAGTCTCATCCAGTATGTTTTATTAGTTCCATTGAATTGATCACACATTGGGAAGGCAAGCTAAAGGTTTTAAATGGAAAATGAAAATGGCCCTTTGATTTTGAATGACTTCAGAATTGAACACTAGTGTAATATTTAACCTGCTGCTGACTTTCCTTAAACTGTGGCAACTGAAGGCATCTTCATATTTATATTAATTAGTGAACTGTTTGTCTCTCTTACTGCACAGACTTATTTGCGATCATAACTGGTTAGTTTTTTTATTTTTCTAATGAAACTGGTACTATCTGTGCCCTCACAAAAAATTCCCAATGCAGTTTTTGAAAACTAAACTAATTAGTCATGTTTAACCAGATAATCCATGGGGGAGGGAGGTTCCCTTTTGAAACAAAATGCTACTCAATCATTAACCAAGTTACTTACTTTTGATTTTGAAAGCAGCTGTTTCTGAGGAGTACTGAACAAATGTGTGTACTTTTCTGTGCCAGACTTTTGACTTTGTTTCAAGCACTGTAATGTGGGTTGGATGGTTAGAAACAATAATATATTAGGGTTTCTATTTAACCCTTTCAGGACTGAACTGTATCCCCTTCATTAATTTTCCCTGTGTTGTGATAAATGTTTGCCAGCATTCAGTACTGTGTTGGTCCAAATGTAGGTTAATATGCTCATTTTTAGCTTATTTCTTGTACCTTGCAGCATGCTCTACACATTCAGTCCTTAAGGGGTTTATTTTACAAACTGTGCGCCTGTAAGGTTTGTTAGCAATAAGATAGAAAATTGAGCAAGTTTATACCATAATTTTGTAGAAAAAAAGAATCTGCTCAGTTCAATATTTCATTCATGAGAAACCTGCAATACGGGCAGTTTCAAGGAATAAATAAAAAGGAAATGTAAACCATTGTAAAAGTCTTCTGTTGAATGTGCCTGATGTGTGCATTATTGTCTTGGTTTCGGAATACTTCACAAAGACAGAATTAAATTCCATATTAAGGTTTGCGCATTTACAGTCCTTCCTCTCTCCATCACAGCAGAGTGGTAGCTGTGCTGGTTTCCTCTCAGTGTTTTATTTTTTTTTTTAATTTTTTAAAATATGTCTTTATTGATTTCAGAGAGGAAAGGCGAGGGAGAGAGAGAGATAGAAACATCAATGATGATGAGAGAGTCATTGATAGAGCCCGCAACCTGGGCATGTGCCCTGACCGGGAATCGAACCCTGATCGCCTGGATCCTAGGTCGACGCTTAACTACTGAGCCACGCCCGGCCGGGCTCTCTCAGTGTTTTAATTGTGCTGCTTCGGGTAAAGAGAGGTCTCTTTCCTCCTTTGTAAATGGGGAAGTGGGCTTTGTCACTCTGGGGGCCTGTCTCCCAATTCAGGAACATTTCAGGCTAATCTCAACTAGACTGGAGAATATCTAATTGCAACTTGCTTAATACAAGGTTGCCATTTGGCCTGGTGTACTAAAGAACAAGTGGTTGTGCTTTTGCTGGGGGCTCCTAATTAGAGAGAGTTTCCCTATTTTGTTTAATAGGGAAACAGTAAAAGGGGAAGTTATATATTTTTTAAATCATAGTTTATTTCTTATCTGACCTTCCTCCAAAGAAAAAAGTATTGAATAAAGTTACCAGGATTTTGCTAAAGACATCTTGCTCTAAAAATAGTAATTATTAAGTAAGGAACAATTTAGTTGGAATTTGAGTTGTGAGGCCTCTAAAAGGCTAAGATTGATAGTGGTTACTTGGCTTAGAATTCAGAAGAGCAGAGTAAGCTTGTACCCCTTGCAGTGCATGATCACTCTCCAAGCAGTCTTATGAAAGATCATTGTGTGCATGCAGGCATATTGTCATTGACCCCTAGATGGTTGTCAGTGACAGGGATGGAGAGGGCAGGCTGCACATGCTTCTAGTGGTGAGTGATCCCAGAAGGCAGTCGTCGTCTCTAAAACAAAAACAAACTAGAAACACTAAATAGAAACCCTAAAAAAGTTTAGTGCTGGAAAACACCAAGGGAGACAGATTAAGTTGATGCATATAAACTACAAATGAGGTGATTCATCTTGACTTATACGTCAGGTCCTGAAGCCGAAGGCCAAGAGACAGAACTGCCATGGGCCCTGTCAGGACCCGCAGGACTGGACAGTTACACCCCGTTCCTTGTGCTAAGGTCGGGCAGTTCATGTGCCTGGCACATAGGTGGTCAGTAGTTAAAGGAGTTGTATACACTAGAAATCATGACTCATCTTGGTTTCTAGAAAAGCAGACATACTCTTACAGAAAAGGGCTGGGTTTTAACTACAAGAAACATTTATACTAAATAGTTATTTTACAAGGATTTTTTTTTTTTTTTTTTTTTTGCTTTGCGGAAGTAGTACTTTAAATGTGCTATTCTATGGGAAAAAAATTAAAGGTAAGTATAAGTTCAGGTGTATATCAAGTTCTCACTAGCATGATAAAGGTAGTCCCTGTTCTTAATCTTATATTAACTTGAAAGTGTCCAAATGCCAGGTGTTTGGATTTTTAAATTATAATTGTAATGCCCGGACCTCTTGGCTGATGTTCTTAATCCCCCTATACATATAAATATGTACTAAATTACACAGCTCTACAGAGTCATCCTGGATACTTCAAAACATTTTCCGTCTTCTGGGTGAAGATGATGGATCTTAATCTCTTTCGTAGCCAAGTCTAAGGAGGACAAGCGTTAGGGGGACCAGCACTCAGGAGACAGGAGAAGGAAGGAATGCCCCCCACCTGTGATGATGCTCAGGTTACAGGCGCCACCTGCCACTGGTTTATCTCAGAATCAGCCACATTCTGCAGCTCTCCACTGTTCATTGGTCTCATTTGTAATGGGGGCGGGGGGAGGAGGGCCAGAAATCCCTCAGCGGTGGTCCTGGCTCTGCAGCCTCAAAGCCTGGATACCTGCTTTGATTGTCCTCGGTCGGGTTCAGGCCTGGTTTTTGTTCATACATCCCAGAAAACAGTGATGGGGTTGTTTTGCATTTAATACTTAAAAGATCTTAAAATGTACACCTTCATATAATAGCCTTTATTGGAGCTTTTAAAATCAGAAACCAAGACTGTTTAAGGTAAGATTTTGTAAGAATAGTGGAAACTTAGAATTGAAGGGAAGCTTGAATCATGCTTAGAAATATCCCAGTGCTGGGAGGGCTGTGCTGACATAGGTGGGGTCTGGGGGTTTCTAGGGGGCCCTGCAGAGAAGAGCTGGCCCAGTTGGAAGCAGGGACTGGGGAGCAAGGCTGGGGGCCGGCAGGAGCACCTCGAGGCCTGGTGCAGCTCAGCACGTGGCTTGACTCAAGATGGGGAAGAGTGAAGGTGGGGAGGAAATGGAGAGAGGAGCAGGTTGGGGGTGGGGAGGAAATAGTTTTCGGTAGGCTGATTTTGAGATTCCTATTAGACTCCCAGTTAAAATGCCCAGTAAGCAGTTACACCTCCTGGTCTGGAGCTCACGCTGAGGTCTCTGGGAGTCAGTCACACAGATGGCGTTAAAACCCTTAAGCCCGGTGAGACCACCAAGGGAGGTGAGAAGGTAGGAAAGACGTCCAGGACTGAGCCCCAGGCAGCCCCTGCTTAAAATCACACTTCTCAAACTGTTGTGTGTGTAGGAACTCCAGGCGAGGGTGTTAAAATGCCTGTCTCAGTAGGTCTGCTGGTGTGGGTCTCCATGTCCCGAGTTTCTAAGGGACTCCCGGGTGACATGGATGCCGGGGATCTAGAGACCCCCCACTGAGGAGGGAGGGCCTCGTGTGTCCCAGACAGATGGGAGTGATGGACGAAACGAGCGTGCCTCTTCAGTCCATAAAAATGATTATTTTTAACCAACATCAGTTTTCCAAGTCACTGTTAACTCTAATGGTTTTAGAATTAGCCTCATTGTTTCTTAAGTACAGAATTAACATTTCTCTTCACACTTGAGAAGGCCTTATGTTCCAGATCATAAGTGGGCGAGTCAGATTCTCGTCACAAGCTGAGAATGTGGCCTATCCGAAAACGGAAGCGTTCACACCCCAGTGCAGTCAGGATGCACGGAGGCCTGCGTTGTGTAAGGATGCGTTAACTCTGGGCCTTTCAGCATCCGAGGCAAAACTGCTGTCCCCAGAAATTACAGGAACATCGAAGAGCTCCTGATTTTCACTCTTTGGTTTGGAAAAAACCCAAAACCCTTCATTTTTAATTGGGTTCCCTTACTCATGAGAGCAATTCTACAAATTCAGAGAGGCTAAATTATCACAAAAACCTAAATGCGTGGCGTCTGCACTAACGAGGTTTCACGGACAGAGACGGTGCTCAGCTGTGCGGGAGCCACGCTCTCCTGTTAAACCAGAGAAGCCTGGTGGTGTGGCTGGCGCTGGGAAGGCCATCTTCCCCTCACTGCTACTTTAGACCTAAATGAAACAATAGACAATTTCCTTCTAGGGGGTGGGATTGCGGATGGGAGGTGAGCTGAGAGCCGCACAGTACAGGGAGGGATCCCCAGAAATGTAACAGCCCCCCACCCCCTGCGCACACCCGCCTCCACCACGCTCCTGCTTGCAAATATCTCAACAAAACCAAGGAGTCTCTTGGGAATGTGATGTCTAACACTTTCTGTCACGAGATTTGGATGCTGGCCGAGTGTGTAAGGAGCAGAGCTCTGCACCCCGAGGAGTTTGGTTCCCCCCGGCAAGCGGAGAGCAGGGCGTGGCTTTGCGGGCAGGCGCTGGCGCCCCGGCAGCTGGAAGCTTTGCTGTTGAATTTCTTCCTTCTAACCTGTGCAACAAACGTGGAGGTGTTTTTAGAAGATTCAAAGCGGCCCATTAGGGCAGAGGAAATACCGTGTGTTCTGAGCTGTTTGAAAGAGACTGCAAACCCGTATTCCGTTGGCTAGACGCAGAGGCTTCATCAAAGTCGCTTTGAGGTGTCGCCTGCCCCCTTCCCTAGCTCAGTGACAGCGGTGCCGCCTCCCCTTTGGAACTTCCTTGCCCTGGGCTCCCGGGACCCCCGGCTTCCCCGCTCAGCAGGCTGTGCTGGGTCCTTCCCCTTCCCCTTCCCCTTCCCCTTCCCCTTCCCCTTCCCCTTCCCCTTCCCCTTCCCCTTCCCCACGGGCTAATCCTCGGAAGCCTCGGGCAGGGGCCAGGCTCCTCTTCCCCAAACGCTCCTCCCGGTGATCTCTCCCTTCCAGTCTGGGGGCTCGCTCCCCGGTTCATGTTTCCCACCCAGGCTGCTCACGCGAACCCCAGGACTGGGGAGCTAACTGCTTGCTCGGCATCTGAAGGGTAACAGGCGCCGCAGACTTGGATCTAAACTCCCGCGTGCTTCCCCCGGCCCCGCTCCTCGGCCCGCCGCTCCCCGGGCCCAGCCCGCCCTCCCCTTCGGTGACCGGCGCCTCCTCCTTCCAGTGGCTTCCGTGGCATCTTGATTCCTTTCTTGCTCTCGCCCCACATCCAGCCCGTCAGTAAAGCCAGCCAGTGACTCCTTCAAAACGTGCACAGGCCCTGAGCCCATCGCCTCCCTGAGCGGAGCCGTCGGCCCTCAGGTGCACAGTCACCGCTCCCTCCCCGCTCCTCAGCCTCCTCCCTGCCTTCCTAGAGCCTGCTCCCCCCAGCAGCTGGGGTGATTCTTTGAACAGGTGTCCCCCTGCCGCTGAAAGCCCTGCAAGGACCCCGTCCTGCTCCGGGTGCGGCCCTCGCACCCCCACCTGCCTTGCAGCCCCTCTCCCGGGCTCACTGCACTCTGCTGGCTTCCCTGTCTTTCCTCGATTTTACCAAAAGTGCTCTCACCTGGGGCCTTTGCTTTGGCGGTTCCCTGTGTCTGGAACAGTCTTTGTCAGATGTCCCCAAGATCTATGCTGGCCTCGCTTCCCGCCGGTTGCCATCTCTAAACACCTACAACACCGCGTTTGTGTTCCCATCGCGCCCTGTCCCCTCGACCTGCTTGGTTTTTCTTCAGGGCAGTTACTGCCACCTGGCATTTGGTGTATTTACTGATCCACTTGTTTATTTCTGTCTCCTCCAACCAGCATGAAAGCTCCTCGAGACCGGGAACGTGTTTCTCACTGTGTCCCCAGACCCTAGCATAGTGCCTGGCACATAGTAGGTACTCAATAAATACTTGCCAAGTGGGTGACTGTTTTCTGGTCACACCACTGGACGGTGTGTGCAGTCTACCTCCACCACCCAGATCCCTCCTTTAATTCAGAAGCTCGAGTAAGAACGGGACACTGCAGCGACAAGCATCTGGAAGAGACAGGAACCATTCGGGACCAGAGACAAGAATATAGACATTGGAGTGAAGGAATCCTTGGCAGCCAAGAATATGGGTTGTAAACAACCAATTTGGTGTTTTTTTTCAATGAAGTTTATGTTATTAGGAAAAACAAAGTGGGTAGGACTGTCCACTCATTGGGGGATAGTTTGTTAGGGTATTAACTAATTTGCATTTAACGTCGGGGGTTGGATTTGTAAATATTTTCCAAGGAGGTGGTTCACACAGCCTTTTGTGTGACAATCAGGATTTTCTTACGTACCTAACGGTACCGAGTATTTGTGGAACCTGTGCCAGATTTATCGTCTTGAATTCTCACCAATATAGAGAGAAAGATGCTCTTGTCCCCTTTTTCAGATGAGACACTGGCTCAGTGCACAGACGCTAAATAGCAAAGCCAGGAGGTGAACTTTTTCCAGCTGGCACCAGAGGACCTGTTAAATCTGTGGAACACCAGTGACATCTGTCAAACACCACATAAACGACTACGATTAAGTTGTTTTTTTAAGTAGTTACTTAATAAACAGAATAGTCCGGTGTTCCTGTGGCCCAGGGGGGCCGTGAGGAAATTAATGAGATGCTCAAGGTGCCTGGAGTAGAGGAAGTTTGGGAACCTCTGCACTTGTGGTTAAGAATGAGTGCTTTGGTTTAACCCAGTATTTGCTACTCGATGGAATCAGGGCCTCTCCCCCACTGTAAGCGTTTTTATTTTTCAGCCAAGTAATGCAACCCTAAGGTTAAAGAAAATCAGAGGGTCCTAAAAAGCATCAATGAAAATCACACTCGCACCACCTCTCCCGGTCTCTTCCCGCTTCCAGAGCCGACCACGTTCAACTCGGCTCTCTGCTGGCATTTACCTCCGTATTTCTAAATACTATGCATATGCTGTTTCTTGATGTGTTAACTTTATCTGCCAACCTCTTGCCATGGTAGATGTGGCTTTGCTTGTGTATACCTGTCTGCCCATTTCTCTCTTCCTTTCCTCCAAATATAATTACAAAACAATTTTCATTTAAGTCATTGGTCAGTGTTTAAGTAACATTCTTCATCTGTAAAATGCGGGTAATGATATCTGCTTGCTGAGATTGCTGAGGAAGGTAAACATGCAATTAATTGAATATGTAAAGTGGTTGGCAGAAGGCATTCATGTGATGCTGAGTCTGATTTGGATCATGTGGAAACTCAGCTGTAATTTTAGGGGAAGGCAGCTGCCTGGGAGAGAAAGGGCAGACGTGTTTCTGTTGGAAGCCAACTGGCATTTATCACCTGGTGCGGGAGGTAAGGGGCGTCTCACCTATGTATGAGCAGCCATCTGAATTCTCTAGTAAGAAAGATGAATGCGCCCTGTTCCCAGTCTCCCAGAAACTGTTTGTCATCATGAATTGAGCTTCACAAAATTTAGGAGGTGCCCCAGGCAGCAGAGAATATAAAAGCTGAGCTGGGAGAAGTTAGGCAGATTTCTCCCTCTCTGCCATAGAAGCAGACGCTCTGCTTAAGGAAAGCCGAGCTAGGACTTTGAATTTCTTCAAAACCCAGAGGCATTTTAATCTACAGATGGCTAGAGAGGGGCTTTTGAATGAAGGGACTGAATCCTGGAGGGGAGGGGAGCCTCCAACTATACTCTGCACAGAAGGTCAAGGGCATTGAACTCAAAGAGCCTTTGAGTCAGTGATGGGTCCAGGAGGTGGAGACTGAATCGGGGCTCACTGGCCCGCGGTGAGCCTGCTCACCTTCAGGATAGGAGGCCACCTTCCCTGGGGAACAGGTGAGGTCACCAGCCAGCCACTTCTCTAAACGACTTCCTTGGCTTTTTCTCCTCTGGGAGCTTGAAGGTGTCCTAGTCAGCGTGAGATAAACCCGTGTTTGAGGCCACACAGGTGTGCGGGATCCCACAGATGCCAACAGCTAGAATATAAGGGCCCCAGCATCCGGGTGTTCTCACGCTGGGCAAGGACAAGCAGAAGCAAATATTGAAAAAAAAAAAAAGTTTAAAAGCAAATGTTGACACTAAACTGAGGACTCCTTTGAACCAACATGAGGAGAGATAGCCAAACAAGCCAGGCCAGCTCGGTTCCCGTTGGGGCGGGGCAGCCCCCGGGAGATTAGCAGTATTGATTGCTGGTTTATTTTGTGAGATAACCAAATTACAGGTTGATTATAAAATTGCGTCTCAGCGGGTCTCCCATCAGCCTGTCTGGGCCAGCGGGCTGTGACCCTAGAGCAAGCTGGCTGGCAGGGCATGCCCCCCAGCACACCCATCTGTCTGTGGCTTCCCAAGGCCACCGTGGACTCCTGAGCGAGGGCCTGTGACAGAAAGAGAAACTGCCACGTCTGAGCCCAGAGCCTGGCGCACAGGGAAGCAGCCCCCAGGAAATGAGATTCGGTCCCCATTCCTTGCCCAGGCGCTTCCTCTCTAAAAGCCCATTTATATAAAAGTCTGCACCTTGCAAGTGCAGGCGCGTGGGGGAGGGGCAGGGCCACAGGGCAGAGCGACCTGGGATGACAGCTGGGGAACCGAGGTCCCAGGCCCAGCCGCTCCGAGATGGACAGGGAGGGATGGGCCGCTTCCATTTTTTGAAGCACCTGGTATGTTACAAAGTAAGGAAATGGCCCGTAATCCCACACCCCAGAGATATGAAAGCGTAGGTTTGTGCAAAGTCCTATGGGTGCTCCAAACAGCTGTATTTATAATGTCCCCAAACTAGAGACAGCCCAAATGTTCACCAGCTGATTGGAGAATCAATGAATTGTGGCCTATCCGCATGTAATGGGTTGAATGGTGGCCCTTCCACATAGATCCACGTGCTGGTCCTCAGAACCCGTGACTGTGGCCTTTCTTGGAAAAAGGGTCTTTGTAGATGTAATAAGTTAAGGATCTCAAGATGAGGCCATCCTGGATTATGCAGGCGGGTTCCAAATCCAGTGACAGGTGTCCTTGTAAGGGGCATACAGAGGGAGGAGGCAGAGACTGGAGCGGTTCAGCCACAGCCCTTTTGGAAACACTCTGTAGGTTTTCTCCTTTGGTTAGCGTTTTCGGTACGCCTGGTGATTGCCAAGAAACTGACCATTTGCAAATTAAATGTATTAGATACACATGTACCTAAAACATTTGAAAGACAAAATTATATTCTCAAACTTGTTTTTTACCATAAAGCCATGTTTAATGGGGGCTGTGGATATTCTATATGAGCAGGGGGAGTGGCCTCCAAAGGGCCAACGACGTCTTACAATTGTGCTGAGTTGAATGGGGGCGAGTGGAGAACCCCTTTCTGAACCTGCCCTGGTCACATAGCTGTCTTGTTTTTTGTGTGTCTGAAACCTTTCTTGACTCTGTCCGGTGCTTCCCTTTCCCAAAGCCATCACTCTTGTCCACACCTCCTTTATCTCCTGCGTGGGCATCTCCAGTAGCCTCCTAACGATCCTCTCCTTGTCCACTCTGGTTCCCACACCACCTTTCAGACCCTCTAAAGTAGAAATGGCATCACATCGCTTCCTCTTAAACCCAGCAGCCAGTACTGCTGGTCGGCGTCCCAGAGGGAAAGACAAAATTCCCAGCAAACCGAGTGGAATCCTTTAGAGTCAGGACCCTGCTTGGCCGCCCACCTCCCCTCTCCCCCACCCTGCACCACCCACTCTGCCTCCTCTCTCCCTCTCCAGGTCCTTTGCCGGCCTCTCCCTCTGCCTCAATGCCTTTCCCCTCAACATACCTCACCTCGAACTCTTACTCGACTGAGCTCGGTCCAGATATCACTTCTGGGAGCTGCTCCCTGTCACCCCGTCCCCACCGCAGCCCTCCCTCTCCTGGCGCCCTGTCCCTCCGTGCGTGATTATTTGCTCACTGCCTGCTCCCCCAAGAGAGACTCGGCTTCATAGGCGTATGGGCAGGTGTCTTTCGGCACAAGGGCATGGGCTGGGGAGAACTTTTGTCCCTCTTTTCAAACCCCAGGCACCTGAAAGAGTAACTAGCACTTGGTAATTGCTCAAGTAAGCGTCAGTGAAACGATGGCCACGGGAATGAGTCGGTGAATGAATGGATGAGGGAATGAGCGAATGCTGTGCGTATCACTCTCACTCCCCGTGATGCAGCTCAGACCCAAGCACAGAGCTTACTTAGACAAGCATCACCCAGCAGAGTTGCTAATTTTGAGTTTGGAAAATGCCCATCTGGTGCCCAGTGGACACCCTGGCCAGGGGAGGGGCCAGCTCTGGACCAAAGGCCTTCTCTGTCCCCACACCCCTCAGGATCCCAGGCCCTCACCCGCACTCTGGTGGATCCCCGAGTCTACACGTGTGGGACCTGGCTGCCCCAGGCCACCTGGCAAGTGGCATAGATACGGTCTCTGAGGAAAGCTTTCCCAGAAGAGCAGATACGGGAAATGTTATCAAGATCACCCAGAAAAGTAGTTTCTAGAATTACTGCCGAGGGTGAAAATTTAAGGTGGATGAAAGAATGAGAATTCTTCCCGAGGCGGGGCGGGGAGAATCTCCCTTCCAATCGTGATCACTTATTTCCCTGAAAATAAAAGTGGCAGCACCCGCTCTGAACTTCCAGCCTGGGAAGGTGCAGAAGTAGTATGAAGTACTTACCTAGAAATCGAGTTACTACTTGCAGTCTGAAGATATTAAGTGCGTGCTGGTGAAACCAGTGCACCATTTAGTCATTTGACAAATAGTAATGGAACACCTGCTACGTGTCAGGCTTCTGCTTGGCACTGGTGTCAGCTGCAATGCTGCCCTTAATTTGTCCCCTTTCTGGGCTTTCTCAGCATTTTTTTTGCATATGCTGTACTTAAGTGTATGGACATTTAAAAAAAAAAGTATGGATTTTATAGCTGAATGCCTGGGTCTCATTGCTGGTTCTGCCATTTTGGAGCTGTGTAAACTTGGGCAAATTACTTAACCTCTCTGTGCGTCTTCAACCCTGAAGTGGGAACTAAGGATACAACCAGGGCACCGGGGTTTTTGTTTTTTTACCAGGATTGCACAAATACTTGTAAGTGCTGGAGTGGTACCCAGCAGGCGTTAGCCCTGCACACGTTTGTCACTGTTGGTTATTAGCATCTCTGGTGGTACAGACAGAGCCCTCGTGTCTGCCCCACCATCCCTTCCCCCTTCTCCCAGCAGCATGACAGATCTTTATGGGGCATAGCAGCCTCCCCTCCCGGCTCAGCCTCCTGTCACTGTGGGAGAGCAGCATGGCCCAGATGGGAGCCGTCAAAACACCGCGGTTCCGCCTCCGGAGACGGGCCCGGCCAGCGAGGCCCAGGGACCTGGCAGCAGCCCAGCTGGCTTCCTCCTGTCCGGTCCCAGTGAGTCTGGCAGCTTGGGTGGGGGCGGCATTGCTGCCACCCTCTTACCTGACGATGCGACACACACAGTGGAAGCCTGAGTTCAGACACGGGGAACGCGGAGTTGTGGGGTCACTGGGTGAAAATCCAAATCGGGTTCCCAGTTCTTCCGTTACCAGGTCAAGAAATTTCTTCTGGCTTAAACCAGAAATGTTCTCCGTGCCAGGGAAGACGCTGCGAAACCCATCACACAGCCATGGGACACGGGTTTCTTGAGTGCCGTCTACCTGGCAGGACGCGCCTGGTTAGTGTGGGGACAGGCTGTGCCGCTGATGTCAGCTACCTGGCTTTCCAGGAGACACACAGGAAGACCCGGGCACTGTCTCGGGACATTTGGGAAAGAAGACGCTGTCTGCTCACCCCCCGGGACCCCAGAGCCCAGCCCTGTCCATCTCTGCGGCCACGGTCTCACCTGCTCAGGGCAGAGAAGCACTGGGGGGTCCACTTCCCCAGGACAATGCCCGCTGGGCCAGCACAAAGCCCTCGGGCTCCACAGAGGGGCGGGCAGTTGGGACACGTGCGCTTAAGCTGAGAGGAGTTTAAAACGAAACACTAAGCTTGCCCATGGTCATAGAGAGAGCACGCGCTTCCCTGGGACCCACGCAGGCGCTGGGTCCTTGTTTTTCTTTCGTGTCAGCGGGTACCGGCCTCTTACAAAAGATTCTCTTCTACCATCTTCTACAAGTCTTCACAGTGGGAGGGGAAAGCCACCCTTTGTCCACAAGTGTTTTAAGTTGACTTAGTAAAAATTGACATCTAGGGAGGTAAAGATAATGTTACGCGTTGGCCAGTAGATGGCAGCAAGTCTGAAGGTGGCGGGGACGCAGCTTGGGGTTGAAAGGAGCCGGGGCACAGGTGAGGCCCAGAGGCAGGCGGCTCGGGATGAAAGCGTGGACTGTAGGTGGCCCCGGTCCCCATCTTGACGAGCATCTTTGTAAAGCCCATTCGCATCGCTATGCTTCCCGGCGTTTATTGGGAAACAGAAATGGAGCGCCCGCGTTGTGTCCGAGCCACGCAGCTGGGAAGCAGGTCAGCAGCGATATCCGGAGGCTCAGGCATCAGGTGCCAGAGGTCGTGGGTTGGGGCCCATGCGTCTGGAACAGTAGAAAAGAGATGGGACGCTTGCCTAGAGCAGGCTCGACTTATCTTAATTTTCTCTCTAATGATACGAATCACCTGGGATGGGGGTGATTCAATAACCGGGACCCTCCCACCGAAATCCTCACTCAACGGAGTGGAGCCTGAGTTTCTGTATTTCTAACAAGCTCCCTCAGGATGCCGATGGGCTAGTCCTTAGACCACACTCCGAGTAACAAGGGCTCAGAGTCCCTTGAAACTCTAGCTTCTACAGTGGGTCCGTGTCACTGGAACAACCCTGGTCTGTGTGTAGTAGGACAAGAAAATTAGACACCAGCATTCCTGTAGGACCTATTACTCTATGGTCACCTTGCTTTTTACAAGATACCCCATTAAATTCTTTCAACACGCAATCCTGCGATTGCCTTGTATCCCCACTGTACAGAAAATGAACATGAGGATCACAGAGGCTTGGTCACTTGTCCAGGGATGAACGATTAACACGTGAAGGATTGAGGATTCAAACCAACATCAGACTGGTCCAATTCATATTAATTACTCAACTAATTCATGAACCCAAAAAATAATTATAAAATATATCTATGAATTAAGGGCTGTATGAGGCATTAGGACATACGGTGAGCAAAATAGGTGAGGTGCTGGCCCTCATGGAGCCTGTAATTTCAGAAGAAAAGGTGACATTTCAATGAGAAATAACACCACAGAGTGAAAACAGATTCCACACTGTGCCAGTTGCTGCCCCTCTGGTCCACACCTCCCTTACCTCTTGCCTAGAGGACTACAATGATCTTCTTGTCCCCTTGTCTGGGACACTCCTTCCCGGATCTTTACACGACTGGCCCTTTCTTATTACTCAGGCTTCAATTACTTATTACTTCAGCTCCAATGTGACCTGCTCAGGGAGGCAATACTTTGCATGTCAGATAAGAGTGTGGACTGTGGAACCAACACCTGGGTCTGCATTCTGGCTCCTCTCCCCATCAGCTGTGCCACACAGGGCGAGTTACTTTACTTCTCTATGACTCAGTTTACATATCTGTTCAAGAGTGAGAGCAGTGCCCACCCCAAGGGATTGCTCTAAGGATTAAATGAGGTAACGCGCATGAAACACTTAGAATAGCATCCATTATAGGAAGAGCAGCATGGAAGATTCCACTCCTGTTGCTCCCTGACCACCCTGTGTAACTCTGATGTACCCCCTTTTACTCACACTATCACTTCACCATGTTTGATTTTCTTTAGCCCAGTTACCAAGCCATTCATGTACTTACTTGTATGTTGTCTGTCTCTCTACCTCCAAAAGCTAACTAGAGGACCTGGGCATTCTCCATTCTCCACATGCCCCAGGTCCTGAAGCTGAGCCTGGCACACGGCAGGTTCTCAATAACTAAGAGGATGAATGAATAACCTGAGGCCAGGGTTCTGTGGGAAAACATAGTCGTGTTCTCTAGCCCAGGCCAGGCAGTCAGGAACGGCTGCCTTCTACGGGGAATAATTTTCACCCAACTCTAGGCTGTGCCCCAACACGAAAGCCACAGTCTCTGCCATTAAGAACAGATGATGGAAAGAAAAAGATGGGCTCTGTTGGCCTCCGCTGACCTGTTCCTTGAGTAGGATGAGCCTTCCCGGAAAATCTTTAGAGGCTTTTAAGCCCAGAAGTCAAAACTTGAAGAACATTTAGTTATTGGAGGTTAGAGCCAACAGTCTGTCTTGGATCGTGTTGTTCTGTGTCATACCTTTGACATTACACTTAAACATGGGTTTTTATATTTAATAAACAAACGGGCCTGAGAGATTCTCTGGAGCCTCCTGCTAACATAAATCATCTCCTGAACACACGCTGCTATTTGGACTGGGGATCTGGCCAAACGTTAAGGGAGGGTTGGGGAGGGGGGGAAGTCCTTATACACACAGCTGGAATTGCCAACCCATTCTTCAACGTTTCCAAAGCAAATGATAGAATGAAACAGAAGCATGGCTTTTGCTGAGCCCTTTTTCCAGTCAGTCAGAATTTTGAGTCTTCCCAAAAAATCAGCTATATGTTGGGGTCTGCCTCGCCCTAGGCTACTAGGAATATGAAATCAGGAGACCCAAGAATGATGTCCCCAGTCTGTAAATGCATTTCTCACCCATTTGCTGATTCCTGAAATCCTAATAGCAAAATCTGTCTTTCTGCAAAGACACAAGTGGCTTGAAAAGAGCACATGTATTTGGGAGGGAAAAGTCTGTAATTAAAATTCAGTCTAAGATGTAAGAGGTTGACCTTGGACCTTTTAGGTTGAAAGATTTTGATAGGGAGAAGGCAGAGGGTAGAGGATGGGAGCCACACAGAGAGAGGTAATAGGAAACTAGGAAAAGGGCAGTGCATCAGTCAGTTGTCGCTACATTAATGCTGTGTAACAAATCATGCAAAATTCAATGACATATATTAAGCATTTATTTCCTGCTCAAGTGTCTACTGGCCAACTTGGGTTCAGCTGCTCTGTGCTAGGCTCTGCTAGTCTTGGTTCTAAGTGGTGGGTCAGGTGCCCAATCTTCCCCACGTGTTTCTCATTCTTGGATCAGATGTAAACTGAGGAAACATTGAACACCTCTTCAGTCCTATGCTCAAAACTTGCTCCCTCACACTTCCACCTCCCCTCCCGCCCCTCTAAATTCTTTTGAACGAAGAAGTCACACAATCAATCCCAATATTTCTAGGGCAGGGAAGCACAGGCTTCCCATGGAGAGGTGCTGGTGTCAAGAGGAATGATGTTTACTGAACAGTAATTGAATCTTCCACAGGAAGCCTGGGAGGCCACCTTTACCAACCTCACAAGGTGCCTCACATTGAACCATTCCCTTTTAGCTTCATTGGGTCCTCACGGAATTAGGACAATGAATCTCAAATGGGGACCAGGGTCTGTAGGTCATATTATCCTCTCATGCACACAATAATTTTATTCTACGGAGGATTTTTCATCACTGGCCCCAAATTTCAGGGCTCCAGGCCCCACTCACTTTACTTCTTTGGGCCAAAATTGATGAGATTCAGCTTCCCTCTCTGGACCTTTATATTCTTGGTTCAGATACTGGGGGGCCAACATCACTCTCCCCAATAAATCCCCTTGTTAAATTCCCCTTGTAAAAATAATGGGTAAGGGGGCCTGGAGCTAGAGTTTCAGGCTCACCTTAACAAGATTACCTTTCATACAGGAAATTCAATATCAACGGTTATTTTCATAGTTAATCAGTGTATTTTGTCATTGCTGAGCTAAAAATAAGAAATTGACAGATCAGAGCTGACAAGGGCAGACCTAAACACATTTTCCTGTTTGCTGTGCAGCACGCCTGCGCGGGGCCTCTCACCTTTGGCTTTGATCTTGCAATTTGCTGGCAGCTGGGCACCCACCTAGATAAACAAGGAATGGGAACCTCAAGGACTGCGGGACAGCGCGTTTTTCTTCCCCTGGTGGTGTTGGTTCCTGACCAGAGTGCAGAGTGCCTGCTGCCCGGCGGGGCGCTAGTGAATCAGCGGGACCCGTTCTCATTATGAAAAAAAATCACCCAGGGAAAGCTGCCTTGCCTGCAGTGCTGCCGGGAGCCGGGCTCACTCCCCGACCTCCTCCCCTCCCGGGGCAGGCGTGTGCAGCTCTCTGCTCCACTCGTGCACCACGCGGGGGTTGGCTGAGAAAGGCAGGCGAGGGCCACGTGTTTCTCAGGAGTCATTAGGGTAGCGAAGGGGCCTCAGAATGAAGAATTAGCAACATTGCCTTTCCAGTTTTGTGGGCAATGAAGCCCTGGTGAGTCCACCTTTTTTAAAAAAATGTTTTTATTGATTTCAGAGAGGAAGGGAGAGGGAGAGAGAGATAGAAACATCGATGATGAGAGAGTCATTGATCGGCTGCCTCCTGCACGCCCCCTACTGGGGCCCAAACCCACAACCCGGGCATGTGCTCTGACCAGGAATCGAACCCTCACCTCTTGGTTCATGGGTAGATGCTCAACCACTGAGCCACACCAGCTGGGCCTTGGTGAGTCCACTTTTGAAGGATGAGGGGAGGGGTTAGGGAAATGAGGTAACTGGCTCATGGGGTCCATCTCTATCTGGGCCTTTGTGCAAATGACTCGGGGGCTGGTCCATGTCATGGGTACCTATCTTGGGCAAACTCTGGGCGGAGGACCCTGGAGAAGACCAAGGGCACTAGGCCTCCCCTCAGGTGCTTTGGATCGAAGGTTGGAAATAGGAACAGCACCTGACAGAGGTTTACAAACGCAAAGCAGCGTGGTCAGGTGGTGGTGGGTACACGTGTCATTGAACCCAACAAATGCTTATTGAGCATCTAATGCATGTGCTTTCCTCTTTATGAGCTGGCCAGAAGCAAAAGTAACAATTCCAACCGAGACTCATTGGTGAACGACTTTGGCTGACACCTTTGAACGCCATTGACGTGGTAAGTGCTCTTTAAAAAGATGACCTCTATTGTTCTCTGCCCTTCCCTCCAAGGTGGACACTGCCCTCCTCCCCCCATTTCATAGACAGGACTACTGAGGCACTTGCCCAACGGCTCACAGCTAGCAAGGTGAAGGACTCGAAATGAATCCCGGCAGCCTTGCTTGCGGTTGCTACATGACACCGTGTCACCTTGCTGCTTTCTCCCACAGGAGCGCCCTCCGCATTAGGCAGGACTTGTCAAATCAGCCAGCATAGCTCTCCCTGGAAATGCCACAGTTCCTTCATTTATTCCATGATGTCTGGAAAATTCTTTTCCCTGCCCTGGACCACTTTGCTCCTTGCTCAGTCCTAGCCTGTGACTCAGTGGCCCCCCAGTGGCTCACAGGCAGGGCTGTGGTAAGACCTGTTTCCCCATAAGTCCCCCTAGAGTAAGGCAAGTTTCAGAGCAGGCTTCTGAAGGCACATCCCGTGAGCCACCCGCGAAAACGCTACCTGGGGGATTTGTTAACAATGCGCGGTCAAGCCCCACGCAGGACCCTGGGGACAGGCCCAGGAACCTGAATTTGTAGTAAAGTCTTCCCCAGTCCCCCTGCAAAGGCGTGTTTGAGAACAAGGCTTTGCTTCCTTTTGCTTTGTACCAGGACATCTCTGCTTTGGGCTGGGGAAGTTGCTCTATTTATTCAGAAATAAGGACCTACACTTTCAAAGGACAGGGTGGAGCGGTACCTGGGAGCTTTGAATTGCAAATGTCAAGTCCTTGGATCTGGGCGAGTGTGACCCGAAACCTTACTTTCCTTCCATAGGAGCAGGTGTAGGCTCCTCTGTGGCTGGCAGCTGGCTTCCCCAAACACACGCTTCCCGTGTACCAGTGCACATGAATTGTTCCCTGGCTGGAGCACTTGCACCAAATTCAGAGAATTTGCCAGAAGGGTCTAGACCCAGGCACCTGCTTGATTCCCTCCAGGGCACTCAATTCTCTGTTGGGGACATTCTCTGGTAAGTCCTATTCCTGAGCCTTACTGCTTTGCCCCTGTTCCGAAAAGGCAAATGGATGCCTGCTCTGACCTCATGAGCGATGTGGCTCTGGGCAGCTCTCGCAACCTCTTTGAGTTTCGACTATACAATGAGGTTAATAAAACCCACCTCAAGGACCCATGAGGATGGGGAAGAGATGTGCACTTCAGACAGTGTGTTCTGACGTGAGCTGAGGACCAGAGGGGGCTTGCATTTTATGTGAACACTGAGAGACGGATGACTACTTCATGGGTACAGTTATTTGTGCCCATTTCACAGAGAACTGTGAAATCAGGAGATTGAAGTTTCTATGTTGTTAGGGTTGAAGTGTGCACCCCCAAAATTCATATGTGAAGTCATAACTCCCTTGTACCTCAGAATGTGACCTTATTTGGAGACAGGGTCATTGCAGATGTAATTAGTTCAAACGGGGTCATCATGGTGGCTGTAATCCAACACGACTGGTGTCCTGGTAAAAAGGGAAATTTGGACCCAGAGATATGAACACGGAAAATGCCACGTGAAGATGAACAGAGGTGGGGCGATGAATCTACAAGCCAAGCAATGCCAGGGATTGTCAGCCAATCACCAGGAGCCAGGAGAGGCCTGGAGCAGATTCTCCCTCCCAGCCCTCAGGAGGAGCTAACCTTGCCCACACCTTGATCTTGGACTTTCAGCCTCCAGAACTGCACGAAAATAAATGTCTGTGGTTTAAGCCTTCAAGTTTGTGGTGCTTTGTTACAGATGAACACAGCCACTGCTCTAAAGGGCCAGAGTCTCTCCCCAGGGGTCTGCCAGCGGAGCTGTGGCTGAGAAGGTGCAGGGCCTAAGGCTGCCCCAGGGCTGTGACCTTGAGAGAAAGGACACTGTACTCTCTCCACCTAAACCAAGGGGCACCTAGTTGAAGGGAATATTTCAAGTGATCTTAGAGTATCAGAAACACCCCCACAGGGTAGGCTGAGGGGCGTATTCAGAAGAGATGGGCCTGAGTGTGTGTTTATTTCAGCTTCAGATCTACATTCCTTCTGCCAGGACCATTGCCTTCCCTTCACCTTTCATGCCCATCCGGAGTCTCGGCCCCAGGAACTTGGCACCCTGATTGGCCAGAACTGTCCTGGTGTGTATCCAGGGGCCACGGATCCTGGTCAGGCTCTGTTTTCCCTCACAGCAGCCTTGGCAAGGGGGCAGATGTCACAGGGGAGAGCCCCAGTGGTAGACAGAAGAATGGCTCTCAGAGATGGCCCACATCCTCATCCCCAGAACCTGTGGGCACGTTACTGTTATGCAGGTGGGCCAATGTATCACTAGGGTCCTTAGAGGGAGACAGGAGGGTCCGAGTCAGAAGGAGCTGGGATGGTGGAAGCAGAGAGAGAGGATGGGGGAGGAGGGGGAGGAGGATGGGAGACAGATCTGAAGATGCTACACTGCTGACCTTGAAGATGAAAAGGCCATGAGGACTCCAGAAACTGGAAAAGGGAAGAAATGGGCTCTCCCCTAGAATTTCCAGAAGGAAGACAGCCTTTCTAACACCTTGATTTTGCCCAGAGAGATCCATTTCAGACTCTGACTCCAGCACTGTAAGATCATACATTTGTGTTGTTTTAAGCGACAGGAAACAAATACAACTGGGATTCTTTGCCTTGATTCTGCATTGGGAGAAGGGAGGGACTGTAGGGATGGGACAGTCTCCAGCCCCTTGGGTCCCAGCCAGAGACACATCACTCAGAGGCAGTCCCCTCCATCCTCTATCAGGCTCAGCACCTGCTGGGGGCCGGTCCCCACTGTGTCCTGTGTGTGCTGTTCTCCATCATATTTGTCTTCTCACCTCTCAGTCCATTTCCTGACCATTCTTCCCTGTCCCAGCACCTGCCCCACTGAGCCCCTGGATGGGGTTGTCAGATTTAGCAAATAAAAATACAAGACTGCACAGGACATGTTTTGCTAAAACATTATTCATTGCTTATCTGAAATTCAAATTTCAGTGGCATCTGGTATTTTATCTGGTGACGCTATACCTGGAAGATGCCCAGGAAAACACCTGCAGAATGAGGTCTTGGGATCTGCTGGCCCCACTCCGGGGAATTTTTCAGCTGGAACCCCCTTAGCCACCATTCCTGTCTCACCTGCCCATCTCGTTTATCTGCTTCTTGGCTGATTGTTTTCTTATCGCAGCTGCTGCTCTGGGCTTGCGGGATGAGATTAGAGAGAGAGGGAGAGACGAAAGCAGCCGAGGGAGAAGGGGTGCAGGGGCAGGTGAGAGGACTTGGTTGTGTTCTCAGGGCTCTGGCCAGCTCCATAGGTGGGGCATTTCTGAGGCTCTGTCTTCTCTGGCCAGCTCGGGTTGGTTTCAGGTCTCAGGAATGACAGTGGCCCTCTGAGCCTTGCACCTTTCAGGGAGGGAAGGTGTCAGCTAGGGCCACATAACCGAATGCCACAGACTAAGGGGCTTGAACAACAGGTTTATCTTTCCACAGTCTGCAGGCTGCAGGTCCAGGATCCGGGTGCCGGCAGGGCTGGTTTCCTCCGAGGCCTCTCCTTGGCTTGCTGGTGGCCACCTTCCTGCTGCCTCCTCACACGGTCGTCTCTCTGTGCTCACACAGCCCCAGGCTCTCTCTGTGTGTCCTTTCCTCTTCCTATGAGGATACCTGCCATGTTGGATCAGGCCACCTTAATGGACTCATTTTAACTTAATCACCTCTTAAAGGACCTATCTCCAAATACAGTCACATTCTGAGGGACTGGGGGGGCTGGATTTCAATGTATGAATTTTAAGGACATAATTTGTAACATGAGACATGTTGGGCCTCCTGTCCCAGGGTCTGCTCACAGCTAGATGCTGAGATCTGTGGAGAACGTTCATGCATTCCTCTCCACAGGGCCTCCGCCTGACCACGGGTTCCTTCCCCTCCGTGCAATAAGTGTGAGTTGTACAAATGAATTGTGTAAACTGAGGCCCTGGTTGCACCAAATCTGGAAAAGGCACCCTGGCTGCTGCTCTGAGGCTGAGCTGATGTCATAGAATCAGTGGGAAGTGGCCTTCTAAAAACTTCCATCAGGGCTGAGGAGTCCAGGTGGTGGGAGTTGGGGACAGACCTCAGGTTAGAGGTGATTTATCTGTCTAGGGGAGATTTGGAATCTAGGAAATCACAGACCATTAGTGCAGGGGTAGAGCCCAGGTGGGATTTTTTTTTCAGCTGGAAAGGTTGGAAAACTCCAGTCATCCCAGATCATTTTAGGATCCCTGCCATGACTGTGTGGACAGGCCAGTCTAGAAAAGGCCGACTCTTAGGATGGGTCAGGGAGTCATTCTAGTTGTAGGAAAGCCAACCCCGCTCCAGCTGGCCCTCCCCGGGCCAGTGCATTGCTGGCAGGAAACCTCACAGGGAGAGTCTGGTGGGATGTGCCTGAATGATGCATGAGGGCGCTTGTAATTGAGAGCCTAATGGAAAGTGATCTGCTCGCTCCTCCAAACCAAGGGCGCAGCAGGTCTGGAAATGATGGTCTTGAACTTAGGAGGCCAAGCTTAATTGAAGTTCCTGGTTAGTTGTGATGGAAAACAGGCCGGTGTTGCAGGCCCTGGGCTCACAGATGGTTGGTCTTGGAACAGAGCTAAGTAAGTGGTTTCTAAACCATGTTCTGTAGAATCCAAGGGATTCTACAAAGATATCAAGGAACTGTCTCAAAGGCCCCATTCCTTCAGCTCAAACAACTATACTCATCTCTTTCTTATTTTGGGCTTCCATACAGAATTTCTTGGTGGGGGGGAAAGGAGGTTTCTCTGTGTTAAAATTTGAAAACCACTAATCTAGTCCAAATATTTATTTCTCACAATTCTGAAGGCTGAGGAGTCCCAGATCAAGGCACCCACAGACTTGGTGTCTGGTCAGAACATGCTTCCTGGTTCATCATAAATGGTCATCTTCTCAGTGTGTCCTCACCTGGCAGAAAGGGTGAGAGAGCTCTCAGGGTCTCTTATAAGGGCACTAATCCCATTTGTGAGGGTTCTGTTCTCATGACTCTATTGCCCCCCCAAGTCCCACTTTCAACCATCACATTGGGGGTTAGATTTCAACATATGAATTTTGAGGGGACACAAATATTTTGTCTATAGCACAGTGGTGAGTTAGAGTTGGCTTTTATTGGCTTGCAAGAGTCAATTGTTAAATTTTCAGGAAACTTGGTAATAAATACTCAATGCATCACTTCCTATTTATCTTATTACATTTCACTATTATTTATGCTCTCAGTATTATTTGTGCTTAGTGTATTGGCAAGGTGGAAATACTATGGAATGGTGTTCTAATTGTGCATCTCCTCCAAGCTCCACATTCAATAATGTCCCACTGGTAATAACTTGAAATTGGCCATGGAGTAATTATACCGCAGAAATCAGCAAACTTCTTCAAATTGAGGCATTTAAAGAAATGAAGAGCACATTGTTGAACACCATTGGCTAGAACTGGGACATAAACTTACCCCTAAGCCAAAAACTAACAAAAACGGAATGCGATTGTTCTGTCTCGCACAGTTTCGCCATGATTTATTCCTCGGACCTGGACCCCCCCATTCCCCGCCGCTTCCTAAACATAATACCTCCCATGCCTGTATAGAATGCAAACGAGGAAAAGTAAATTTGCTTGGGGAACAGCAAATCCTTCTGTCCTGAAAGGAAGAGGAAACGGGCTGATAAAGAAAGAAGGCTGAGCCTCCTTCCAGTTGCTGGAAACTTTGATGCCACGCTAAGGAAGTGGGACTGGGAGGCAGTGGAGAGCCACTGAAAATTGCTGGGCAGGGAGTGAGATGACCCAAACCTTATATTGATAAGACCAATCTGACACCAGAGCGTGGTGTGAACTGAGGCAAGAGAGAACTGGGAGCTGCAAGACCAGCTACTTTGACTTTCTAGGTGGTAATTAACTAAAATAATTCTGATTAGCGTGTTCTCAATAAAACTCGAAAAGACCAGCCAGACAAGGTTAGCAACTGAAATAGGTGTCTTAGACACTGCTTTTGATGGCTGCCATTCAGTAAGTACCTACTGTCTGCCAGGCACTGTTCACATGGAGCAGATTCATTCATAGAACAATTAGGGAGTAGCTTTCTTTACTTTCCCCCACCTCTGTCTTCAATCCCTACATGTTAGATTACTTCTGTTCCCCTGTCCGCCCCCCCAGTGATCTGTCTGGCAGACCCATAGCTTCCCCATCTCTTCATTAGAACACCCTCATCTTTGGTGTTTAGTACAATATAAACCAAACCTTTCATCTCACATCTAGTTTGAAGCTTCTGTTTTTCCTCTAAGTCAGGTAGGCCCCAGTCAAGGCAGTTCCAGTAGAGAGGAAGCTGATCCTCCCTCCCTCCCTCCCTCCCTCCCTCCCTCCCTCCCTCCCTCCCTCCCTCCCCCCCCCCCCCCCGCCCATTTCATTTCCTCTTGAGGATGGCAGGAGGGGTTAGTGGTGAAAGGACAAAAGTGATGTTGTCTGTGGCTCTTCTTCAGTGGCCCATGTCTTTTGTCATGG
Source organism: Miniopterus natalensis (assembly GCF_054644295.1). Taxonomy (NCBI): domain Eukaryota; kingdom Metazoa; phylum Chordata; class Mammalia; order Chiroptera; family Miniopteridae; genus Miniopterus; species Miniopterus natalensis. Next base: position 187,505,242 of record NC_142081.1, on the reverse strand, counting down.
CGGATGTGCCAATGCTGGCTCTTCCCCTTGCGGGGCAATTTTGTGGGTTTTCATAGCCCTCCACCCTCCGATGCACATGTACCACGTGTGGGCCTCCGATGGTGCGTGATTTTCTGATGTGGGTGATGCATTCCCCAGCTACCTGTCCACAGACAGAAACTGAGTCTGGAAAAGTCCCCTTTAATAGCCTTTAAAACACCACTTACAATGTAATGTTATTAATATCCTTTAATATTGTTTCATATCGTTTTCACAAAAACCCCATGAGATGAGGGCTGCGATGAGCACTCTAAGGCTGGGGGCTGGTGATAGCCCTAGCCCGCAGCTGGCGAGCGCTGGGCCTGGGCTGTGCGTTCAGGTCCTTCTGATTCCAAAGCCCGTGTTTTCCTCCGCTTCCTGATGCCACCTTTTCAAAGATGAGCCAGATTCTAAGCCTGAGAATCTGAGAGCAGGGGTGCCGAGCAGGCAGAGAGAGCCAGGAGAAGTGATTCGGGATATGACAAATAGCTCCGTTTCAGGTAACTTTGGGGCTTGGGGGACATCTGGCATCCTAGCGGTAGCCTGTAGGTAACAACAGGAGGGGGGGCTTGATCTAAAGGTAGCAGGTGGCAGGGCAGGCCAGGAAGCTTTACACCTCAGGCTGATGCCCTAGTTGCCTGTATTTGTTTCCTCTGATGTTTCCAAGAGAATAGATCTACCTTAACAATGCTGACGATTTGCCAAAGAGGCGAAAGCCTGTTGACTGATAGTACTGCTCGGCTTCCCAGTGAGACAGCAAAGTGTTTGTATCTTCCTTCTAAAAATAAACACAAGGAGAGAAGCCTGGAGGGCACAAGTGCAGAGAGCCAGCTCTGAAATCCTCCATGTCCAAGGAGCTCAGGGTGGGGACCAAATATCTGGCGGGGAGGGAGAGGGGGGGGGAGGCGGATTTCTCCTCCTTGGGGTCCTCGTAGCACAAGGGAGGAGCTGGGAAGCACTGTGGGAAGGGAAAGCACCAGCTATTGATTACTTAGACTGCTAAATGTCACCTAATCCTGAGGGCAGCCTGCTGGCATTAGAATGGGGCCTGACCCTGTCTGTCATTTACTAGCTTCCTGACCTTGGACACAGTGCCAGCTTCTCTGAGCCTTAATTTCTTTACTGTGCCATGTGGAAAATGACGCCTCGCTTGGAGAATTAAATCAGAAGCCATATATAGTAGACATTCATTCATCCCTTCTATGAGTGATTGTTGTCACCTGCTGTCACTAGTGACTTGCACAGTGCACAAAGCAGGCTTTAATAACTCTCGATGCCCTCTCACGTAGGCCAAATCTATTGTGGGAGTGAGCTTTTAGGTCTACATTCCCCCAGGAAGGCAGCTGGTGTTCCAGAGACTGGCCTCCCAGAAACCGCTCTGGGCAGCTGTGACCCGAGGGGCTGGGAGCCGTCAGATGCCTCCGAGGGCCCTCTCCTTTCTTGCCCTGGCAGCCTGCCCTCAGTGCTGTCCTGGAGGTCAGGCCGTCCTCAGAGATGGTTATGTGCTTGTGTGTCAGGGGGCTTCTCTGATTGCAAAGGTGATGGGAAGCCAATGGAATTAAGGGAGGGTGTGTAATAATCAAGGGACACAACAAATTCTGACCCACTGATCACACAGAATCAGAGATGAGGCAACAACCCCATCACTTTGCACAAGGAAACAGATACCCAGAGAGGGTGTGTGATTTGCCTGGAGCCACACAGCAAGTTAGGGAGAGGGCTAAAATTGGACACAGAGTTCTGGACTTTTACTTCAGAGTACATTCTCTTTCCCCTCAGGGGAGACCTTTATGGATAGTGAACTTGAAAGCAGGATTTGTGGGACTTTGAGTCCAGCGTGGAGGGCTGGAAACAGAATGTGGCTGCCGAGTCCGCTCCATCCTTTGTCAAGTGCTCCTGTGCACTCTATGAAAGGTGCCTCTGGTGCGGATGGCGTGTCCTCCCCAAAGGGACCAGGGGAGGACTGGCCTTGAGGAGCACCTCCATTCAAATGCCTTCCTTCACTCCCTCCCTCCCTCCCCTCAAACACTGAGTCCCTGTTATGTGCTATGACCAATGCTGGTGCTCAACAATTTTTACTTGTCTGACCTCTCCTGGGCAAGCAGGAGGGCCTACGGGTCCTCCCAGGCTGCGCTTCTAAGAGCTGGGGCTGGGGTGGGCTTGAGGGACTGGCCCTCAGCACTGGGGGCTGGTTTAGGAATCTACGTTCCGCCTGAGGGTAGCCAGGAGGCTAGAGGAGCCAGAGGCCTCCCATCCAGGGAAGCAGAGGGATGTCCCGTGGGTGGAGGTGAGGGGCTCCCCGAAGGGGCCTACAGGGTAGCGACGGACGATGGACGGCAGGCAGCCAAGGGCAAGTGGGCTCTGATGGTATTTACCACCACTCCTGAGTGAGCTGGGTGCTTTGGCATGGATTAGGCAAGAGGCCACGGTGTTTACTGTCCTAAAGGGAAAGAGGGCAGGGGGAGCAAAGCAGAGGGACGCTGTAGACACTGGTCCTACCCCATCCCCCTTTTTATTGTGTTAAAAAACACGTAGTCCGGTTGGGTGTGGCTCAGCAGTTGAGCATCAACCTAGGATCCAGGCAATTGGGGTTCGATTCCCAGTCAGGGCACATGCCCGGGATGCGGGCTCGATCCCCAGCCGGGGGCATGCAGGGGGCAGCCGATCAATGACTCTCATCATTGATGTTTCTCTCTCTCTCTTTCTCCCTCTCTTTTCCTCTCTCTGAAATCAATAAAGATATATTCAAAACAAAAAAAAAAGTAATATAAGAATTTACCATCTTAACCATGTTTTTACTCCATTGGATACTCTCACCTCCTTTGTCAAATATTATCTGACCATAATGGCGTGGGTCTATTTCTGGGGTCTCTGTTCTGTTCCATTGATCTATATGCCTGTTGTTGTACCAATACCAGGCCGTTTTGATTACAGTGGCTTTGTCATACAGTTTGAAGTCTGGTAATGTGATCCCTCCCACTCTGTTCTTTTTCCTCAAGATGGCTGCAGCTATTCGGGGTCTTTTTTGGTTCCATATAAATTTTCGAAATGTTTGTTCTAGGTCTGTGAAATATGCTATTGGTATTTTAATAAGAATTGCATTGAATTTATAAATTGCTTTGGGTAGTATAGACATTTTAATGATATTAATTCTTCCAATCCATGAGCATGGTATATTCTTCCACTTGTTTAAATCTTTCTCTATTTCTTTTTTCAGTGTCACGTAGTTTTCTGAGTACAGGTTAAGTTTATTCCTAGGTATCTTATTTTTTTTAGTTGCGATGGTAAATGGTATTGCTTTTTTAGTTTCTCTCTCTGAAAGTTCATTGTTGGTGTATAAGAATGCCATTGATTTCCGGATGTTGATTTTGTATCCAGCTACCTTGCCAAATTTGTTTATCAAATCTAGTATTGCTTTGATGGAGTCTTTAGGATTTTCTATGTACAATATGATGTCATCTGCAAATAATGACAGTTTTACTTCCTCCTTTCCAATTTGGATGCCTTTTATGTTTCCTTCCTGTCTGATGGCTATGGCGAGGACTTCCAGTACTATGTTGAATAAGAGTGGTGAAAGTGGACATCCCTGTCTTGTTCCGGTTTTTAATGGAAATGGTTTTAGTTTTTGCCCATTGAGTATGATGTTGGCTGTAGGTCTGTCATATATGGCCTTTATTATGTTGAGGTATGATCCCTCTATTCCCACTTTGCTGAGAGTTTTTATCAGAAATGGGTGCTGGATTTTGTCGAACGCTTTTTCTGCATCTATTGATATGATCATATGATTTTTGTCCTTCCTTTTGTTTATGTGATGTATCACATTTATTGATTTGCAGATGTTGTACCAGCCTTGCATCCCTGGAATAAATCCCACTTGGTCATGATGTATGATCTTTTTAATGTATTGCTGGATCTGGTTTGCTAGTATTTTAGTGAGGATTTTAGCATCTATGTTCATCAGGGATATTGACCTGTAATTTTCTTTCTTTGTAGTATCTTTATCTGGTTTTGGGATTAGGATGATGCTCACAAAAAGAGTTTGGGAGTTTTCCCTCCTCTTGAATTTTCTGGAATAGTTTGAATAGAATCTTAACCATTTTTAATTGTACAGTTCAGTCGTGTTAAGTATCTTCACATTGTTGGGCAACAGGTCTCTAGAATTTTTTCAACTTGCAACACTGAAACTATACTCACTAAACACTAATCCCCCCTCCTCCCTCCTCCAACCTTAGTAACCACCTTTCACTCTGTTTTGATGATTTTGATGACTTCAGGTGTTTCATCTGAGTGGAATCATACAGTATTTGTCCATTTCCTCAACACGCTTTTACCTGTGTCTTACACTGTTCACAGGCACAACACACTCCCATTAGTGACTTTTCAGTTACACACACACACAGAGGAAGTGGGGAGGGAGAGACGGCTGCAAATGCTCACACAGCCAAATCTTGGGTGGGGATACATATGGAGTTAGAAAAAACCCCTAGAAGATCTGACACTGTCCCCTCCCCCAAGAATGTGCCCTCCTTGCTGAGAATCACCACTGTGGACGGAAAGGGGGTCCCCCAAAAGCACAGGAGGCAAAGCAGAAGTCAGGTACAAGATTTATTGAGCACTCACAGTGTGCAGAGTACTGGGCAAAACACTGAAGGAAATACAGTGGAGGTCTAACAGCTCCTGTCCCTTGGCCTCACAAAGATTCCATTTCAACTAATGGAAGGGACACCTGTTAAGTGTGCACAAGCATGTGTAACCGACCACACAGATGCACGCACTGTGCATTCATTGCAAGTTTACAGTGAGAGATCACCGCAGTAACGAGGGCGGGAGAAGCCACTGGGACACAGGGTTTAAAACGATCAAAGATACACTCAAGCTGTAACTTACTACACTGCTGACGAGTGGGAGCTACCAGGAGACACTAGAAAATACAAGAAACCTGGTGAATCTATTTTCTTAACTCTACTGGTCACTTTATTTGAAATTGAAGTTAGTAATCCACTTTGGCATGACATAAAGGCAGTTGACTCAGCAAAATACTAGAATAGATTTATGTTCCAAAAAAAATGTTAAGAGTGAAATCAGCCTGTTGACACTACCGTTCCCAAAGTTCAGGCACAGGTTGTGAACGTTAATAGCATTTTTCTTTTGTTTTTTTAAATAAACCTCCCATTGTGTGAAAGACTTTCCAAGAAATTTAGTGAAGAGAGAGAGGTCTTTTATTGTCTGTATCTGGGAAATCTTGTTTAAATTTTTATGTGAGCTGAAAATTATTTTATAGGAATGTATTTAGTGCATGGGACATGAGTACTCATACTAAAACAAATATTTGTTGTTTATCTGAAGTTAGAATTTAACCGGACATCTCGTATTTTTATTTGCTAAATCTGGCAACCTATTTTTAAGTTATTATTCTTTGGAACTTCCAGAGGTTCCCAAGAATGGGGTCCCTAATTTATCTTCATTTATATGCTGACACTGTCAGAGGGGAAGGCTTCTTCTAGCAGAAAAATCGTAGATTTTGTAAGATTTACTCAAATATTGGAGATGTTTTCAATTTCTTATGCCTTTTATCATTACCATTTGAGCAGTGCTCATTTTAGTCAGTTGGATTTTCACTTTGACATCTTTGAGATGACTGGTTATGAATATTAACATTATACTGCAGTCTGAGGAATGGCAAAATGAACATCTGACTTGAAAAGTCTCCTGCAATAAATAGTCATGTCTTCAGATTTCTTGTCCATCAGCATGTGAAATCCCTCCACCCCCCAAAACAAAGGGTGACACTGTATCTTCTTAAATTATAAAACGTCCCTTCCCCCACTCATTATCACTTCTTGCCATGCTCCCCCCTTTCTCTCTTTCATATGGATTCTTTTCATTAATTGAAGCCACTGGCCCTTGTGTGCTACGGAGAGTGTCAGGCCTGGGTCAATGAGTGGTTTTGGCCCCATGAAAGCAAGAAAAAGGAAAGCTCACTTGTTGGATGCTTGGGACCATGGAAGCTATAGCTTACGCTGTGTATTTTTTGTTTTGCTTTACTTCCTACACTGGCATGTAAACTTGTTTTAGTCAAAAATGTGTGTGTTAGTTTATTTAAGCAGACAGGACAATGTTGCCCACCCCCCACCCCCCCAAAAAAAGAAAGAAGTGCTGGCAGACTGGATTGACACATTCTAGTCTGGAAATGCATTTCTTGTTATCTAAATGTATCGCTCACGTCTTATTTTTTGAGATTTGTAAATTGGAGGGGAGAGATTTCAGCACTAATTTTGCAAAGAAAAGAAAGTCACATAAAACTCCAACAACTGTACAGAAACGTAGAATTATAACACTTGCTGAATTCCAGCATCCATTCAGTTTTCTTTTTTTAAACACACCAAAGAATATACTTATATATAAAGAACATACATGTTCGGTTTACACATGTACACAGAACCGATACGATTATTAGCAAATACGTAGGCTGCATTTAAAGGCATAGACAGCTTTGACGTTCAAAAGCTATTTTGTTAACTGAGTCCAAGTATGCCAGTTTTTATTCTGGGCCCGACTCTCCGCGTTTCCACCCTTGGCCAGGTACGCAGAGGCTACAAACTCCTTTGTACCTGGAGGTCTTTGGGGGAAGGAGGAAGTGCCAGATGAGCATGAAAAATTAAATTGAGGCAGAGAAGCCGTGGGGCTTCGTGTCACCATGTAACAGTGGAGTTAGGCAACCGATACCCTGAAGGAGAAGACGTCTCTGCGCCTTCTGCCACTTACTAGTCCTTGTAGTAGGATGCATTTAACCCAGCTATTTGCCTTGAATTCTCTGTTACTTTTGGAAATACAAATTCCAAATTCCATCTCTGAGGCCGTGTCTTACGCGATTCTGACGACGACATGGGCTTAGGTCTCTGAATGTCCTCGACGGGGCCCGACGGCAAGGAGATAAGGTCAGGCTGTCCTCTGACTGCAGAAGCTACCCAGAGGCAGGGTGTGCTCCCTCCTCCCTGCGGTGGCCACGACGAGGGGCGGCTGCAGCTTGTCCGTGAGGGACAGACGCCCCCAGGGGCCCACCAGCCTCCCAGCCCCGCAGGCGCAGGAGCAGAGCGCGCAGAGCGCGAGCCCAGCTTGGGTACCCAGAACCTTCTAACCCTCGGTGGGGTCCCCCCCCCGTGGGACGTGTGCTGGACAATGACACCGGCCGCACGAACCCTGCTGGACTCGAGGGCGTTCTGACGGTGGACGGTGCTGAAGATGCCCCGCCTCGCGCCGCCCAGAAGCCAAGTCCGGGCGCATCCCCGCTGCGCCCCCTGGAGGCGCGGCGGCGCCCGCTCCCCGCCGCCCCGCACCCCGCCCGTCCGCCCGCCCGCCCCGCGCACCCGCGGGCGCTCAGGGCGCGGAGGCGCCCATGTGGCTGTAGGAGTAGCGGGACAGCGAGGCGCCCGTGGTGCGCCCCTCCTCCGCCGCGTCCCCGCGCGCCCCCCGCGCCCGCGCGCGCGGGCAGCAGGGGAAGGTGGCCAGGAAGCCCAGGCGGAAGCGCCTGTTCATGAAGCAGTAGATGAGCGGGTTGACGCAGGACGAGGAGTAGGACAGCAGCAGGATGAAGGAGATGGGCGTCCCCGACAGCCGGCGCTCGGCCGACGCCGTGTCGTAGGCGCGCCAGGCGTTGGCGCTGAAGATGGGCATCCAGCACAGGAAGAAGAGCGCCACGATGACCATGAGCATGCGGATCACCCGCTTCTTGGCCATGAGGTTGGCCGCCGAGCTGCTGCTGCGGACGCGGCCGGGCCGGCCGCCGCTGCCCGCGGACAGGCGCTGCAGCTCCAGGCGCCGCGGGGCCCTGGGCCTCTGCAGGTAGCACCCGTCGCTGTCCTCGTACCGGCCGCTGCCGCCCGTGCTCGGCTTCCTCTCTGGTGGGCAAGTGACATCACTTACTGTTCGGACGGGCCACGGGCCACGGGCCGCGGGCCGCGGGGAGGCGTGGAGCCCGCCCCGTCCAGCGGGGGCCCCTCCACCCCTGAGCTGAAGGCCTGGGCCGGGCACCTCGGGCCTGGGTTATGGGTGTGGCTCTACCCTGCCTTTTCCTACAAATGAAAAGCTACTTAAAAGTCGTAAAACAATGTATCTAACACATGGCGTACGTAATATATGAAACTAAAGAACACTTCATATAATCTACGTTTTATGTAGGTTGTAAGAATAGAAAATGATTAAAGAATTCACAGGCCTTTCCTTCCTTCCCCGGCTCCTGGGTGGGAAGGTCCCTGCTTGCCTGCTTGCTTGCTAAGCCTGCAGACGGCTTTCACTATGACGAATCTAGGTAATGAGCAAAAATCAGCAAAAAAACAAGCTGGAGAGACTAATTTATAGGCACAGTCCAGAGCGAAGCGAAGAGGTGGAGTGAGAAAGGGAAGGTTATGTCAACACAGGCGCTGGGGTGAATTTCAGCGGATTGTAATGAGTAAGGCCAGGGTGAGGCTTTGTGACAACTGCAATGTGACAGTGACGGGGGAGTCAGGCCGGGGGACTGGAGTTACAAATAGCTTCGGCTGCCCAAGGGGGTCCCTTTGACCACAGCATTACAGAAAGCCTAGGACACACCGGCCGCAGCTGCCAGTTGGGGTCTGGGCCTATGATCTGTCTACTCCACTGGGCACCCTTTTGAGAGGAATGATTTCTCTATTGCACAGGTGAGGAAACAGAGACTCAGTCTCAGGACTGTGCCTCGCCACGCAGTCTGATAATACTTTTGAAAATCTTCAGTATGCTCTGGGTATATCTAGTTAAGTTACAAAAACAAGCTGCTTGATCTTTTGGCATAAACATAGAGCTGAAAGATAGTTACCTCGAGCAGACTTCTTCTGGCTGGCATCAAATTTTATTCCTTGGTAAAGCTCCAGAGAGATTAACCCGTAAGCCACCATCATCACGATGCCAGGAATAAGAAAGAGAATGAGTAGCAGGAGCGTGTGCCTAATAAAATAAAGAGAAATTCAATAACCCGCCGTCCAGTATCTCAGCTCAGAGGGAATGGAGCAAACAGGGTTCATCTCCATTCAAACGGGGCTGAGCAGGCACAGTGATTACCAGCACTTCATAGCCTTGGAAATTCCATGTCTGGGGGTTCAGTCATTAGAAGTTGTTTATTTCCGTTCTTTTTTTCAGATAAAGTCTTTTATGAAGGACCCGTTAAATGGGAAAAGTTTGGTATGATTCTGTACCTGAAACAAGCCTACACATAAAACTAATGAAAGCTTTACAAAAAAGAATATGAGAATTTTATCTTAATAAAGCTGTTACCAACCCCCCCCCCCCAAACCCCAAGGACTTACATTCATTATTAAATGTGTTACATACCAGGGTAAGCATTTTATATAGATATTAATGCAATTTAACTCCCATAATAACCTCTGAGGTAGGGACTATTATCATAATGCCTATTTTACAGATAAGGAAACTGAGACTTAAAGAGACTTAAATAACCTGGCCAAAGTCACACAGCTAGTGGCAAAGGTGGGATTTGAACCCAAGCAATGCGATTCTAGAACCGGTGCTCTTAGGCACATCAATATGCCATTTGTTGACTCTGTGACAACAGAATAGTCAAGCACAGGTGGGGACGATGGCGAGCCTCCTAGGCTTTGTAAAATGTGGCGCTCTGGCTGCTGTGACGCGCTGGCCTGGGGCGCAGAGCCACGCTTTCTCTAAACGCGTCTGATTCCTGAGGCCGCACAGCCTCCTTTTTTCTGAGTCTGGCCCCTAAGTCACTTTGCAGCCTGGCATGTGTAAGGTTACTCGATGAGGCCATAAAATTGTCAGAGGCTCATGGTGACTGGGCCATTTCTCATTTCAATTGGACGTGTTTTGATAAGATTTCTTTTCAAGTCCCTCTCAATTTGCAACATAATTCTTTTGTGTGTGTGTGTGTTACTGGGTTGAAATGGAAAAAAATAAAAAAGGAAGGCAAAGAAAGCAGATTATCTCGGTTCTGAGCATTTTTAAATGTCTAGCTCCCTGCTTGTAAAACATGCTTTGAATTAGAAAACATAATACCCTGCATTAGTGTAGCCTTTTCAAAAATATTTAATGACATTTTTATACACACGCGCTCACTGGAATTTTACAGCCACCCGATGAGGTAGATTAAAAATATATCATTAAACCCTTGTATAGATAAAGAACCTCTACCTCAGAGAGCTTTGTGAACTTGTCCAGCGCCACCCAGCAAAGAAACAGGTATCAGAATCCTGCCTATTTATTTCCAGTCCAGTTCTCTGTGCAAGTACCATTGCTGTAGCTCTAAGGAAAACCACATGGGATCTAGGACTCGTCCTCTATCTTCAATTCTTAGAAAATCATAGCCCCCAAATCATCTAGCCCGAACCCCCACTAGACCATCCAGAAACACACTGCATAGTGGGTAAGCATAGGGGCTCTATCTCCTCTAGGTTTGTGACTTGGAACCATTTACTTAACCTCTCTGTGCCCCAGTTTCCTCATCTGTAAAATGGGGACAATAACAGTACCCAGGTTTTGAGACGATTAATTGATGTAACATACGTATGGCATTTCAAACAGAGCACTCTAGTGTCTGCTGTCACTATTATCTTAGAAAGAGGTTAGAACGATTCCTCTCCAGATGTTTTCAGGAAACTGATCCCCCGGCCACTCTGGATAATACATTCAAATTTTCATAAAAACTTCAAAGTTTTATCAAGTTGAAGCAGACAAATGGATACTAGGTAACCTTACCAGAACTGCTGCATCACATCACTTGGCAACAGAAAGCGGCACATGTTCCCAGTCTGGTTGTTATTTTTGGTAAAAGGCACCAAGTTGCTATAAACTGGATACGGAGTCATGATGGTAAAGGAGAGACACCAGGTAGCGGCAATCACCTTCAAAGCGTGGGATTTCGTCTGCCAGACTCGGGACTGCAAGGGTTTGCAAATCGCTCCGTATCTCTCCAGAGATATGGCGACCAGATTAAAAGTGGATACACTCACAGAGGTGCCTGGGGAGGAACAAAGCAGTCGGTTTTGTTGGCTCTGAAATCCAAAGTTTATTTGCACATTTGCTTAAGCATATCTGATCTGCATGGGTTTGATATCAAAGGAAATTGCTCAGAGGGTAAAGCAATCTCATGTATGTATATTTTTAAAAAATGATTTATTCCCAGCTTTGTTCCAAAAAAGATTTAAGGAAGCAGTTAAAGAAATGTATTTGCAAATATCTCTTGTTGCCAATTTTCAGATAAGAATATTGGACTTTGATTACAACCTCACTTCTTCTTAGGCTGACTGTGCTCATTAATTAATAACCAGGCGGATGAAGCATGCTCCTACCCCACAGGGGAGACTTTGGAGTAACCTACAGGAAAGTCTTAATTCCGAGCAGGATCTGCATAGTTGAGTTGACCTTATCATCCAGATTCTCAAGGACTGTGGCCCCAAAAGGTCACTGGGGTGAGATAAGGGCATTAGAACTCTTTCTGAAAATGTCTAGTAAAGATTGTTTATAAGACTGAAGCACTCTAAATGTCAAAATATAGCTTGTGGAGAAAAAACTCCAAAAACCCACACATAACAAAAAAGGAACAGGAGATAAAACTCTATACTGTAACTAAAGGTTTTTCTGGCTGGAGGGCTAGCATCTTCCTTCTTATTTCTTCTTGCTTTCCTGAATTTTGTAGAATGGGTAGGCATCATCCATGAGAAGGACATCAAAACACCTCATTTAAAATGATACCAAGGTATAGTAAAAAAAACCTTAACATTCTAACTTTTGGGTTTTGTGTGTGTCTACTTATTATAATGTCTCATCCCCTTAAAGTTCCCTTTAATTCTTCACCCGTGAATTCTGTCACTTCTTCCGATTATATTTTATGATGATATTTTAAACCCAAGATTTCATCTGAGCTTGGCAGCAGAAGTTGTTTGCCTGGGGCCTTTTATGGACATAAATTAGTTCTCTGAGACTATGTATAAAAATGTTCTTCTTCTTGGGAGAATATCCATAGTGTTTCTTAGCGACTTAAAGAAAACTGTAATTCCCAAACCATGAAATTAAAACTCATGTTCTGAGACCGGCTTTGCTGTGTTTCCCTGGTCCTAAGACAGCGATGACATTGAGAGTAGAAAGTACACCCCAAACTCCTCAGAGTCCAGCCTGTGTGATGAGTCCGCAGTGATTATAAACCCTCCCTCAGGCAAGCACTTCTTTTTTTGACTACATAGTAGGAGTTGAGTGAATATTAACTGTTAGCAATAGCATTGAACAGAACTCAAAACTAAGGGAGGAGCTGAAATCACTGAAACCAGAAGTCCAACGAAACCATTGCAATATTGCCAGCACTTTCAGAATTAGCTTGCTTTTCATTTTAGCTATTTTTAAAAACACTTTTTATCAAGGTGAAATTCTCATATCGTAAAATTCACTATTTTATGGCATTTGGCAAATTTTAAATTTCCTTTCACATATTCTGGCTTAAGATTTTAAAATATTATCATAAGGTATATTTGGACAGCCCTTAAAGCTTAAAGTGCTATGACAGGCTGCCTGTTATTATTGCTTCCTTGTTTAACAATGATCCCTTTCCTTTGTGGTCTATTTTTATTTTCGTGGACTTGGACACCGACTGACACTTTCCTGGTCATTTGTCCGTGGCACGCAGGCAGGGAATTCATCATCATTTCGTTAGCATTGGATCCCGCTTCCTCAACTGGGAGAAGTAAAGGCTTTTAAAGCTTTCTGGTCATTGAAGACTGTCCTGGCCCAACTCAGCTCTGCATATTTTGCAAGGCTTAGGTCAGAACAAAAACCAGTTCCCTCCCCTTTCCCACCTCTCCTCCTCCCAACTAGGTCTCAGAACAGGCAAAGGACAAGGCCGTTGTGGAGACAGAGGGGACCGAGAGACATGTCTTTGTGAGCAGGAGAGCCACGGCAGCTGGCAAACAGGCAGTGTGCTCATTCGCCATGTGGTGCCTACTGCTCTGGGTTCAAATCCCAGCTCTGTGGCTTATCACCTCTGTGTCCTTGGGCACATTACTAACCTCTCTGTGCCTCTGTTCCCTCCCCAGGGAGACAGTGGAAAATAACTATACCTAGGGTGTTTGGTCTATAAAATAAGACCATGGAAGTAAAAGCACTTAGCATAACATTGGGTGCATAAAGTACTAATAATATTAGCTCTTGTGATTTTTATCATCGTCGTCATCATCATCATCATCATTTTGACTGGCATAGGCAGAGACCAGCATACCTCAGCCAATCAGGGTCCACTTAGTGACTCCACAGCCCCCACGAGCAAATTCAACTGCTCATCTAGGGGCAGAGGCCACTCTCTCTGGGGGAACAGCCTGGGAAGTGAATCCTGAGAAGGGAGCCTAGAGCTGTGATGACAGTGGTTTCCAAACAGCCCCTGTTCCTTAGCAAAGTAAGAGCAACACAGACAGAACCTCCACCGCCTCCCTCGCCACCCCAAAAACCATGGCCCGGGCTGGGTAGAGCTCAGGATGCAATCAACAGCTTCCAGAAAGTGACAGAGCAGCTTGTACCTCTCTTTCAAATAAAACAAGCAAAACAAACCTCTTCTGTGGTTTCTTATCAACTTATTCCCCTTTGAGAAACTGATCTCTGAAATGTACAACCGGGCCGGACTCCTGGGGAGCGAGTTAGGAGGACCGAGTTACCATAAAGCCAGCACCCGCGTCCTTGCACGTACCCCGCACGGCCAGGTGTTTTGTCTTTCACACCGAGCAGGGCGCCTCCGGTGAGGCTGCCAGGGGTTTGGGAAGGTCTGGGGCTGAGTGGGGCCTGGGGTGAGCTCCAGAAATTGTCACCTGCAGCAACTCACCCATGAAGTAGGCGGTGGTCTTGCAAACAGCGCTGCCGAAGATGAAATCCTTGAGCAGGTTGGGGATGAGATTGAAAGGCATGCAGAAGAGGCAGAGCATGAGGTCGCTGACGGCCAGGGACAGCAGGAAGATGTTGGTGACGGTCCTCATCCTCTTGTTCCGGATCAGCACCGTGATGACCAGCGTGTTCCCCAGCACGCTGAGCAGGAATATCAAGGAATACAAGAGAATCTGCACAGCTGGCTGCCACTCTGCCAAGAGTAACAGGGACAAGACGGAGAGATGGGGGTTACGAGAGCAGAATGTTAAAACCTTAGCACATGAAGCCGACGGTTATCTCCTCCTGATCCCCCCCCCCAGGGGTGTCATCACTGAACCCAACTATTTCCGTGCTGACAATATTCTGCAGAAACAAACTGGGGGGGAGCAGAGCAATCCCGTTGCTCCTTAAAGGTTGGTTTGTTAAAGGATCGCTCAGGGAACCACTTTTTCTCAAGAACAAAGCTGCTCCAGTGAGAAGCGATTGCTTTCTTTCCTAGCTGCTGAGCGTTATTTAATCTCTTCTTCACGCCAGATTTGCTCCAAGAAAAGGCGACAGCTAGATTGTGACAGCACCTTTTCTGTGACGCTTGTAAGTTGGAGCTTCCAACCTTGCTTGCACTGCCCTCTCACTACACTTCAGCGCCCCCCTCCCACTGCTTTTGTTCCCCCAAGTCCTGGACGTTAATCCCCACTCTCCTGACGGGAACAGAGAATATTTGACTCAATTCTGCATTTTGTTCTCTTATCCAAACTTCTGACCAGATGACTCTATCCAGCCTTGTCTCTTGAAGACTTGTTTCCCTTTCCCCTATCAGCCCTGCCTTTGCTGATTTCTCCCTCTACTTTCTAGTTTTCTGAATGAAAATAACCATCTCTGCCGCCTACCTTTGGACGGGTGGGGCCGATCCAAGCAGAAAAGCGTCTCATTCTCGATGGCCAGTTCGCAGGGAGGAGTGATGTCGCTTTCATTCACAAGAAGGCTGTCGACCACATCCATCCTTGCCTGCTCCTCTCCACCCAGTGCTGGCGAGCTGGTGAATTGCTCACTGTCACTCATTCCTCTAATGGCCGGAGCGTCTCCCAGATGCGACCTGCCGTGGAGGGGCAGGGAGGGAGGGCTCTCCAGGTGTGGGCTTCTTCGGCCATTCCTACAGGAGACCTGAGTTCACTACACTCACCAGCTGGGCAAGCATTTGCACTCCTGTCTTGGAAAGGCAGCCAATGCAAGCTGAGCCCGCTCCACCTTCCAGGCCCACCCCTCCCTTGCCTGGGCCAGCCGTGGGGCCCTGAGCACAGCCTGACTGGGAGTTAACCCTTCCTAAAGTGTCGCTGCTTTTACACACACATGCACACACACACGGGCACGGATACAAGCACACACACTCCCCCAGTCCCTCTCTTCTCTGCATAGGAACCTGTCACCCTCCCAGACATAGGCAGAATGAGGCCCAAGCTGGCTGTGTGAGACAGGGACAATTAACACAGTAACAGATATGATAATGCAGACCATCAGGACTAAAGGACACAGAGGGACTGCATTTCTACCTCCTTATATAAAAGCAATTAGTGCCTTTTTAGCTTTGGAATCATGCCCAGCAATGTGTGTGCATATAACTGCTGGCTGGTTGTTAAGTCGTTACCAACCACAGTGTTATTTCTTGTGGCCTCTGCCCTTGTTAACCGAAAGGAGGGGGTACTTTTGAATATAGGTTCCTGGATCCTTATTACAAAAAAGTTTGCAAGGTCTCCCGCTCATTTACTCATGCATTTATTGGTTCATTCATTCAGCACATAGTCACTGAGAGTGAAGCATTCATGGGCACTTTTCTAGGCACATAAGCAAATAATGAACAGGATGATTTCAGACGGTGTTAAGCACCACAGAGGGAGCAAGCAGGAAGACGTGATGGAGAGGGATGGATTGAGGGTGCTAATTTAGGTGGAGTGGTCAGGAGAGGTCTCCTGGAGGAGAGGGCCAGGATCTGAGCCCTGGAGTCAAGGAGGAGGAAGCCTGTGAGTCTGGAGAAAGCATCTTCTAGGCAGGAGGAACAGTATTTTTGGTGGAGGTCACAGTAAGTACAAAGGCCTTGAGGTGGGCCTGAGCTCAGCCTGTGTGAGGAAGGAAGCAGGAGTGAATGAGCATCAAATGGTGAGAGGTGAGGTCAGAGAGGGCGATGGACCCAGAGGCCTGGGTTTTCCATGAAGCTCTGCGGTGTTTGAAAGCACCTTAATGTCCATCACGCAGAGGGGCTCCTCAGATCAGACCTCTGGGAAAGCCAGTAACAGTAGAACCTCTGTTTTTGACATCTGCTTGGCAGGCCTGACACTTGGTCTATTTGCTAGATACCTCTGGGCCCCCTTATGTACTGACAACTCTCTCAGTCGACAGAGCCACATACCCTATCTTTGCTGACTCCCTGCTGGACACAGATGAACTCACTGACATTTCCACCATCAAGGCTCAGATGTGGGGCCGGGAAGACAGAGTGGTCCCTCTTTTCTTTGAAACCATGGACATCTCATGTTTCAGTCACTTAGTCATGGAAACCAGAAATGAAAGGAACATTAGAGGAGGAACCAGTAGTTATTAAGGGGACAAGCTTTGGTATTAGACAGACGTGTGATCAAATCCTGGTTTCATTGGTTACCTGCTGGGAACTAGGCAAGTTTCTTAACCTCTCGTTTCCTTCTTCTGTGAAATGGGGACGAAAATTACTTCATAGACATTTTTTATGGAGATTGACTGATTTCCTCAAGGCAGTGCCTGACACACAAAAAGTGTTCAGTAAATCACAGATAATAGTAATAGCCATCTAATAATTATTATTATTTATTTTATGCACAAGGAAACTGAGACTCAGGGTGGCCATGTGATTTGCTGGTGAGACCCAGCAGTGGATAACACCTCGTGGATCCCGCAAGCCTTCCTCACACCCTTTCCTGCCCCATGGAGCTTTCGTCATTCTTCTAGTATCATGTAGCCTGTTTGGAGCCAGGACTCCTCTCTCGGCGACTCCTCCCAGCCACTTGTTCTGTTGGCTGAATCCTCCTGTGTGCACACAGAAACCGACCCCTCCCACTCGGAGGGGACACCATGCAGTACTGTCCTGGTCTGAGGACAGATAAACATTCAGGTACAGCTAAATCTCACCCCACTCCTGGTCCCAAGGACTGGCTTCTGCAAGTGCTTCACCTGGGCAGCAGTCAGCATCCATAGAGGGTGCTTCCCACAGAGGGTCCTCAAGCCATCAGCAGCTGCTTCCACAGTTGCGGGGAGCCTGCTGGTGCAGGTCCAAGAGCAGAGGTGCAGAGGGCTCGGCTCCACCTGCCCTGAACTGAAACAGAGCTCCATTTGGAACAAGTTTCTTCCTTCCTTTCTTCCTTTCCTCCCCCCTTCCTTCCCTCCTTTTCCTCTCTCCCCAGTCCTATTCTATTCTGTTGATGAGTGGGCAGGAATCCAGGGCTGGTGCTAGAGATTTTGTAAACTCATAAGGAGTGAGTGCAGCACATTTGAGTGCTGTGCTTTGCAAGCTTTAGTTACCTCTGAACCCCGCAGGTGCAGGTTTGTGGTTAGAGAATGCGATTCCCAGGCTCCCCTCCAAGAGGCCCGGGAGTCTGTGCTTTTATCCTGCATCCCTGGTGATTCGGAGGCCAGTGACCACAGACTCACCTTCAGGAAGCTCCCTGAAAGGCAGTAGGAGTGTGAGCACAGGTGTCCCACTGCAGGAACCTAAGCCTGGTCTTCACCCCCAGCTGTGGGGCATGAACGCATTCCTGCACCTCCCTGAGCCTCAGCCTGCTCACCTGCAGAATGGGCATACCATTCCTTACTAATTGTTATTATTACTGGATTAAGGTTAATTCTAGAGATGCTCCACTTAGCCCCTTGATCACGGCCAGGTTAAGGGTTTGTATCTCTAGTGCCCTTGCACAGTTTCTGGCAGATAGCATGTGTCTGGGGACTATAAAGAGCAAAAAATTAGGAGAGCCAATACTTTATTGCTTATTACACCCTTTTATAACTACTGCATTAGTTTTTTTCCTGGCCAACTCTGGATTTTTTACTCTGAGATTCTGAGCTAAGGTTACTATAGATTTAAACTGAAAAAAAAGATTGCCAAGGAGAGATGTGAGGGCTTCGAGGGAAGAGGCGATGCATTTTCCAGGCTGGTAGCCCTCATTTCATTCCTCAGCACACACTTACTGGATACTTTCTAAGTGCCGGGCACTGGGCCAGGTACTGAGGATAAGCCATGAGCAAAGTAGATGGAAATCCTGCCCTCACGAAATTCTCAGTCCACGGGAGACAGGCGATACATAGACCGGGCCAAGGCCAGTCCTCTGATTGGGCACCGTTCCAGGCAAATGGATAAAAAGTTACTAAATTTGGTTGAAATGGTGTAAGTGAGCCTCTGTCTCAGAGACGCACAGTCCTGGGCTGAGCATGAGCCCAGGTGCCTCCTCCAGTCCATGAAAGCCCTTTGGGTGTTGGAGACTCTCCCCTGGCAAGTCCTGCCCTAGGACAGAACACGAGCAATGTCAGTGGGGTTCCTGGCTAAGGAAATTCGTAGCTGCTCCCCAAACCGCTCTCCACCTTAAGAAGCAATTGTTCAAAAACACCTATAAGATCAACATGTATTTTTTTCCTCGTTATAACATGAATCCCATGCTCACTGCACATTTTTTGAAATGAAAAGTATATAAGTATAAATATAACACAAATTTCAAGGCTCCACCTGACTTTTTTATTTTTATTTTATTTTTCAATTACAGTTGGCATTCAATATTATTTTGTATTAGTTTCAGGTCTACAGCATAGCAGTTATACAATCGTACACCTTACAAAGTGTTCCTGGCCCACACATAGTTATTACAATATTATTGACTATATTTCTTGTGCTGTACTTTACATCCCTGTGACTATTTTGTGACCACCAATCTGTACTTCTTAATCTCTTCACCTTTTGTCATCCAGCCCCCCAAAGTCTCTCCCCTCTGCCAACCATCAGTCTGTTCTCTGTATCTGAGTCTGTTTCAATTTTTTTGTTTATTTTTTATTTTTAAAAATATATCTTTATTGATTTTAGAGAGAGGGAGAGGGAGAGAGAGATAGAAACATCAATGACGAGAGAGTCATTGATCGGCTGCCTCCTGCACGCCCCCGACGGGATGGAGCCTTCAACCCTGGCATGTGCCCTGACCAGGAATGGAACCGCGATCTCCTAGATCAGAGGTCAGTGCTCAACCACTGAGCAACACGAGCCAGGCTAGTTTGTTCTTTAGATTCCACATATGAGTGAAGTCGTATGGTGCTTGTCTTTCTTTGTCTGACTTATTTCACTTAGCATAATGCTCTCCAGGCCCATCCATGCAGCATGTGACTTATTCTTAATGTGGTGCCACTTTCAGAGAAACACAATCCAGAAGCAGAGGTAGTTAATAGGTAATTGCATATTGCAGGGCAGGCTGACATTTTAAAAAATTTTCCTCCGCAATTTCCTCCTATCTGCAACTCTGACTGTCACTCCCTAAGCTTCTGATCCCTCCCTCTCTTCCCAGACTCACCCGGACTCTGGGTGCGAGCATTTCCCTTCTTTTCTTCCTCTCACCGTCTCAGACTTCTGGACGTGACCCACTGGATTTCCCTCCCTCCTCACCCTGTGCTGGCCACACAGGGTTACTCTGAAGGGGGCCATGCTGAGGTTCTGGGGCACCCCTGCTCTCTAGGGAGGACTGCAGCTGCCCCCTGGAAGTTCTCCCACTGGATGCCTTTTTGGAGAAATTATAATGGATTGTTTCTGATGAATAAAAAAACCCTCCTTGCTACAGAGGAAGGCAAGCTCCATGTCTGTCTGACGAGGCTGTCACTTAGCAAGCCACAGCTGAGTTGGAGCAAGTGGCTTTGCCTCTCTCAGTCTCCATCTCCTCACCTGGAAAATGGGTTCACAGAGGTAACACCTACCTCTGAGGGCTGCTAGGACGTTACGTGTCACAACATGTGTAAAGCACCCAGCAGAGGGCTTGGCACGTCATAAGGCTCAGTAAATCATGATGATGGTAATTTACCATGATTCATGTTGATGGGAACATTAAAATCATCCTCAATACCAGTGCTTCAAAATAATGTTTATTAATGGTTTGGTGAATGTTCTTCCACACTTTTCATCTAAACACATTTTTTAAAAAGCAAATTTGGAATTCTCTTCTATATATGATAGTCATCCTACAACTCTTTGAAAATGCATTTTTAAGTCAAAATGAAATGTATAGCTTTACTAGCTTTCTGAAAAAAAATGTGTTTACTTTTTAAAAAGTTAGGAGAACGGGGAAAAAATCTATAACCCCATCATCCAGAGAATTCAAAATGTGTTTGACATGCGTACTCTTTGTGTACTCATTTTTTTCACTTAGCACTATTTCATCATGTCTCAGTATTCTACTTTCTATCACGTTAATGATGTCTATTATTCCATTAAGATGTGTACTTTAATTTACTAAAGTATTTCCATATCATTGGCTATTCAGATATTACAGTGTCTGCTTTTATAAGTGACACTGTAGTAAACACTTGAGCACACTTTTTTTTAAAGTATTTTTTTATTTTTCAATTACAGTTGACATACAATATTATATTAGTTCCAGGTGTACAATTGTGATTAGACATTTATAAACCTAACAAAGTGACCACCCAGAGAAAGCACGTGCACATTTGACACCATACATAGTTATTACAATATTATTGGCTATATCCCCTATGCTGTACTTTACATCCCATGACTATTCTGTAACCACCAATTTTACTTAGCCTTTTCACCTTTTCCATCCCCCCAAATTTGGCAGCCATCAGTCTGTTCTCTGTGTCTATGAGTCTGTTTCTGTTTGTTTATTCATTTATATTGTTCTTTAGATTCCACATATAAGTGAAATCATATGGTGTCTGTCTTTCTCTGACTTATTTCACTATGCACAATCCCCTCATTCATGCTGCGCAGGTGCAAGATTTCACTCTGTATTATGGCTGAGTCATATTTCATTGTGTATGTGCACCACTTCTTCTTCATCCACTCATCTATTGATGGACCCTTAGGTTGTTTCCATATCTTGGTTATTGTATATAATGCTGCAATAAACAAATGGATGTATATGTTTTCCAGCTTAGTGTTTTGGGTTCCTTCAGATAAATACCGAAAAGTGGAGTTGCTGAATCTTTCTTTGTCTCTTGTTATAGCCTTTGTTTTAAAGTCTATTTTATCTGGTGTAAGAATTTCTGCCCCAGCTTTACTTGTTTTGTTGTGTTTGTTTGTTTTCATTTCCATGAAATATTTTTTCCATTCAGTCTGTGTGTGCCTTTTTATCTGAAGCGAGTCTCTTGTAGGCAGCATATGTAAGTAAGGGTCTTACTTTGTTATCCATTTAGCCACTGTATGTCTTTTGATTGGAGCACTTAATCCATTTGCATTTAAAGTAATTGTTGACAGATATGTATTTATTTCCATTTTATTATTCATATTTTTTATCTTTTTCTTCTTAAAGAAGCCCCCTTAACATTTCTTATAATATCTGGCTTGGTGGTGATGAACTCCTTTAGCATTTTCTTGTCTGTGAAGCTCTTTATCTGCCCTTCAATTCTAACTGATAGCTTTGCTGGGTAGAGTAATCTTGGTTGTAGGTCACAGTCCATGGAAAGAATTCCGTTTCCATATATCACCACAATGGTCAGCATGCAGAGGTGGGAACCGGGCACCCAGATGGCTCTGCTTGGACCAGAACCTCAGAAAGCGTCCCGTGAAAAGTGTTCTTTCCATCCGCTCTGGTCCTCAAACCCCAACCAGAGGCCCGCCTGGCTCTCCACCTCCCTGCTGCCCTACTGCGCACCCCCATCCAAAGTCTTTCTCCTTCCCAAGTTAAAGGACAAAATCCCCAGGACTCCTTAGGGGGTGGCGAAGAGGCCTGGGTCTCACCGCTGCCAGCCAAACATCCTACTAGGGCATCCTTGTTATCATCGTTCAGTAATGTGTTCCTATTAGGCCAGAAGGAGGCTGCTGCACACTGTGAGGTCACTGAAAACCTGAGGTTCCCATGCCTGGAGGTGTGGGGAGCCAGCAACATTGCTCTTACAGGAACCCTTTAGAGAGCTGTGCCTGGCTGGCATCTGATCCACCCACGTGTCCACTTGCTATTTTGGGATAGTAACAGCTCCCGAATCCATGAACTGGACTAAAAGTGAAAGCAATTGGAAGCACAAGTGCCTTGAAATGTTGAAGCACCGTAATGCTGATCTGGCCTAATTACTGTGGAAGGTAGGGTCAGAGTGAACCTCTTGACCTCAGCCTCCTTCATGGACCAATAAATGGAAGGAGAAATGTCAGATTAAAGGATTAAAAATCATAATTCCTATGCCTGTCAATAATAAAACCTTCGATTTGAAAATCAGTTACCTTAGAAAGGCACTAACAGATCAAGGAGTAATTACAGCACCTACCTGCCCATTCTCAGAGCTTACCCCGCGGGGATGTAAGTCACCATCGCCTGTTTCCAGGGGCACGAGTTCCTGGAGGGCAGGGTGCTGTCAGGCATGTTTGCGGCAATGACATCTCCACCTGTTCCTATAATGTCTGGTGCATTAGAAGCATCCACTAAACATTTGTTGGGTAAAAAAGGGCTGAGCAGATGGGAAGGTCGATGTCATTTAATGGCATATTATCATTCTTATAGATGGAAGAAAATTTAGAAGTCTGAAACTGGGATTTTCCAGACTGGATGGAATCATCTCCCTTATTTTACTTGTGATGTGTTTTGAGAACTCAAGTCTCTTGAACAAAGTGCTCTTTCCAAACCATTAATAAGAGCAGTAACAACAACAGTAATAACAATAGCTAACACTCACTGGCTTCTGTTTCAAGAGCTTTGTAACAGAACGACTCACGCAATCCTCACATCAACCCCACGAAGTGAAAAATACCATGACCCTCATTTTCCAGAGAGGCTGAACAACTTTCCCGAAGCCACAACAGAACACATGTTCCACTAAAGTTGCTCTTGACCTTCTTTGGGTCTTGAATCCTCTTAGGAATCTGATATTATGAATCTCCACCTAAGAAGAAATGGACACTCCTTCAAACACACAGTTTCAGGAAGATTATGAACTTGCTGAAATCTAACCATAAATCATACATTAAGAACCTATATGACAATGTCCTGAGGCTCTGGAGTCAGATACACTTGGTTGCTTTTTAAAAAGTATTAATTGTTAATTAAATAATAAAGGAGCACATGTTCTTCAGTGACAATCCAACCAGTAGAGGTAATGTCTAAATTCCCTTTGACCAATGAATTCCAGGACCCTTCCTGAGAGTAAACATTGCTGTCAGCTTATGTTACACCCTTTTTCTGTACATGAAATACCTGTCCATGTACCCACAGAAATTACTTGGTATGGTTGCATTTACACAGATGATATTGCATTGCATCGTTTTTTCTGCAACTTGCTTTTTTTCACTTAAGAATCATCTTGAAGGTTTTTCAGCCCATATAGAGCTGCTATGTTCTTTTAAACTACTGTGTAGTAGTCCATATTTTGGATATGCACACTATTACCATTTTCTTTCTAAGTGACTTTAGTTTGTTTCTAGATTTTTGCTCTTCCAGACCAAGCCACAATGAACACTTCTGCACACACTTCTCAAGCACATGAGCAGGTGTTTGTCTAGAACATCAAAACTCTGGTATTACTGGGTCATAGAAGTGTGCATTTAAAAAACACACAATATATACCACCAAATTCTCCAGAAGAATAGAAGTGCCAATTTTTCCCTCCCACAATGTACAAGATCCATATTGATCCACATTCGATCACTACTTTATCCATCTTTTCAATTTCTCCCAATCTGATGGATGAAAAACAGTATTTTGTTTTATTTTGCATTTTTGATTACTAATCATATTGAGCATCTTTTTGTATTTTATTGATCATTTGTATTTTTTCTTTTGTGAATTACCCACTCATTTTTTTCGCTCATTTTCCCATGCATTTTCTTTCTTTCGTTGACTTATGAGCTATTATATTTTGATACTAAACATGTTAAATGTAGTTTTCCTCTCAATCTATCTCTTGTGCTTGTAATTTACACACTGTATTGGAACCCCAGCACTAATATTGATTCTCTGGAAGACAAATAAATACTTACCCCTCTGAGCTTTAGAGTTCTCATCTGCAAAGTGAAAGTAAGCATTTACCTTTAGGGTTGTTGATAGAATTAAATGAGATAATGACTATAAAATGCTTGACCCAGTGCCTGGCATATAGTAAGTGCTCAAAAAGTAATTATTATTATTCATTCTAGTCTTTAAAAGATTACTTCATGTATGAGCCAAAATAATGTCTACCTTCAACTTTTACCCAATGGTTATAGATCTACTTTCTACAGGAAAACAAAAATGAAAGCCTGAAATATCTTTTAGGATGAATAATAGGAAAAACTCATCACATCCGATTTTAGTTTATAATTCCTTCAATAGGTCTATTTTATTTTCACTTCTAGCCTGTGTTGTAGAAATCAAATTGTTAGCACAGCAGGGGAAAGCCTGAATAGAAGTAAAATTCAGTTTTCATTGAAAAAACTTTTAAAGCATATTTATAAAAACATTTTTCATAACAGCCTGGAAAAGGTACAGAAACATCTTGTCTTCTTCCCCCTGTAACATCACCTACAAAATCATTTTTCTTAAAACCACCCAGTTTATCTGAGAGACCAAACAGCTCCTCTGAATCTGAGTGATCATAAGACTCTCCGTATGACCATGCTCTGTAAGTCACAGACCTTTCTATGAACTTGCTTCCCCTCCAAAACCTCTAAAACAGTTGGGGCAGGAAGACATACTTCCTCCAAACTTCCAAATGAGGAAACGGACTTCCAGACTTCCAAAGCCACCTATAATCTCAGGCTGACCTAGGGTTTCCTCCTAGGCACTGCCATCCCAACATGCACACAACTCTATCAAACTATGTTCAGATCATGCACATAAGTCTTGGTCTTCCCCACTAGATGAGTTTCCTGTGAGGAGAAACTCTGCCTTCTGTATGTGAGGTCTTAGTACCTACCCAGCATGAATGTATGGATGGTGGGTGGATGGGTGGATTGGATGGATGGGTGCATGGCTAGATAAATGAACGGATAGATGGATGAAGGGATGAATGATCGGTGGAATGGATGGATGGATGGATGGATGGATGATATCCTACCTGCTAATAAGTGGTACTCAGGTCTCTATAAGCCATACCAAGCACTCTTTTTTAGATTTATTTAAATTTTTTTAATCTCTTAAATGATCATAATACAGTACAATTGATTTTTTGGTGTATATATAGAGATCCATGAATTTTGGGACATGTATAGATTTGCGTACTCACTACTCCAATCAAGTGACAGAACTGTTCTATCATTACACACCCCTCCCCTCCCCCCAAATTCCTCATGTTGCCCTTTATAGTCAAAACATCCCCTACCCCCACCCCTGGCAACCACTGGTCTGTTCTCCACCACTATCATTTCATCTTTCAAGAACGTCGTATAAATGGAATCATACTGGGTTTCTTTCACTCAGTATAATGCATTTGAGGTCCACTTAATTTGTTGTGTATGTCAATAGTTTGTTCTTTTTTATTGCCGAGCAGTGTTCCTTTGTGCATTCGTACCACAGAGCACTTATCCATTCACCTATAGAAGACAATTTAGGTTGTTTCCAGTTTGGGACAATTATAAATAAAGCTGCTATAAACACTCATGTACAGGTTTTTATGTGAACCTAACTTTTCATTACTCTAGGGAAAATTCTCAGGAATGATATTGCTGAGTCTTGTGGTAAGTGTATGTTTAATTTTTTAAGAAATTGCCAAAATGTTTTTCAGAGTGGTTATATTAAGCAGTCTCACCTTCACACCATACAACCTTTCAAAAAAAACCTCTCCTTTGTTTCCTCTCTTGGGATAGGCTGCTGTTCCCAGACTCGTTCCTCTAACTTCCCCTCCCAGCACCCTTCAGAAAGCCAGGCGCCTCCCTGTACTCCAGGGCCCAGGAGGCAACCATCCACTGGGTGTGCAGGACAAGGCATTGGAAGGTGCGTCTTCTCCAAACCTCTGCCTCTTGGCTTTCAAATGCCAGGACCAGAGCCTTTCATCCTTGTTAGAGAGCAGGTGGCCAGGACTGGGGCCATACTGGGCTCTTATCAGTCAAATTCTCCTGAGCACAAACCACATTCGGGGCTTTCCTGAGGATGGGCTTGGCACTGGAAATGCAGCCACCGGGAGGGGCTGGGCCTTCAGAGGGACTTAGGGGAGGCAGAGGGTGCCCAACCCTGCTTGTCTGCCTTGAAGCGGCCTTGCTCGCTTACACGCTGGCTCTTGGAAATGGGCCAGGGCGACCCACCGCCCACCCCCTCTCATCCCTGGGCACTTCTGTTGGTTCACCCTCTCACTTTTTCCCAACCTTTCATACTGTTCTGATTAGCACAGAGAACCATTCGGAAAGAGATGCTTTTATTTATTGATTTTCCCTCCCTATTCCCCCCCCCTTTGCCCGCCTCCACGGCTGGCCTTCGCGGCACTGCTGTCTGCGTCCATGGGCCATGCATATATGTCCTTTGGCTAATCTCTTCACCTTCTTTCACCCAGTCCCTCCTGCCCCCATCCCTCTGACCTCTGTCAGTCTGTTCTATGTATCCATGCCCCTGGTTCTATTTTTTTCATCAGTTTATTTTGTTCATTAGATTCCACGTATAAGTGAGATCGTATGGTATTTGTCTTTCTCTGACTGGCTTATTTCACTTAGCATAATAATCTCATGCTTTTAGATTGATTATAAAGCCCCCAATACAATGGCAACTCACATCCTGGCTTTTTTCTTTGGGTCTAATTATCCATCTGGGGGAACCAGGGGGCAGGGGAATCCTGATATAACACAGGCTATGAGGCGGAAGAGGATCCTGCCCCCTAAAACTTTGGAAGAGGCACCACCACCTCTTGAAATGACCCCGTAATATTTCAAGTGTCCTGCTCTTTATTTTATCTGCGATTTAAACATAGCTTGGGCAACAAAGTAGGGTGATGTCAGGCCTCACAGCCACAAATCATGATGTTATTTGAGTAGCTCCAATCTTGACAAACTTCACAAACACAGGGCATGGAAAGAAGAGGCTCGTTTTGGGTCTTCCTCTCTTTGTGAAATCTTGACACAGTGCAGACCCACATTCCTCCAACGGGCCTTTGGCCGGGCCCTGGGTGGTGCGATCTGTCAGTGCAGCCCACAATAGCGTCTGTCCCTCTGAAGCTGGGAGGCCACGTGGGCTGGGTCTGCTGGTGCTTGCCCAGTGGAGGTCGTGTTTCAGGTAGACCCACTGCCCATCTCTGACCCTACTCCCTAACTGGCTGACGGGATTTCCTCATTTCAAGAAGCAAATTCTTCAAAGGATTCACAGCTCAGAGCGTCCTCTGTGCTGTGACCCCTCCTACACTGACCCGGGGCAGGCTCACCAGAAACTCTTGCCCCCAGCTGGGCCTCCCTGCCTTCCCTGGGCCTTATGCACTAGAGAGCAGTGAGGAGGGAGGGCCAGGGTGTGGGATGGCGCTGTAGCTGGGGATGCTGAGTCTGGTGAGGTCACACAAAAAGCCCATTATGGGCAGGTGGGGAGAAAGGGCGTGGGGGCTACAGAATCTACTACGTGCTCTTAATGCCAAGCCTTTCTGAGTGACTTGACAGTGAGGACGAGGAAATGGCCCCGGCCTCTCTCTGCTGGGTCTTTCCTGCTTCACTGACGCTGACTGCCTACTGGGCAAAGGTGATGCTAAAACATGTTCTCCAAACAATGGGCTAAAGCACAGGTCAGGAAGCTTTTCCAGAAAAAGGGCACATAGTAAAAAATTTGGGTGGGGGAGCAAAAAAGCTTTGTTTTTTCCATTTGGTCCAACGCATGGGAGAGGGCTCCCGGTAGGTTAAAGGGATGCCTACTGGTTTCGGGAGAGGCTCAGGCAGAAGGCAGACACCAGGGGGTGCAGAGGGGCCCCTCAAAGGCCTCCGGGCCCCAAAGGCTCCTGGTGGTGCTTGAGGGTGAGCCTCTCAGAGACACTCGCACAGCCCGGCCTGGGGGCCGCCAGCCCTGGAGGGGAGCCAGGTGTCGCCCCTCTTCCTGAGGAGCTTCACCTGCTCACCGGGCAGCGGTTCCCAGGAGGCACCGAGCCGAGGGCCTGAGTGGGAGAGCCCAGGGCCTGCGGATCCACGAGGCCCTGGCAGCTTCTGTGGCATCATGAGTTTGCTCTGCGTGTCCTGGAAGGGAACCCGGCCACCGCCTGGTTCTGCATCTTCAAGAGATGCTGAGCTCCCTCGGGCTTCTCCTTGGCCAGCTCGGGGAAGAAGTGGCCACCCCTCCAGGGCCACATCATCATGGTGGAAACAGAAGCCCAGAGAGAGGTAGGTGCGGGAGGCCACACATGCAGGTGACCAGGGGTTGGGGGCAGCCTCCACCCGGGCAGAATAATTCTGATGAATTTGGGAGCTCATGGCTGTTGGGCAATAATTTAGGGTTAAAAAACGGTGTTGGCTGGCCTCGGAAGCTGAGGATGGCTGAGGTGTTTCTGGAGGTGGTGGCTGGAAAAGAGGTTGGAGGGTGGTCTCTTGCTCCAAATACTGTTGTAGCAAGAGACAGATCCAGGGGACCTCCAAGGGCACAGGCCATAGTAAGTATTTTTGGCTTTCCGGGCCACTTGTTCTCTATCACAACTATTCAGCTCTGTCTGGAGCATGAAGGAAGCCAAGACAGCATCTAAACTCATGGGCATGGCTGTGTTCCAATAAAACTTTATTGACAAAAACAGGCAGTGGATCAAGTGTGCTGACCCCTGCTCTAGAGGATGACAGATAAGCCAAAGAAAGATTCCAGCACCCTATTATATCAACTCTGAATTACTTATATTTAGTCTGTTAGGCAAGAAACAAAGAAGTATCGATTTGTTTGGGAAGCTGTATGGTCGGGTCTGTTTGTCATAGCAGCCTATCCTGTTCTTGCTTGGCTCATGCCCTTATTTTATTTAAAACTGTGCTTAAATGCCACCTTCTCAGAAAATGCCACCACCTCATCTGAAATAGCACCCCCCATCATCCCTAGCCCCTTGATCTGCTTAATTTTAAGTGGTAGTTATTACTATATAGTATTAAATATCTTAAATAATTTTTCTGTTTATATCTCCCAGTAAATTCTATAAGGGCAAGGAAATTTTCCAACTTAATGTTGTATTCCCAAACTGTGAACAGGGGTAGCCCATAGTAGACACTCAGTAAATATATGGTGAGTGAAAGATTGAAAAATCAATAACCTTAAAGGATCTGGAAAGTTCATAATATGAGAGATTAAAACTGGTGTCCAAACTTTTTTCATCATCTGCCCATCAGCCAAGCTTTTTTGTGCATGTATTCTCACTATAGGTCTATTAATTTCTTTATAAATTATGTAGGAATTTTTAAGGGATAAGATGTAAAAAAGAAATAGAACTTCCTAGCCATCAATGATTTGACTCATGTACCCGCTTTAAAGTCCACTGAATTAGAGGCAGTGGTAAGAGAAGGCCTAGATGAAAGTTGACATTGGGGATAGACAGAAAATCTAGGTACCAGTGCAGTGCAGCAGTGATTTATTGAATCACGCAAAAGGTCTCTGAGAACACTGTCTGTCCTCAGTTCTTTCCTGACACTGCCTCTCTCCCAGGTAAATGGTGCAAGAAGCCAGCTCTTCTTAAAAACCAATGTAGAATCTGTGGGATGACCTCAGCCGTGAAATGACAAAAGCTTATGACAGGTTTTCAGACCAATGGGAAAATTTGGTACTTTTCTGTAGTGGGTGAGCTTCAAGTGGGGGTGGTCCCTCTTTCCTCTAATTTCCAAATTGTCTAGAGTGCACATGCTTTAATTTTAAGTAAACTAACGCTCATTTATTTCTTAAACACAGTCCACATGCCAGGCCCTGTGCTAAGCTAATTCAAGGGGTTGAATTAAAAAAACAAGACTCTCAAAACTTAGGAAGCACTACTGCCCTTTGAAATGAGAAAAAACAAAGCAGGATCAAGGCACAGATGTGGAACGATCCTTGTCACTTGGAGAGTATACAGGACATTTTACAGGGCATTGAATATTAGAGCCTAACCTCGGTGGTGTTAGTGCTGCCGGAGTGGGGAGCAGCTGCTCCCTTGAATATTTTCCTTGCTATCCCCTTGGCCTCCTCCTGCTCCTGTCTTACTGGCAATTTGCCTCCCTCGCAGGGACTGACTACTCAGACCATCCAGCCTGTTCTTGCTTTTGGCTGCCTTGAGAGGGGCTTTCTTTGTGATTAACATATTCCACACTGTAGCCGTGCTCTGGATGTCTTTCATCTTTGCTTTATTAAAACTGGGTGCGCTAACACTGGGTGTTTTCATCTTTATTAATATATATATTTTTAAAAGCTTGTTATTATGAATCCTTCTTCCCAGGATTCTGGTACGAGTCCCTGGGGCCTGGGTCAGAAGGCAGACTGTGGAAGCGACTATAGAGTCTCATGCTGGGCTCCAGCCCTCCTGCCAAGCTAATCCTGTTGTGCCGGGATCACATCTGCGAGCTTGACTCTAGCCTGGGGTGAGTGTTTTCCCAGGAGGATCCTTGGTTCCTCATGCAAATAGGCTCTTGATATGACCTTCCCCCTAGTCTTCCAGATGCATCTGTGTCCTAGAGTAAATGCCCATGGGACTCTCCACAGATAAACTTGAACACACAGAGTGTACAGAGTTTGGCTGAAGTAGCCTGGGCTTTGCCGTCAGCAAGATCTGGCATTGAAAGGGATTTCATCATGTGCTAGTGTGTGACCTTGGCCAAGTTACGCAGTCTTTCTGAGCATTGGGTCCTTTATCTTTATGTGACAGAGAAAGAAGACAAGCTATTAGATTATGAATATTTGCACTTGTCTACACACACACACACACCCCCCACAATACAACACACCTGAAATGAGCAAGGATTCTTTGCCTGCTTAATTAGTTACTGCACTTTGGATGGGTTCCATCAAGGTAGGAGGTGGAGAGAATTAAAGAAACCAAGAGAGCCAGATTACATTATTTAAAAAAATACGAAGGGTCAGTGGTGAGCCAGAAAGGAGCCAAAGGGAACTTTTTCATGGTCAACTACAAGGACCCCGGAGCTTTGGAGCTGGGCCTTAGATGTTTCATTTTTGATATTCTGAGAGGCAGGCACCAAGATGGAATTAGAAGTACGGGCATTTATTGGAGGAAATGCCTGTAGGATAAAAGAGAGAGGAATCAGGAAGAGCAGGAGGAAAGTCTGACATCTGGGAAGAAAGAATGGGAAGGAAGGAGAACTGATTTTAAAAAGTCTGTAGTGCAGCTCCAAGAAGTCCTGGTCAGGCTGATGGGCCCAGATCAAAGATTTCCCTTTGGAGGAGTCCTCTGTTGGATAGGAATGGCCGGGCTCTGGCACTCTCACCACCCTCATTGTCTGGGGACAGCCCAGGGAGAGGGCGTCCTTACTGTCAATTCTGTGATGGTTCCCCAAAGTGCACAAGCTCAAGGCTGGCAGCTCCTACTCTCCTCATGGCAGCCTCTCTCTTGCAGGGCGATGCACGCCCACCACAGAAGGTCTCTAAAGATGGCTCTACCCTGTGGACCATCACGGCTGCCCAGTCAATGCAGTGGTATTCTATTGCTGCTATAACAATTATTGCAAACTCATTGGCTTAAAACAACACAAATCTTTTATCTTACAGTTCAGGAGGTTAGAAGTCTGACAAGAGTCTTTGTAGGCTAAAGGCAAATACCATGGGGCTGCGCTTCTCTCTGGAGGCTCTAGGAGAGAATCTGTTTCTTTGTCTTTCTCAGGTTCTAGAGGCTCGTGGCTCTCTTCTTCCATCTTTAAAGCCAGCAGATGGAGTCCTTACATCCCATCACTGGCCTTTCTTCTGTAGTTACATCTCCCCCTCCCCTCCTTCTCTTCTGCCTCCCTCGTCTGCTTTTAAGGACCCTTGTGATTACATTGGGCCCACCTGGATAATTCAGGCTAATCTTCTATTGCAAGGTCCTTGACCTAGTCACATCTGCAAAGTCCTATTTGCTGAGTAGAGTAGCATATTCATAGGTTCCAGAGATGAGGACATGGACATTTGGGGGGAGCCATTATTTGCCTATCTTAGTGGCTGTGAGTTTGCAGTTCTGATCATGTGTCCCATCAGAAACTCATGCCACAGAGCCAGCCATCAGCAGAGAGGGAAGCAGTCTGGTTGTGCGGCAAAGAGGTGAACTCCAAAGCTGGATTTTTATCAAGAACTATACAGGAAGTTAATGATAGAAAAAAATCTTATAAGCCGCATCCTCAAGATGTTTTGCTTAAGCAAAAATGGGAAGGGATGATCAATTTGAGGACAGAGGTAGCTATAATGAAATTCTTTCTGTGAAAAAAACAACACACAAATGTAACAAGTTTGGGGAATATTTTCATCTGAAGTTAGTTTTTATTTGTTGTTTGCTTATGTTCACCAGCCTTCTTCCACAGAGAGAACACATAAACATCACCCACATGATCAAAGTTTCAAAAGAAACATATTTAAAATAAAGCATTAAAACTGCTTATAAAAGAAGAAAAAAATCTTGAAATGTAGTGAATTTGGAAAAGATTTAATTCTTTTGCTTAAGAGCAGTAATTTCATTCCGTGAGGAAATTTGTTGTGAGTAAGGATTATGGGATGGCCTTCATCAATGTTCAAAGTTTTATCCACATCACAGAATTCGTAATGGAATAAAAATCTGTGAATATAATAAATGTAGGGAGGTCTTTAGCCATGGCTCTGATCTCGCTCAACATCAAGGAGTATATGCTGGAGAGAAGATGCTGTGGATATAATAAATGCGAAAGGCTTTTTTTAGCCAGTGCTCAGTGTTTACTCAGAGAACTCATAATGTGAAAAAGCCCATGAATGTAGGGAGCATAGGGCTTTTAGCAAATGCTCAGACCTTACTAGGCACCAAAGAATTAATAATAAATATGAAACTTAGGAAGAAGGCCTGTGAGAAGGCCAGGCCCTCAGCCCTGGCTTCAGCTTTGCCTGCAGTGAGAGAACTGGTATTGGAGAAAAGCCCTATAGATGGAATGATTGTAGCGAGTCCTTTGGGCAGGGCTCAAGCAACTCTCAACATTACAAAATTCACACTAGAGAACACCCCGTGTAAGTAATGACTGGAGACATCAGCAATTCACACACTGAATAAACCCTGTAAATAGGAAGAATGTGGGACACCTTTAGCCAGCATTACTCTTACTCGTCTCAGAGAATTCATACCGGGGAATGAAAGTGGAACTTATTTTAGTTATAAATGTCACTGACTTAACATCAGAGAATTTACAGCGGTGGGAAACCTCTGGATTTGGCAATGTCTTTTGTTGTAGCTCAAATTTATTGACAAGCAGGGAATTCTTACTGAGGGGAAATCCAAATCATGGAGCAAGTGAGAAATTTGCATGCACAGGGAACAAAGCACAAGAAATGGGAAGAAATCCATTCATTTACGTAAATACATGGCTTTCGTGACCAGTTCGCAGGAAATATTGGTAAATAAAGCCTAATGGTGAGGAATTTTGAGGATTTTTGTCTTGGAGTCCAAATCAGTTGAGGCCATGGTAAAAAATAGGCCTCGTTCCTACTGCAATAAGCAGAGAACCAACTGCTGTGTTAGAAGGAAAGCTTATTACATTTATTTTTAAAGGGCTTGTCTTTTAATGATGTGTATAATAGGGATCATAAATGAGTTCATTTTTAATGGATAAAGTTATGAATCTATTCTAAATGGCTCCGAGGAGACACTGAAAGAATGAATTACTCTAGAATTAAAAATTTCCAGATGGGAGCGGTCCTGGTACACAGCGAGGAGTCACCATTTCCTCTTAATGAGAGTGAGCAGGGAGCCCAGGAGGGGACCGAAGAACCTGTGACTTTAGAGCAGGTGGTGGAGTCACGGTGGGGATGAGAATTGACTCTAGGGAGAAAATTATAAGGACAAGAGTGAAGATGGAGATTTGTGGAATCTAGGGGAGCTGTTCCCTTTAGTGTCAGAAGCTGTGCAGAGAAACAAATATGACGAAGGCATTTAGGAATGAAGGGCTGGTGTCCTCTGGGAAGACTGCAGCAGGACTTGTATTTAATCCACAATGAATGTAAGAATTTGGGGTTGTGTTCTTGTTTCACTTGAAACTAATTTAATATATTGTATAAACAAAAATATTGGGGGGGGGGAGCTATTGGATAACCACAGGGAGAAAAGATTTGAGAGTGGAGAGGAGAGAGGGCTCCGGAAAGCCAGGTGGCTGGAATGGTTGGCCTTGTGGAGAGAAGACGTGAGACCGGCCGCTCCTGGACAGGTGGAGCTTTGAGCTCTGAAGGAGGGTCTGCAGTGGGTGGCAGTGTGGTTTCTCCTTCACCGTCACGTGTGTCCCCATCCTGCTTGCCCTGACCCAGTACCACTTTCAGATTTATGTTGCTTTCATTGCCATCAGGTTAGATTTGTGCTTCTTTTAAGGTGGTCTTGTTTGATTTGGGTTATATGCGAAACGGCTAGCAACACCTACCTTCTAATACAAGGAACAAATAAAGCAAGTCATGTGCAATCGTTTGACATACAACATCCTGAGCACCTAACATGTGCCTGTCGCTATGCTATGTGGTGGGAACAAAGCAATAAACAGGACAGACTGAGTCCTGGCCCTATGGATTGTAACAAGAGGTTTCCTTAGCTCCCTTTTCTTAATCTGGGGCATTTCAGATTAGTAGCTAACGTAACCAAAAGGAAATTTCTGATTTCACACCTGCAGAAATGAGCAATACCCTAAATTGACATGACGTTGGTTAGTTATGATAATAATAACCTTAGCTAATATTTGTTCTTTGCACATTAGGAGTTGTAATGGGTTAATGCATTGAATCCTTACAATCCTTACATCATCCGGATCAAGCGAGTATCTGGGTTGGCCCCATTCTAAAGATAAGGACAATGGAGCACAGAAGTCTTGGAAGCATTTAACAAGGTCTTGGTAGAGGTGAGATTTAAACCAGATGTTGGCCTGCAAAGCTGCCGCTCTCCGGAGGCACCATTTTCCCACTGGCGTGAACAGGCCTATTCCCTCCAGAGAAATAAGCGTTATCTAATGACCCTGCCCACACAGCCCTTACCAAGTTAAATGCTGGACAAATGTTTGCTTTTCATAAAACAAACCTTAATGCCTTTATCTTTCCAAATGTGTGTAGTGCCGACCCAAGGCCATCCAGGGAGCCAGGGAACAGAGGCAGGCCCAGTCAGCTTTATTTACATTTTAGGGGAGAGCTCAGCATTTTTCTTGTCTACAGGAGCACGCCAGCATCTGTCTTTGGAGCTCCTTTTGGCTTCCAGCTGCCGTTTGCTGCTGCTGTTCGCAGTCCCTGGCTGCCAAGACTGCGCGCTCCCCTTCGTCCTCGGGATGCTCAGACTCCCCTCGCTCCCAATTCCAGAGTTTTCCTCTGCCAAGGGCAGGAATCGTTCCTCAGCAAATTGCCATATTATTCCTTTATTTTAAAATTTGTGGCCTAGGTTCGTTTTCTCTGCTGCCATGTTCATTTCTCTTGTGAATGACATACCTTTTTATGAATTTATTTCTCTCTAGTTTTTTTCTTTGCTTGCTTAGTTTTGTTCTTTCTAGTATTCAAAGTCAATAGTGATAGTCATATCCTATATTTGAATAGTGCTGTCTAAATGACAAGTGCTTTTGTTTACATTACTCTAATCCTCTCCATAGTTTCGTGAGATGGGTATTTTACACCCATTACGCAGATGAGAAAAACTGAGACTCAGGTATTTTTAGTGCCCTGCTCCATGTGATTATAGGATATTTACTGTTCATACAGCATCCATCCCTCATTTTCTAATGCCATCCCATCGGGTTGAGGTCCTTGTGAAGCTGAGTCACCCAATGGTTCCACAGCTGGGTATTACGAGTGGTACGCCACCTGAGCAACACTGGAAATTGGTCAGGGGCCTCCTCAGAGCCAACCCAAGCTCATCCCGAGAGTGACCCGAAGAAGAGCCTTTTTACTATACATGCAGCTTAAGGAGGGGCTGCAGGAGAAAAGAGGTGACTGAAAATGGAGGTGACACAGAAGAATGAAGAGCTGAGGACAGTTAGCTTCTTTATAATCTGGATCCAGCTGGAAGTTTCGGTTGAGAGAGAAAAGACACTCCCCTTCTAACTCAAGCAGGTGAGCTGAGTTTCTGTGGCAAAGTCCTGATTGTACCCCACATGCTCAAAAGCGGCTCAGGGGATGGGACCCAGATCACCTGATTCCACGACTGGTGTGTTTGCCACTGCTCAGAGACCCTCTCAGAGGGCCAGCAGTCCCCCCCATCTGAGTGTGACTGGAACGCCTAAGGGGACACTTTATAATGACGTCACCCCTTCCCATACCCCTCAAACTCTGTTTATCTCAGCAGCTGTACTTCTACTTGTCTAAGGATCATCTCCAATATCTTCTCAGTGACAAAACAGAGTTAAAATGTCCAGCTGCAAACCTAAGGTCATCCTGTTTTCATTTTAAGTAGAAGGGTGACATTTTCTCGTTTACTGAGAGCTTCCTTTATCTTTCTGAAGAACTAAGAAATAATAGTTAATGGCTTTGCAGTAATAACGTCCCTTTCCCTGAGTACCTTAGAATAAATGCCATCAAGCTTTGTTGATTGGAGCATGTTCAGCTTCTTAATAATCTCAGTCCTTCTTTCTATTTGTGGAGAGAGAGACATTAAAGAGAAAACAGTAAAAGCTGCTGACCGTAGTGACAGTACTTTTTTCATTTTGTTTCATTTCTCTCTGATTTTTATTACAAAATTCATACACACTTCCTGTAACAACATCAAATGGAGAACATAAAATGAAAAACACAGTTCCACTGTCCATTAACCCACCTTTCTCAGTCCAATTCTCCGGAAATAATTACTATTAACAAATTATACTTGAATCTTTCCAGATAATTTTTATGCATCTCAAACATTCTTTGAAAAAAAAATTAAGAGTATATATATATATATATATATATATATATATGTATAAAAATATTTTCTTTCCACATTCTCCATTTTCACTCCCTTAGGGTAGTAATTGGGACTATTTTATGTTATTCTGCAACAGTTTTTATTTTTACTTAATATATGATGGACACTTTTTTTCTATTTTCCGAAAGCTACATAATACTTCATAGTCTATTTATACCATAATGTATTTAACCACTCTCCAATTGATGAGCACTTAAATTGTATTTCTTTTCTGTGGTTATAGACAATAAAGCAATAAGCATCTACATCCACATCTCTTTATACAGTGGCACAAGTATTTCTGAGGGTTCAATTTCTAAAAGTGGAATTAAGGGTTATAGATTAAACATATGTGTATGTTTTTTATAGAGATTGTCAAATAATGCTCCAAAAAGACTTTATCAATTTATACTGCCATCTGAGTAAATGGAAGTTTTTGTTTCTCAACATGCTTGCCTTCACCCGAGGAAATCAATATTCCATATTTTGGCAGGGCATCAGGAAGAAAATGAAACTTTGTCACTATTTTAAATTTACTTCTTTTACTATTAGCAGGAGTTTGCTCTTTTTTAATGTTTACTAACCATTACTATTACTTCAGTGAATTTCCCTACTACTGTAAATCATTTGACCATATTTCTATTGAGTTGTTTGACTTTTCTTATTGATTCTGTAGGAAGTCATTCTATTTTGATCTATGTTAACTCATTTTTCCCTAATTTGCCAAATAGAAAATTTTCCCCTGTTTTTATGTAGTCAGATTTGTCAGTTTTTCCTAATATAGTGGTCATCTTGGTTGCATTTCATCATTGGGAAAATGTACCTCAATCAATAACTGATTTTTCTCCAATATCTATTTATCACTTTTTAGTTTATTATTAATCGTTATGTTGTGAAGGAGGAACTTAATTTTAATTTAATGAATGGGTCACCAATTATTCTAACACACTCCCATGCATAACAGTTCACATGATTTTGAAATGCCACCTTTATGGTGATTTCTTAAACCTGCCTTTGTTTAATTTCCGGATTCGCTGTTCTGTTCTAGCAACAATATACCTGTGTATCCTGCACCAGCATTGCAGAATATCCCTGCTCTAAGCTATCCATTATAAACACTGTCAAGTTAAAAGCACAGGATCTGAAATCACCCAGCCTGGGTTCAAATCCAGGCTCTACTGCTTGCTAACTGTGTGACTTGCGGCAAGCTACTAAATCTCTTGCCTGACCTCGCTTTCATCATTACCTGTTTTATCTATACAATGACATGGGAAAATTCTGTTTGTCACCCACATTTTTATCTGCTACTCCCAACAGCTAAGTAACAAAATTCTCTAATTGCCATTAGGATGCTTGCTTGGCACAAGTCTGGGGAGGGTTAGACATCTCCACAGTCAGCTTTGTTGAAGGAAAATAATTAGAGTGGTGACTCAGAATGTAAAAATCACATTACTTTAAATGATATGAATAGCAGTCTAGGCAAGAACACAATTATCTGTAGGTGGAATCAGAGAGCAGAGAGTCATTGTCACAGCCCAGGACAAGGTTTGTGCTGGCTGCTTTCCTTCCTCTTCTAGACAATTTCACTGACAGCTGATCAGTCAAATGCAGAAACCAACCCCAGTGTATTTAAGAAAGTAAGATGGTATCTCAGTCTCTTTGGGCTCCTATAACAGAATACGACAAACTGAGTGGCTTATAAACAATATAACTTTATTTCTCACAGTCCTGGCAGGCTCAGAGCTTCTTGAGGGCCCCCTTCTGGGTTCCTAGACAACTACCTTGTGTCCTCACATAGTGGAAGGGGCGAGGGAGCTCTCTGAGGTCTCTTTTATAAGGTCACCAATACTATTCATGATGGCTTCACCCTCATGACCTAACCGCCTCCCAAAGGGCCCATCTCCTAAATGGGGGACTAGGATCTCGACATATGAATCCCGGGGAATCACAGACATTCATTCTATAGC
Source organism: Miniopterus natalensis (assembly GCF_054644295.1). Classification (NCBI taxonomy): domain Eukaryota; kingdom Metazoa; phylum Chordata; class Mammalia; order Chiroptera; family Miniopteridae; genus Miniopterus; species Miniopterus natalensis. The sequence continues at coordinate 187,466,240 of NC_142081.1, read as the reverse complement.
AGATGGCATTTCAACTCAGCTGGGGTAAAAAATAAATCATTATGGCCCTGGCCAGTGTGGCTCAGTTGGTTGGAGCATCTTCCCATGCATCAAGGGGTCACAGGTTTGATTTCCACTCAGGGCACATACATATATCCTCACGTGAAGATTAAAAAAATAGGTCGTTATTATATTCAACAATTTATATAGAAACAATTGATATTTGAAAAAAGTTAAGTTCTATTCTTACCTCACAACATCCTTGAATTAGTCAGTGCTCTTGGTTGCAGACAGCAGAACCCTTTCTAGCTGGTTTAAGCAGAAAAGGAAATTACTGAATTATTAAAGGATATTCAGTGACCCCGAGAGACCCTAAGAAGGCCAGGAATGAGGCCTGAGGACTACGCAGCCAGGAATAGCCCAAATTACAGCACAGGTCAGCTCTACTGGAGACCCATTGCTCCCCTCCCAGGACCAACCCCCAGACCTCACCGCTGTAGCCAGGAGAAAGCTGGTCCCACCAGAACTCTGCCATCACTACCTCTGAGATCTGGAGGCCTGTGTCACACCCTCCCCAGAATGGATTTCTGGAGGCCCCCAGAAATCTACTCTGCTCATCACTGGTTTCTAAATTAAAAATTTCCATGGATCAGTGGAGCCTCGATCACATGCCTATGTCTGATTTTCAAAGGCAGCTAGCACATTGAGTTTCTAGCTCCTATCATGGAGAAAGTCCAAATTTATAGGTGGGAACACCCCCCTCCAACCCCCGACGCACACACAGACACACATGAGGGATGTGTCCAAGTTGATGGTCAGCCAAAAAAGTAATGAATGTTTACTACAATACTGTAAAATAAATTCTAGGAATTAAGGAGTTAACTGTAAAAAAGGGAGCCCTCAAAGGACTAGAAGAAGATAAAAGCAAATATTGAACTGATCTTGGGAGAAGGAAGGGCTTTCTGAGCATGAAAGCAATAGAAGACATCACAAAGGAACAGATCGATGGGTTCAACTGCTTAAAATCCAATCCTTTTTGCATCAAGGAAACCATGAACAATTTGACTGATCAACCCCATGGTGGTGTTTGCCCCCTTTAAGATATGCACATGCGTAAGGCCAAAGTCAACCGAATAAAATGCAGTTGGAAGGTCATCAGAGATCACACAATTTGAGTCCAAATGAAACTCTGTCAGTCCTCTCAGAATTGCCTGCAAACCAGCTCTGTTCTACTCCAGACAATTGTTTATATTTCTAAGGAAGAGGCTTTTGTTTTTCCCAGTCTCTTAGAAACTGCTCTTACATATTTGGAAAGTTTAATTATTTTTATTGTCCAAATTACTTTCTGTCTTTTAGAGGAATTTAAGCTAATCCATGTCTAGACTTATGAGATTCTTTTAATTAGGAAGAGGAATGACTTGGGTCACAATGTAGATTTTTCCTCCGGTTCCCTCAGCTCTGTTTACAAGGTTATTGCTGAGTGTTTTATTGCTGAAGTGGAGGCCGAGTGAGGCCGTTAAAAAGAATCCTCTATTCCTTTTCATTACAGACGCTGGAGAATGTTTGGACTTGGCTCTCGTGGCTAACTAGGGCCTGACGATTGCTTTTTACTGGCAACATAAAATATATTGCTTTTTGATTTCCCGTCAGATTCAAAATGTGTCATTCAGATGATAATAAACAATCTGCAAAGAAAATGAAAGGAAAAAGAAGAGCAATTTAGGGTCTTGGCACAGAGATGTGGTCTGAGGCTGAGGGCAGTGCCGGCCTAGGGGCAGACCCCCCACTCTGGCCCCTCTAGGGGGTGGGAAGGGATGAACAATACCCCACGGATGGGGAGGAGATAAAGAAGAGCTATCTGGTCAACGTGAGCTTAACTGTTTTGGAGTTTGTGACCTACAATTAAGCAAAAGAGGGGACTTGTATGCAGTTATAAAAATTAGGGTCTGTTTCTAGATAGACCCACCATTTGCATTCCCACCCTGCAAAACCTACCAGTGTACCTGTTTCGTTGCAAGAAACAGGAAAAGCCCCCAAATCTCATTCTGGCATTTCCATGCAAGTATTTTGAATAGGTAACAAAAAAATAATTTTGCTTTTGGCAACCCTTTTTTAAGGTGATGGGTGTGGTGGATGGTGCAGTTTTTCGCCCCTCTTCCTCTTAATCGGAGCCAGCTTTAGCTTTGACCAATAGGAAGTGGTGACAGTTTTTACTGTAGAACTTCCAAGGCTGTGCCTTAAAAGAGCTGCAGCTTCTGCTGCCAAGTGCTTAGAATGTTCCCTCTTGGAACCCAGTGGCCATACACTACGAGAAGCCCAAGCAAGTGGACAGGCCACGTGGAGGGGAGCTGAGTTGGTCCAGTTCAGCCCTCAGCAGAGAGCCAGCGCCAACTGCCAGTTGTGCGAGTACACCGCCTTGGACATCCCAGCCTCCTGATGACTGTCACGCCAGCTGACACCACGTGGAACAGAGGAACCACCAGGCTCACCCCAGCCAACCCAATAAACCGTGAGAAAGATAATAAATGCTGTTGTTATGTTAAGCCAGTAAGTTCTGGGATTTTTTTTATGTAGCAGTGGGAAACCAAAATAGTGGATCCTGATAAAATAACGAACCTTTGCTTGCTGAGCAGTGGATCGACTTTGCATGTGTTAGTTTAGAATTCAAAGCTGGCTGTCCTCCCAGGTCATGTGGTAGTAAAACTTTGATGGAGTTGATTGGGGTGAACGATCTTGGAGGGGGAGGAGTCCAAAAGCTGAGAGGAAATGAAGAGAAAAAGGGAGGGAAAGATAGGTGATGATAAATGATTGATTGATAGATAAATCTACAGATAGATGATCAATAAAGCAAGAGAAAGGAGCTCAAACCACCACTCCACCCTCCCATATCCCTTCTTGTGCCAGGTTTGCAGGAAAGGGAGTTGGGAAGAGAAACTGTCATCTGCTCCGGGGGGTGGTAGGTGGGGCTCGTCTTCATCGCCCCCACTCGATCTTCAGGAAAGTCTACGTTACGTACAAATGATTCTGTACAAGTGTATTGTTTGGGAAAAACTAAGAGGTGGTTTGAGTTCTGCACGTGGGTGAGTGGGGAGCAATCAGACACCGTGGCTGCCCACAGTTCCCCAGAAGTCAGAGGACAAGAAGGCACAGCACAGGGCACAGGCACTGAGCAGCATCTCCTCTCGCCTGCAGCCCTGGGAGGTATCACTGAACTACTGACAGATGAGGAAACTGAGGCTTGGCGACCCGAAGTGCTGCTGAGACAGTATTGCGGCCCAGGGGCGGCGGCAGTGGGATTCCCTCCAGTCCCCTCTGACACCATTGCTGGAATTTTTCCCACCTTACCTCGCTTTCTGTGCCTCTTCTCATTGTTTACTGTCCAGATAAGCAAGCTTCACGACTTAAACTCAGTTTTTCAAGCCTTTTAGTTCTCTATAAATGCAATGTCCAAATAGTATGAAGTGTCCTTTGAGAGGCGATTGGCCTCGTGGTTGCATGCATGGATACTAAAGCCAGATTATCTTGGTTTAAAGCTTAGCTCCGTCATTTACTGATTTTGTGATACTGGGGCAAGTTCCTTAACATTTCTGTGCCTCTGTTTTCTCATCTGTAAAAGAGAGATGATGGTTTCTATCTCTTGAGTCAGTTGGGAATTTTCAGTGAATTAATGCCTGCAGTAAGTACTTTGGCTGTACCCAGCATGTTATAAGTACTACACTAGTATTAGCTCCTGTGACTGTGTTACCCTCACTGTTTCGGTGCCTATCTGAAGATGGGGAATTCACTTTTTTTCAGTTATCCTGGGGTTTGTTGCTGGCATTTTGTTCGTATTGGAGATGAGAGCTGGATGCCCCCTCCTTGAAGCGGCCAGGCTGTTGCCAGCAAGTGATTCCAAGATACCAGCTGTAGTTCACTTAAATTTTTTCTCTTTATTTGGGATGAAAAGAAGTAAGCTCTTCTGTAATTTAAGGAGATAAATATATATCAGAAGAGCAAACAAACAAGCGTATTAAACAAGAACTATAAACTAGAATTTTTAGAGGACAGTAAGTTTCCTTCATTAAAAGAAAAGATCAGTGACTTTGGTGGGCAAACCTCACCTGTTTCCATGGGAAGGAAATGGCGTTACAATATCATGCCAATATCATGGCATTACAATATCATGTCTCTAGGGTTCTCCCATATGAGGAAATGTACAGAAAAAAGTTAATGATGGATATATGTCATTACACATTTGTCCAAACCCATAGAATGTGCAACACCAAGAGTGAAACCTAAGGTACAATGTGGACTTTGGGTGATTCTGATGTGTCAGTGTAGGTCCATCTGTGGTAACAAATGTACCAGTCTGGTGAGTGATGCTGATAACGGGGGAGGCTATGCATGTGTGGGGGCAGGAGGTATACGGGAAATCTCTATACCTTTCTCTCAATTTTGTAGAGAACCTAAAACTGCTCTAAGAAAGTCTTAATTAACGGTGGCCATCTCTTGTTGATGGGATTTCAGCAAGTTTAACTTTTTTCATTATACTTTTCTGATTAAAAAAAAATTGTCAGTAGAAAAAAAGAAAGCCATTTAAAAAAAAAAAGCGCAACTCATGATTAACTTGGGATTTATGGATTCACCAAGAAGGGTCACCTCCATTAACAAACTTTGCTGTGCTCCCAGCCCAACCCATCTGTCCTTAGTTGATGGAAAGAATACCTACTCGTACCCCTTAATGATGGTCTCTCCACTTACAATTTTTCTTCCTCTTTCCCTGAGGAAAATGACACCAATTTTGTTAGTCTTTTTCCCTAGAGCTAGTTTTCCCAACCCTTTCATCTTGTTAACGCTTTCTATTGGCAGCCCCATCACCTGTGAAAAAAATTACATTTCACTGATCTCCATCAAAGCAGGTTGACCACATCCTGCAACAGGCATTTGAAGAGTCTGAAATAAAAGCTTATGAGATCACTTGCATCAAGAAAGGGCTAAATAAGTTACAGCGACTAAATGGGTCCCTCGTGGCCTCCAGCAACGCCTACATGACTACTACACCTTCAGTTCTTGCTGCAAATCTTACCCGGGGATAAGCTTTAATTTCTATTATCATGAGACATAGGAACCAGAATGTTCCATTGCCCATTGTTCTGTCTTAATAATAATAGTTCTAATTATTATATCATTAAAAATAACAAAATGACCACATTGATATATCATTATAATTGCTGTTATTACAGTTGATCTTTACTATTTCCAGTAACAAATGTCTATAGAGTTGCCAAGAACTTTATATTAGTTGATACTGAACCATTGCTCCTAGGGGAAATATCAGGTTAGGTACCTGCAAGCCTGGTCCCAACCTGTTTATCAGTCGATCAATGCATACCTTATTTCATGTGTGTTTCTGTTTAAAAACACCTTACTTAGCATACTGTTGATTCATTAACATTGAACTCACAGCCAGCAGCCCTGTAACTTGTGCCTGAAGGAAGCCGGCCTAACTTGTATCTTCCCCGCAGGGCGTGGCGCAGCCTCCTGGCACTTAGGAACCATAAATAGCGCTGCACCACTGCACACAGGCCCTGCTTTAAACAGAGAAACTGCCAACAAAAGGCACAAAATGCAAAAGCTGTCACTAAATAGACTGCAGAAAGGACACTTGCTTATAGCTGAGAGCTGAAACAAAAGGCAGAGCACTGCCTAACTCAACTTCAGCTGGAGACGGGGTTGAGTTCCTCCCTAGTTTAAAAGAGACAAATCCAGGGCCGGAGAGCAAACACAAGCCTGCTGAAAGGAACTCCTGTCTTATTCCTCCATTACTTTAGAACTGATTGGGCCCTGGCACGTGCCCTGCACAAGGTAGGGGCTTGATCGAAGCCCCTGGAATCTGAAACAGCTGACATTTTCCTCTCCGACTCCTGAAATTATCCGAGCTACCCCTTTCCAAACACAGCCAGTTTCCCAGAAAAAGATATGCATCCTACAGCAAACTGAGAGAAGACGCCCAGCAGGTTCCAGGAACCCTTCAGGCTTGGCTCGTGATTTCCTAGTATTAGCGGCACCTGCCAGGGGGTGGCTTCGCACATCGGGAGCATCCACATCACCGCCCGGCGCCTGCAGACTGCCCGGGGTCCTGGCTGTGGCCGGGGGCCTGCTACCCAGTTCCCGGGCAGGGCCCCGACTGTCTGCTGCGAGCGGGACACATCCTTCCTTTGTTTTGTTTCGGAGCATGTCACCAGTCTTCCAGGGCATCATACTCAGAAAGGATCTGCCCGGCCAGCAGGAGGGAGCTTTTGCAAGTTAGCAATGTTCCTTTGGGGACGGCTAAAAGCAGTAAAATCTAAAGTTTACTTTAACTAAGCGGCACGCTGCCTACAAAAGAAGACCTTCTAACCCCAAGGACCACGAATAGCAAAGTTCAGGCTAGATTTCTAGTGAATCCATTTTCTCCTTAGGGTCCTCCTTCAAAGCCATTTGGCAATCACAAGCATAAATCTAACACATTTAGTTAGTTACTTACAGGTTAGAAGCAGCTTGCACGTCTCTGTTCTAAAATAGAAGGAAGGCAGATCTTTCTCGTTTGAACATTTAGTTTGAGCACAGCGCTAGGTGATTTCACACACTCGACCTCCACGACCACTCTGTGAATTGCATACTATTACTCCATTTTACTGGAAAAGAAACCGAGGTTCGAGCTTGTAATGTAATTTTCCCACAGCAGCTCAGTTAATAATGGGAGAACTGAAGGAAAATCAAAGTTTCTAAGACCAGGAGTAGGATAAGAATTATTTTTCTGACCCAGGGTCAAAATAATGACAAATTTGACTAAACAAACAAAGAAGCAAACAAACAACAAAGAGCTGTTACATGGCAAAAACACCATAAGCAAAATATTGTCAAGACCTTCAACTTTCCAGAGTGAGATGCTAGACCACCTCTGCAGGAGCTGCAAAAGACATTTTTAAAAACCCGTGTGGTGGTCCCCAAATGAATGACCTGGAGAGGTCATTGAGGGGAGAGAGTTGCCTGTGTGGTGTGTTCTGGAGGAGAGCACTGCTTTCCCACCTTAAGACAAATTCTGCAGGTTACAAGAGAGCTTGTCATGTGTCACCTGGAGTTGAAGGAGCACTGGGATTTGACCTACTTCTGAAAAATTCTGCAGGCAGGTGTCTGGGCCATGCAGCCTTAGGTGGCTGCGTGGGAGCAAACTGGAGTTCACTGATTGACACACAGATGCTTCTTGTGGGACCAGCAGGTGACAAATTGGAAGGATTCAACTTGGAGTTCTGTTGGACTCCAACCAAAAGAACTTTTCTGGAGGGGTAATGTGACCCCCAACAGAGGGAGGGGACAGCCAGATATGCCCAGACTTAGGAGGAATTAAAAGTAGCCAAAGAGAGAGGAGACCCTCCACATTAAGGAAGCTGCCGTCTGCTGGGGCATCTCAGGGAATCCACGAAAACATCCCACAAGAGAGAGAATCAGCTTTGGGAATCTCCATGCAGTGGAGACAATGCCATGCATTCCACCTCCTGGGCACACAGAGCATATGTCCCAGTGCCCTTGCAGTTCGGTGACTGAGGGACAGCCAATGGAGTGTGGGCAGGGTGGTATGATAGAGCCCTTCCCCACTAAAGAACACCCCAGGGACCCTCTGCTTTTTCTCTTTCCCACCGACAGCAGAGCAGGATGGGGCCCTGGAAAATGGAGAAGCTGTAGACTGGAAGAGGTGGGGGCTTTGCATGGCTGGTGGATCAGAGTTCTACCTCCCAACCCGGCTCAAATGCTGATTCACATTGCCTGTGATGTGGGCGAGAGATAAGTGTCCCTGTTAAGTCACTTTAATTTGGGATGGGTTGTTATTACAGTTAGTGGAAATCTGATTAGTACACATTGACACCCAAGGACGCTGTTGTCAGATTGCATCTGATCCAATCTCTCTTTCGTTCCCCCCACCCCAGCCTCCAACCCTGGCGGGGAGGGGGGAGTCAGAGGCTGACTCAGTGTGAGGCAGAGGGGGGAGGAGCCAGAGAAGAAAGAAAAGCAGCCAGCCTTGCCCCTTCTCCATGGCAGACTTCCAACCTGAGGTTCTGGGGAGGGGACATCCTTAAAGAGGTTAAAAATGTGACAATTTTAATATTGTCCTGGGCTGGATATTCAGGCTGATAGAATAGGGCTAATTTTGTAATTAAAATTGCCAAAGATGTTTTTCTTATCTTAAGTGGCTGGGAAATAAAATATGAGAATAGCTTGCAATTTCAATGGGGGGCAGAAAAGAGGCAATCTCACAATGAGAGAAAAAATAAAGTTATGTTTTTATTGTGCCCTATAGAATCAAACTCATTCAACACAAAGGTCAACCCATTTAGATTGTTCCCAGTTTATTGCTGCAAACAATGTTTTAATAAATAAGCTTGCAGGTACATAATTTTATAGGCATGTGAGTATAGCTGCATAACAAACGCCTGAAGTTGGGATTGTTGGTTCAAATGATGTGTGTGTTTGAAGTTTTGATAAGTATTACCAGTTGCCCTCCTTAAAAGTTGCCCTCCAATTTATCACCCATCAGTAATGTGTGAGAGAATTGGTTTCCCCACACCCTCAATTCTAGAGCTTTGAAGCTGCTATAACAAATTACCACAAACTTAGGGACTTAACACAACACAATAGAAATTTATTCTCTCCTAGTTTGGGAGGCCAGAGTCTAAAATCCAGGTGTCAGCAGGCCATGCTCCTTCGAGAGGTTCTGGGAAGATTCTTCCCTTGTCTCTTCCAGCTTCTAGTGACTCCCGGCATCCACTGGCTTCCTTGGCTTATGGCAGCATCGCTCCAGTCTCCCTTGTCTTCACATGGCTTGTCCTCTTCTGGCTCACTCTTAGAAGGACACTTGTCATCAGATTTAGGACCCACGTGGATAATTCAGGATGATTTCATCTCAAGATCCTCAACTGCATTACACCTGCAAAGGTCCTCTTCCCAAATAACGTAACACTCATAGTTTCTGGAGATTAGGACATAGCTCTTCGGGAGCCAATATTCAACCCGCTACAAGTTTATTAAAACTTTAAAAAATCTTTACCCATCTTAATCACTGGGCTGCACACCTGAAACTAATATAATATTATATGTCAGCTGTAAGTGAAAAATAAAAATGATGAAATGGCAAAAAAATAAAAATAAAATAAAATCCCTAAACCTTCATACATAAAAAATCTTTACCCATTTTACAGGTGAAAACATAGTATCTCGGTCTAGTTTCATACTCTCTCCTTGAAATGCTCTTGTTGCTTGAGCTCTGTGACATCCGAGCCCTCTCCTGGCTGCTCCTTTGGTCTCCCCTAATCTCCCCAGATCCCCCCAGGGTGTACTCTTCAGAACTCTTATCTCTTCTGTCTTCATGCTTTTCTTCGATCTGACCTCAACCAGTTCTGTGGTTTTAAATACCACATCCATGTGCTCATCCCTACATTTATCTCTCCTGCTCCAACTTCTCTCCCGTCCTCCAGATTCTATGTCCAGACTTAACATTTCCTCTTGGATACAGTGCTGTGCTGAGCACACTGGAGCCTGAGGCAAAAGCAAACGTGTGAGCCCCCATGTACGCTTATAAAAATGTACTCCAGTATTCTGAACCAAGTGGGAAAATGTACTAGAAGTTCTACATGAAAAGTGACTCTACATAAACCCTGTGTGGCCTGATCTGTTCCAATGCCACTGTCAACTCTCACAGAGGGCGCGAGGGCTGCCATCAGGACCGCAGGCTGATGCAAACGATTGCTCCTGTTGCACAGTAATGCCGGGTCATAAAACAGGCAAACTAGACCCTATCTTTATTTAAAATTCTGATATTTCCTTCCACATCATTTTTTTGGCAATAATTTTGATTAAAAATATATTGTATTAAAATATCTTGATAATTGAGTTTGTTGGTGCCCTTTAAATTTTCTGCCCAAGGCAAGGACGACGTTTGCTTTACTCTGATCTTGGCCCTGCTCGATATGACAAAACCAAACTCTTGATTCGCCCCCCCCTACTCCCCGCCCCCATCACAGACATGTTCCTTGTTCATCTCAGTGCATGTTAGCTCACTCTCCCAGACGCTCAGGCCGAAATCCTTGGTTCCTTGCTTTCTCCTACCCGCCACATCTAATTCATCAGTAAACCTTGTTAATTCTACCACCAAAAGGACTCATGGTCTGATCATTTCTCTCCACTTCCAGCATTACCCACGTAGCCGAAGCCACTGTTGTCTTTCAACTGCAGCACCGCCAACACCTTCTACATGGCCTTTTGCCATTCCCCTCTGGCAGCCTTCTGGTTCACTCAGAGCAAGATCCAAAGCCATTCTATGTCCTACAAGACCCCACACGACCCAGGCACCCTCACCCCTACCCCACCATCTCTGACTTTATCTCCTCCCCCTTCCTAACCTGTCCCCGGCCGCCGTGCTCTAGCCACACTGTCCTTCTTACTGTTCCTCCAGTATATCAAGCCATTCCTGCCTCAGGGCCTTTGCGCTGGTGTCCCTCTGCCTGAGAAGTGTTCCCACAGATACCTGCATGGCCAGATGTCTCACTCCATTAAGATCTCTGCTCAAATATCACTTCATTTAAAAAAAGGCCTTCTTGACCATTATTTTTAAAGTAACAAAATCCCCCCACCTCCCACCTTCACTCTTCTTTACCCTAACACCCGGGTTATTTCCTTCATAATTACCAGTGACCACCTAATGCAATATATACATTCATCTAGTGGTTTATTTTATGTCACTTTCACTAGGTTATAAATCCAGGAAGGCAGGGGGTTTCTATTAGTCATATACCCCACGTTCCTAGAACAGGGTCTGGCTTGGAGTAATCTCTTAGAGCTAATGTACCCAAACTTGGCTCCCACCCCAAAAATGCAGTTAAACATATTACCTTTGTTTGTTTCCAGCGACCACATGCCCTGTTCAAGTGTATGCATTCTGATGTCCCTGTCTTTAAGCACGGTCAGGTCTTTCTGGTGTTTCTGTGCCTGCCTCTCTCCCCTTAGCACTGCTTTAGGCAGCTAATGAAAACCTGACGATGATAATGATTTTCCTCATTAAATCAGGAAGATGTGGTACAAGTAGACTCGCAGGTGGCGGGCAGCCGCCCTGGAGACTCAGGCTGATTGGTACCCTAGGAGACAGAGGTCAAAATGATTTAGCTCTTATTACGGGAATGAACACATTTTAACGCTTGTTTATATTGCTTGTTGATTACTCCACTGAGCCTTGTTGTTAATACTTTGGGGAAAATAAATGTAATTCAAAGTCACCTTTACCAAAGAGAAAATGATCCATCAAGAATAAAAATCAACTTCGAAAGGAGCAAGTGGGGTAATTTTAGGGGAAAATGAAAGGCAGTGACTCAGGCTGTGAAAGTTTTGAGTGTACATGGGGCAGATGGAGGATCGGCTCCTCGTGCCACTCACACTGGACCTGGCACTACAGGGAGATGGCAGCTGGCATTCGTTGGATACTTTTAAAGAGACAGGCACTATGGAATCTTATAAGATAGGTAATGTTATCACCCCCATTTAACAGATAAGCAAACCGAGGTTCACAGGGGATGGTAACTTGCCTGGGGTCACACACCTAACCTCCCACTGAATATATGCCCAGGGAAGACAGAAACGAACCAAGGAAGCTCCTTTTGTCTTTAAGTTAGAGCTTTGGGTCCAAATGCATTCTATTTTATTTTAGACAGAATTTGACACAACCTGAGAAGGAGACGAGACAAATGGTTTAAGGGAATAGAAATGTGTGAAGAAAGCATAAAAGCCAATCTATTCAAGGTAAAGCAGGGGAGGCGTGGAAACGAGGTGTCCTAAACCTCCCTGCTCTAAATCATTTCTTGTTTTGCAACCGACAAGAAGGCATGCTAACTGGCTACTTGATTTAAACTTATAAATGGACATACAATAGAATAGGAAAAAGTAATTTAAGATTTTAAAAACTGCGCTGCTTTTTTTTAGAGAATTGGTTTTTTGTGTTTGTTTTTTAAAATATGTCTTTATTGATTTCAGAGAGAGGAAAGGAGAGGGAGAGAGAGAGAGAGAAACATCAAAGTTGAGAGAGTCATTGATGGGCTGCCTCCTGCATGCCCCCTACTGGGGATCGAGCCCACAACCCAGGCATGTGCCCTGACAGGGAATAGAACTGTGATCTCCTGGATCCTAGGTGGATGCTCAACCGCTGAGCCATGCTAGTCAGGTATTACATTGCGTTTTTAAATAAATTGTTCACCCACACATTTTGGGTAGTCAGAGGACAGGGGCAAAAGCCACTTGAATATTCGTTCTCCATAAATGTTAAATGAGAAGATGGAATTGGGATGGTGATGTAGCAGTGGAATCACTGCATCCTGTATGTATTTTGTCTTTGCTTTTGTCACTCTGTATTGCAACTCTTTGCTCACCTGCTTCTTTTTAATCCCTGTCGTTCCAGTGCCACATGGTTTGTTGACTTTACTTATAATAAGTAATGGCCATGAATTTTTAAAATAATTAAAGACAAACTAAACCCCCTAAAACCTGTTTGTGGATTGGAGTAAAGCTGGCACGCATTAGTCAGGACCCTGTCAGATGTAAGGGGCAGAATTTTAACTCAAAACGACTGAAGTTCATTGTGAATCCGACTGGAGTTCATGCGAGCCCCATAATGGGTAGTTCACAAACGTAAAGCCGATCTTGCAGAAATCATGGAAGCCCTCGGGGCACCTGGCATTGGAACTGGCCCCAGCGCTCCAGACGCTCCATCACCTACCTGCCGTGTTTCCTGGGCTCCGCTTATCCTCACCTGTTAAAGATGAGCTTTCTCACACAGCAGGGACAGGGCCACCAGGAGCATTTTCCTTGTCTCCGTGTCCCTTCAACGGCAAATGGAGAAACCCTGGAAAAGGCCATGTTTGCCCCAGCCTGGTCACTTTCTCACCCTCGAGCCCTTTTCCAAGGCCAGGGAAATGGGACACGGTGGCCTTCCGCAGACGAATGGCTGAAGGACCGGGGCCTGGACAGGAAGAGGAATCACTCAGCGGGGGAGAAATCCAGTCCTCCCCCTGGAGGAGGTGTGCGGAATGGGCAAAAGCAACAGACGGTCTCTCCAGACGCGTTTTGCTATTTGGAATAAATCTCACATCAGTAGATATTTACTGAGCTTCTGAAGCTTGACACTGAAGGTTGGGTACAGCAAAAGTCCGAGACCCAATGTCTCCTTAAGGAGTCCCCTAATGGGGGGACCTAAGGCCACTGAACATGCTGACTTCACCTTCCCATCCCTCCAGTCCCAACTCAAAAGTCAGTTTCCCTAATCTCTAGAACTAGGTGCATCCCTTTTATTTATTTTCTTTTTGCTGATTTTTTTAGAGAGAGAGGAAGAAAGGGAGAGAGAGAGAAACATCACTGTGAGAGCAGAACATCTATCGGCCACCTCCCCACTAGGGACCGAACTGGCAACCCTTTGCTGTGCGGGATGACTCCCAACCAACTGAGCCACACCGGCCAGGGTAGGCACATCCCTTTTTATAGAGCTCCGTCCCCTTTCCTCAAAGCAACTTGCATTTATACATCTGCTGGTGCGCCTTGTTTAGTTGGTGCCCTCCCAGGACTGTGTAAGCCCTGAGAGGCAGGGCCTTGCAGATTTAAGCACTCCAGCACTGAGCATGACACTTTGAATTAAGAATGGATGTCGTTGCTGAAGATATCATCATAAATAACCTATCTGAGGAAGTGTGAAGGGAAAGCAAAGCTGAGAGCCAGGAACTGAGCCTTGGGGAATGGAGTTAGAGGAAGACCAAGAGGATGCTAAACCAACCAGAGATGAGCCAGAGGAGTGAGATTTCGCTTATCAAGCTTCACTTTAGCCAAGATAGGATCAAGTTTCCATGCAAATGGAGAAACGGCAGTGTTTCCTGCGGTGAATCAGAGAAAGATAAACATTTTTAAAAAGTCAGAGCCCCCGAGGTTTTTTTCTAGAAGAGAGAGACGAGACTCAACTCACCGCCACAATCACTCCTGACCCAAGTTGGAACTGGTCTCCCCAAGGGTTAGGGAAAGCTCTTGGCCTTAGAAAAAGCCTGAGCACTTGGCCTTGAGCCCAGTTTATGAATTTGATCTGGGGGTCTTTGCAGCCTTTAGGGGAAATGAAGTTCAAAGCTTCTGTTTGTTATTTATTTTGTTAAAGGTCACACTGTCAGGATTCACTTGTGATGAGAGAAAAGAGTGATTAAATCTTTAGCTATGCAAAAATGGATGCAAGCTCTTACACTGGCATTGAGAAGCTGAAACAGTAAGCAGGGTAGCTGAGACTTCTTAACTCTGGCTGCACATTCAACCACATGGGGAGCTTTTCAAACATTGCCATACCCTGGCCCCAATTCAGAACACACGAATCAGAATCTCTGTAGGTACAGTCCAATCACTGGAAAAATTTAAAAGCTCCCCAAGTGACTCTGATGTGTAGTCAGGATTGAGAACCACCAAACTAAACTATTTTATATGATAAGGTGAAAGCGTGGTCTTCTTTGGGGCAAAAATGTCTGAGACTTTGGGAAATTTAGCTTTCTCTACATAGTCCTAGAGATGGGGCATTGGGAGAGACAGAATAAAAGAGGGGGTCTTTGATCTGAGCCAGGAGTGGACCCTCTGCAACGTGGTGGCTGGCCTAGGGCTAAGGAGGTAGGTAGCTGCCGATATTGGGTGTCCCTTCAGTCTCGTTTCTGCCTCCGGGAAAGGGCACAGCCAGTGAGCTCTAGGATTTGTGATACCTGATTTATGACTATCATATTTAACTTCTTAATACTGTGTGAGAATTCGTCACAGTAAACTGGAGAAATAGGAGCTTAAAAAAGGACACGGGAGTGCAACAACAGTGGCCACCTCTGTGTCTGTACTTCTGTGACCAGAAGCACCCACCCGGATCAGAACCCAGATCCCTAGTATCGCATGGGTTTTATTGCCTGTGCTGGCTCCCACACTACATGCAAGCGGCTCCGGCAGCGTGTGCGCAGCTCCCTGCCACCAGAGTGGGTGACGGGCAGCTGCTGCTGGGCGAAGAGTTTCAATCGGCCATCCAGGCCTTCCCCTGAAAGTCGCAAGCCTTCAACAGCAGACTCCAGAGTTCAAAGAGAGCTATATCAGACAGATGCTACCAGTGTGGCTGTTGTCTGAGTGGGTAGCTGGATTCCTGGTACTTTCTAGTCTGCCATCTTCCCGGAATCCTTTCCTGCTTGATTTTAAGGGTCTTGAAATTTTGTGATGCCTTCGGACTCTCAGTAACTAACATCTAAGCCCCAAGGTACAT
The DNA here is from genome assembly GCF_054644295.1 of Miniopterus natalensis. NCBI lineage: Eukaryota > Metazoa > Chordata > Mammalia > Chiroptera > Miniopteridae > Miniopterus > Miniopterus natalensis. The sequence continues at coordinate 187,450,951 of NC_142081.1, read as the reverse complement.
TTAAAGTGAGGGCAATCACGAAAGTGGATATAAACCTATATTTCAGATAGATTTATTAATATTTTCGAGGAATATGGCCAACTTCTAGTCATGTCATTGCTTTTTTATAATGTCTTACGTTGTCACGTGGTTGACAAAGGGCTTGTACCAGGAGTTGCAAAATACAACTTTGCCATTTTGAGTGTGCCCTTTGATTATTAATACAATGTAGGTTGGCCGATGCTTTCTTTGCAAGTACCTTTTTGTTGTTGCTGTTGCTGTTATTGACCCATTTAATAGGGTTGATTCAATTGCAACATGAGCACAAAATCTAAATACACTTCCCCTTGCTCAAGGCCGTGTGTCCCGCACTCCTGAAAGTGAAATGTGTGAGACAACCATGGTCAGCCCTTCTTGAAACCCTTCACCCAGGACACTGCCCATCTCTGAGTGTGCAACATGGCCAGTGAACACATGGACTAAATGTAGGCAGTCCTTATGCTACATAACACCAAAGTTTAATCTTATTTTTAGAAGATAAATGCATATAAATAGAACTTCTAATATTGATCTTATAATTCTGTTTTAGAGAATACAAATTCAGGCCAATAGTTACATGATGCTAAAACAGTTTCTTAATAGAATATTTTAATTGCTTATTCAAGATTAGGTTCTCCCGGCAGGGTCAGAAAGGCTCCCCCAAGAGGCCTGCTTCTCTTTCTTGGCTCTGACAGAACAGTAGATCTTGCACTGGCATCTTCCACTAAGCTGACATAGTTTCAATCTAATTCTCAGGGTTTAAACGTTTCTTTTTCTTTCTTTCCCAAGGTTATGTTATCTTTGTGATCTAATCTGCGCAGGACAATTTAGAAATTTCCTGATCTTTATGTTTGGCTAAAATTTGTGTCTTTGAAAATGAGCTATGGCTTTTCTTTGTTGTTTATTACAGATCTATTAATTTTGCCCCCGTCAGCTCTGGCAATGTTGAGAGAGTCATTCCAAATTAAAGCTGTTTTTCTCTTCCTGAGCTTAATAGATATCTATTTCTCAAAGACAGATAAAGGATCTTTGCATTTCTATTCAGGAAATAGGGAAGATCATGAGACAGCAAATAGTGGCTAAGAGAATTTCATGCCATTCGGGAAATAGGAAAGCAACATGAGCGAAGTAAAGAGCAAATTATGAATGGATTTCTTTTTCAAACAAAGTGTCCAAAGAATTAGAAAAGGAACATTAACACTCAGAAGAATAAGGAACATTGTGACATGTTGAAATAGCAGATTTTGAATCACTGGGAAATGCGCAAGGCTTGTCTTTAGCCAGCCAGCCTCTCCCTGTTATTAATAACAACTTCTAATATCTTTACAGCACTTTGCAATTTACATAGAGCTTTTCTTATTGGCGGCACCCTCCCTCTTGTGTTCTCCCCGGGCCCCCTTGGGCTTTCACCAAATCTGATCTCAAGTCATTCCCAGTAAGCAGCTTCAGATCTTTTATGGAACCAGACAGGGTCAGATTGAAAAAAAAATTCATTCAAACAAAGGTAAAATGACTGATAATGTTTAATGTGTGACCTTTCCAGAGGCATTTGTATTTTACCAGAAGATAAGGTCTGAAGTTAAACACATGAATCTGTAATTCAGGTCAGGCGGCAGGGAGGTTTTCTGGGGGAAAGGAGGGCATAAGACTAGAAGTGTCCTTTTTGATATTCCTGAAAGGAAACTATTTAGGAAGCCACTTGCTTTCTGGGAAGGCATTCCTCTCTCTGGATCTTGCATGGCTGAGCATACATTCCTGAGATCGGTTGAATTTAATGAATCAAAGTCCAGATTTTAAAAACATCCAAAAATATAGACTAAGAGTTTCAGAGATTGGGAGAATCTTAGCGTTGTCTTGGCCAAAACCCTTATTTTATAGATAAAAAAATTAAGGACAAGAGAGTTTAATTATTCTGATTAATTAGAGCCACAAATCAAAATGCTTTACTTTTTTTCTTTCCCTAAAATTTTTTTTCTTTGAAATCAGTTTTTATTTTTCAATTATAGTTGACATACAATATGATATTAGTTTCAGGTGTATAAGCTAATGATTAGACATTCTATAACTTACTAAGTGATTATTTCAATAAATCTTGGACCCATCTGACACCATACATAGCTATTAGAATATCATTGACTATATTTCCTATGCCATACTTTATTTACATCCTCATGATTATTCTGTAACTACAGATTTGTATTTAATCCTTTCATCTTTTTCAACCATCCCCAGGCCTGGAGCACAGAAGGAGTGAGTCCAAGTAAGTGTGTGTGTGAGCCCTGTAAGGGGAACTGCCTGGGACCCCAGAAGCCCTCCGTCTCACTCAGCCACAACCCCCACTGGTTTTTACAGCCAGAAGTTATGGGAACTTCTCTTCCTGGCACTGGACCCCTAAACTGGGGGGGGGGGGGGGGCTGGTGTGGGGCTGGGACATCTCACTTCTCAAGAGGGACCTCTGCAGCCGAGAGATCCCTCCTGATTTTTAACTGCCACACTTGACTGTGAGACCAGCCCGTTCCACATCTCCACGCCTCCTACCAGTCTCCATGTGGCTGCTTCTTCACAGCCTTAGTTGTAGGACTCCTGTTCAGCTAGATTTCAGGCAGTTCTGAATGATGGTTGTTCTGTAGCTTAGTTGTAATTGTGATGTCCAAAATGCTTTAATAACTAAGGAAGCTGGTAAAGTGAGGACTGAACATCGAGTTGATGAAGAAAGTCCCTTAAGATGTATTATTAGTTAGACACAGGCCAGGTTCAGGGTGTTGGCTTTTTCTTTTTTCTTGTTGTTGCTGCTGCTGCTGTTATTATTGTTATTCTTAAGTCCACCTGAACTCCATCTGAGCACTAGGAGATGTCACTGTTCCTGTGCCCATCAATGTGTTGTTTTTGATCTACGATAATCATTAACTTTTGTCCCTAGATTAATCATTACTTGTATTAATCTCTTATAACTCTGTGTATAGTCATGAAATTTAATATTTAGCAGGATACTAGAAAGTCAACAGATTTTCTTTAATTCTGGGTTCTTTCATCACCTTACCAAAGATGTCCTTCCTTAAAATGCAGGATTGCTGAGCTGCTGGACTCCCTGTCAGCTTTACACCATCATAGATTTTAATGAAAGATCGTTAGAGATCATGTTTTCAGATGAGATACTGAGATCCAAGAGCAACACCTAATTTGTAGCAGAACCAGAATGAGAGCCTGGCTTTTGTCCACCATGCCACATGGCACCATTTTACAAGCCCAGAAGCCTCTGGTGGCTCCAGAAAGACACAGATTCCATAAACTTCCAACCTAGAGAATGCTATCTGGCATGCCTCTGGAGAAAATCCAGCTCTGGAATAAAAGAGATTATTCTTTTCCCAGGCTTCATGAGATCACTAAAAATGTTCTGAGATGATCTGTTTGTCTCCAAGATTTTTCCATTCAACATCCTTTTGTTTTGCTTGGCCATACAAGGAAGGAAATCACTTAACAGAGTGATAAAGCCAATAAATCTGAATTGGCTGTTTGTTATAAATATGTCATTAAGTGTCCCCATTTTGTGTTTAAAAATCAGAAGCTCATCTTACAGAGCAAAGGCTACATTCAAGAGTAACGTCAAAGAACTCTGAGAAAACAGACTGGTCCTTTGGAGAGGCTATTCTTTCTGAGGCAAGCCTGACGCCTCGTGCTGGTATGTTTGTAATCTGCCATGAAAATGGAGCATTTACGATTCCTTGGCTGCATGTACACTGAATCATCTGAAGGGGGGGGGGACATTGGGGGGGGGGACCCCCAAACAAAACCAAATAGTCAATTGTCTAGGCATTTTGGCTACATAAGGACAAACATATAGCTGTTCCCAAGTATCTACGATGGCCTAAATTTTTTATCCTCCAGATTTATAGTCATGGACACATTCAAACCTGCATTATTGTCAGGGAACAATTTGTTTCTGCCTGGAATATAACTGAAAACTTAAGGCACAGATTTTGATGACTGCTAGCTTAATGAACGAATCTAATGTAGTTGGATACAAAAAGGCACAACTCATATAATCAAAAATTAGTTGAAAGGAAAATAATCATGTGATAAAAAGAACTGAAGCAACCCAGCTGCAACTTGTAATCAGAAGCCCGCATACCGTCGGCATGATGAGGGATTTTAAATGTGAGCGCTCATTAAGACAATGATTGGAAAGTTTCAATATAATGGCAGGGTCTCTGCAAGGCTAACCCCTGAGTTCTACTGATTACTAACAGGAGAGACGAGCTACACATAATTTACAGTTTCAGGGATTCATACTCATCTGTCTGAGAGTTCAGCAAAGAAATTCCCGGTGCCCAGAAAACAGGGGAGTGGGGGGAGGGGGAACCACACCAAAGCAGGAGATTGTACTGAATGAGAAAGGCCTGCTCTCGCCCACATCTATTGATCAGTCTTCAGATCCTTACTGCTCAGAGCTACCAAATTTCCAACCACTAGCAGCCTGGGCTTTGTTTTCTTTGACTTTCCTTTGCTCACACAGCAATAGTTACCTGTAAGTTGGACCAGGAGCATAATTTGATGTCAGTGACTAAGTAAACTGGGTCAGCCTGGTCACATACCTTTCCTGACCCCCCAACATGCATATCAGACACCTCCACCCATCACAATGTTTCGTTTTCTTTAAACCAACCATGATTATTTAAAACTGTCCTTCTTTGAAAAAGAAGTTGGTTATGCCTTTACCGTGCATTTCCTCCGTGGGGTATAAGCGCTGTAAGATCAGGTTCCTCGATGATCTGGTCCACTGCTGGATCTCCAGTGTCTGGGAGGGAGTCTGGCACATGGAAGACATGGAATAAATATTTGTTAAATGAATATCTGGCCCAGCCAGTGTGGTTCAGTGGTTGAGCATTGACCCATGAGCCAGGAGGTCACGTTGGATCCCCTATCAGGGCACATGCCCGGGGTTGGGGGCTCGATCCCCAGTAGGGGGCGTGCAGGACGCAGCCGATCAATGACTCATTATTGATGTTTCTCTCTCTCTCTCCCTCTCCCTTCCTCTCTCTGAAGTCAATACAAATATATTTTTAAAAATGAATATCTGAAATCCTAAGGCCTATGGCCTTAATTAGATCTCTTTGTTTCCTTTGGGGTTAAAACTAAGTTCCAAGTTACCATGTAAAAGAGAAAGTCCTAGAACAAGCAGAGATTTTGGAAAAAGTTAGGAATAACTAAAACACAAGGCAGAAGAGCACACAGAGCCAGATAATTTAAAAAAATAAAATTAAATCAATTATTATTAATTGGTTCTTATGAAGTGATTTAATTTAAATGATTTCACAGGTAAAAATTCTAAAGAAAGCAAAAAGATTAAAAAGCAGAAATAAATTAGGCAACAAAGGGAAGATGTTGGGTGGAAGGTTTGAACCGCAGGGTTGGGATGCTTTCTGCAGAAATCCTCGGGAATGGAACCCTGATGGGTCGGAGGGGCAGAGGATCCGGATCTTCCTGGCACCAAGAGTAAGAGGCTAGTCTCTGGCCCTGGCCGATGATTAGAGCGTCAGCCTAACCACCCGCACGCTGAAGGGTTGCGGGTTCAATGCCTGGTGAAGGGCACGCACCGGGGTTGCAGGTTCGATCCTCAGCCCTTGTCAGGGTGCAACCAGTCGATCTGTCCCTCTCACATCAATGCTTCTCTCTCTTTCTCTCTCTCTCCCTCTTCCTTCCTTCCACTCTCTAAAAAAATCAGTGGAAAAAATTCCCTTGGGTCAGGATTAACAAAAAAAGAGGCTAGTCATTGGGAGTCGCTCAGACTCAAATCCCGGGAAATGCAGACCAGCCTGAGATGGGGCTTAAAGGAAACAACCAAAGGTCTCAGCACTGTAGCTGCTTCTTAGGAAGTGTTCAAAATTGTCACCTTTATGATGTATTTTTAATCCATAAACAGGGTGGTAGTGAGCAAAGCTTCTGTCTCTCCCTTCCTGCGGCCACCAGGTTGCTCCTGAAGTTTCCTTCAGGCCACGTTTTGTGCCATCTCCTTTCCTCACTGTTGGGCACTTGAGTCTGTGCTACAAGCCCTACATGGAGCGGAAAAGAAGGGTAAGGACAAGGGCTCCCTCCCAAGCTGTGTGCAGACACACATGACTCGTCGTCAAAGGCACCACGTCCTGGCCTGTGCTATACTGTCACCACAATACCCTACCTGCTTCTGTCGCAGCTCTTAGCACCGGCTACTGCGTTTATAACTTTCTCCCCTAGAGCAAATTTTTCTAGGGCAGAGGCCTGTCTTCCTCATTGTTATGGATTAAACTGCGCCCCCCATCCATATGTTGACACCTTAACTCTCCCTGTAACTGTGCTTGGAGACAGGGCCTCTAAAGAGGAAATTATGATTAAACAAAGTCACAACAGCCAGGCTCTAATCTAACAAGGCTGTGTCTTTAGGAAGGGACACCAGGGATGGGCACATACACCGATGGAAAACCAAGTGAAGACACAGCAGGACACAGCCATCTCCTTTGAAGCCAAGGAGAGAGGCTTCAGGAGAAACCAAGCCTATCAACAACGTGACCTTGGACTTCCAACCTCCAGAACTGTGAGAAACAGGTTTCTGTTGTTTACATCACCCAGCCCTAGCTGGGTGGCGTGCTATTTGATTACGGTAGCCCTAGCCAACTAATACATTCACCTAGTGGTAGGTGGGCACTCAACCTCCCTCCTGCGTGTCTTCCTGTACTGTGGAGGCCAAAGAGCGCAAAACGTTCTTTTAGTTACAAAAGTAAATTAGTTTCCCCAAGTAGATGCTCTCATGAGAGACTTGGAAAGCAGAAGTGAGGCAGGGGCCATCTTTGGGCTGCTGTGGGTGCCGTTGGGACAGACACAGACGTGAAGATTCTGTGGTTTTCAGTAGCAGCATTCTAGCATCAAGTCCCTGGCTTTCAGGGTGTTGGGAGACAGTGGTGATGGTTGAGGTAGCCTGTTGGTCGCTAGATGGCAGCTAAGGCATGGTATCCTCAAACCCAGCAGCTGCTGAAGGCGCTGAGTCTCCCACCTCTGATTGTGGCGGAGGTAGCTGTCACCTCGGTGGGCCACCTTGGCAGCGTTGTTCTGAGAGTCATTTCTGGAGCCCTGGTCTAAAACTTGCTCCTCAAGGCTTTCCTACTGTTTTGTAAATATTTAAGGGTCTGTATCTATCTGTTTCTGCTTAAGAACACTAGAGGGTTTTCTTTTTTTTGTAACTGAACCCTGACAGATGCATTCTTCTCTGTGTCTTTAGTATTGAAGACAACGCTTGGAATATGTAAAAGATAAACCAGTGTTTATTGTTATTGTTATAAACCAGTGGTTCTAATCTTTGATGTATACCAGAATCACCAGGAAAGCTAATAAAAAAGACGAAGGCCCAGGCTCACTGAGGTAGAATAGAGCCCTAGTCTTTGTATTTCTATCAAGTTCCTTCGGAGATTCTAATACCCACCAAAGTTTGAGCAGCTCTGCTTTAAACATTCTCGAAGGCCTGCAGGGACCAGGCATGCTTCTAAGTACTCGACACTCAGTGACTCTTTTAATCCTCATAATAGTCTTATGAAATAGGAAGTGGTATTATCCCCATTTTATAGATGAGAAAACTGAGGCATTGAGAGCCTTAGAAAAGTACCCAAGATCCCATAGCTAGCAAATGGTAGATCCTAGTGTCTAACCCAAGCACCACTGGGCCTAGACCATGAGCCCCAAGCTCATGATCACTATGCTCTTCTGTTCAGAAGATCTTTTCTCTTTGTAGAATCTAAAGATGAATTTCATTTAAATTTAAATCAAATTCCTCCAAATAACTCTTTTTAAGCTTAACAGTATCCCAGTATCTCTGATCATGTGATCTAGTTACTAAAGAAAAATATTAGGCTAACAAAAATCTTTCAGGCAAAACAATAGCCTCTTGGGTAAATGCCAACATACTTCAAAGTCTAATAAAGCCTACTTAAATCAAGGAGTAGCTAGAGGAATAATTGCTCTCAGATGCAAAACTAATAATTCCCTGAATTTTGTTATTATCTCTGAAGTGAAGAATAGCAAAAATGACCCTTAGGTCCATCCATTTATTAGAGAAAACATTGTACATTTTCAAGAAGAATACACCAAAATAGTATTATTTAGCTGCAGAGTCCCACGCTCCTTTTTTATTACTAATCATGTTTCTTACATTTTCAAGATTGCATCTCTAAGATTTAATAAAATCTTATTATTCTTCTAATGCCTAGAAATTAATAATGTAGAGGAAGATATTAGATGTCCACAGGAGCTTCTTATATAGAGAGACGTGCAGAAATGCAAAATGAATGAAAGGAAACATCCTCTCCGTTTATACTTTGTAACCTGTTTAGTTAATAGAATTTCTCAAATTTAAATTTATCAGTATGAAGAGAGGGGATTTCTGAAAACATCTGGAATTGTCACTTTTATCTCTAGTTGGGTTTGTAAGGCAAAAATGGGACCTGAACATTTTTGAGGCAAAAATTACCCTCATTTGTCCCAGAGAGGAAATGTGGTGCTAAATAAGCCAGGTTAAAATCCCAGCTCTGTTGTTATAAACTCACTATGACTTTGACAAGTTATATAATGTTTGCTAGTCTGTAAAATTTAGAGAAAACAACCCCTACCTTAGAAGGTGTTACAAGGGTTAAATGAGATACTATCTTCCCCCTTTGTGTTGAATCTCTGCACCTCTCTCTAAAAAAAGAGAGAGAGAGAGAGAAAGAAAATAGGCAATGATAACAACAAACGATGCACACCAAAAAAATAAGCATTCTGGACTCATGGGAATGCATGGGACAAAGCGTAAGAAAGGTTGGCTGTGAACTTGGAGATCTGCCTCCATCTTATGGTGTGACTTGAAACAGTTCTCTTAAATTTACTCTTGGAAAGAGCAAGTTTCAATCTTGTCAAAAGGAAATGATTTTTTTTTACTTCCTACGTTTGTTCTAATTCTGATAGTCCATGTTGCAGGGACATAAAAAGTAACTTCTGTCTGGTGGGGCGGGGCTCAGCGGTTGAGCATTGACCTAGGATCCAGGAGATCGCGGTTCAATTCCTTGTCAGGGCACATGCTCCGGTTGTGGGTTCGATCCCCAGTCGGGGGCGTGCAGGAGGCAGCCGATCAGTGACTCTCACATCATTGATGTTTCTATCTCTCTCTCTCTCCCTCTCCCTTCCTCTCTCTGAAATCAATAAAGATATATTTTTTAAAAAGTAATTCCTGAAATTTATAGAAAAATTTTCCACTTTTGCTCATATCTTGAAAACCTTAAAATAGCTTTTCAGCCATCTATGTTTGCTGTCCCCTTTCTTGTCAAGTGAAGTTGTTACAGCAAACAAGTCAGGTGAGATGGAGACACTTATTTCTCTCATTGGGATGCCGATGACACTCTTTAAAGTGTTTCCAGTATGTTTAGATATTAAATAATACCACACACACACAGTCTGACTAAAATCATAGTGGTGAATCACAGCCACCCTCCCCCACTTTCCTCCAGAAGCTGTGGTTTGACTGCTACCCCCCCTTTCCCTTAACAAAAATGCTATTTGACGTGTATTTCACGTTTAGTTCCATGAATTTAACTTTGTTTTGTTTTGGGAATCTGGAGAGAAGAGAGCACCTTGTTTGAAACCCAGTACAACAGACTAGGGGACCTAGATGCCTGACAGGTGGCACCCTGGAAGGGGCTCTGGACACAGCTCAAGAGTTCAGCCCCAAGAGTGGAAGCCAATTTAGCAGGGACAAACTAGTAACAGAAGAACAATGTAGTAGGGTAAGAGGCCTAAGAGCTCGTAAAACAGAAAATCAGAACTGAAGTGTTGTAGAGGAAGTCAGAATGTTAGGAAGGCAAAGAGGGGTCAAAGTAGAATGGAACTTGGTGGAAGGAGGTGTGACTAGGAAAAGGCTGTTAAAGAACTATGCTAAGAAGACAGATACCTCTTGTGGTGGTTAATTTTGTACGTTAACCTGGTTAGACTAAAGCGTTCAGTTGCTTGGCCAAACACTAATCTAAGTGTTGCTGATGGAGATGGTGAGCATGGGCAGTCAGCTGACTTTAAGTATAGCAGATTGCCCTCCATAATGTGGGTGGGCCTCATCCAATCAGTCGCAGACCACAAGGGCAAAAATTGAGGTTTCCTGAGGAAGAAAGAATTCTGCTTCCAAGCTGTAACCTAATCCTGCCTGAGTTTTCAGCCTGCTGCCCTGTGGGTTTTGGACTCAAGGGTGCAAAGTCAGCTCTTACCTGAATTTCCAGCCTGCTGACCTCCCCTAGAGATTTCAGATTTTCCAGTCCCCACAATCATGTGAGTCACTTTCTTAAAATAAATCTGTATCTATATGTCTATATCTGTCTATATGTATCTATCTCTATCTGTATCTGTATCTCTATCTCTATCTCTATCATCTCTATCTCTATCTATATATCATCTATCTATATCTATCTGTATCTGTATATATCTATATTTATCTATATCTATATATCATCTATCTATATCATCTACATCTATCTGTATCTGTATATATCTATATCTACCTATATCTATATCATCTATATCTATCATCTATCTATCTATCATCTATCATCTATCTATCTATCTATCTATCTATCTATCTATCTATCATCTATCTATCTATCATCTATCTATCTATCATCTATCTATCTATCTATCTATCTATCTATCTATCTATCATCTATCTATCTATCTATCATCTATCTATCTATCTATCTATCTATCTATCATCTATCTATCTATCTATCTATCTATCTATCTATCTATCATCTATCTATCTATCTATCATCTATCTATCTATCTATCTATCTATCATCATCTATCTATCTATCTATCTATCTATCTATCTATCTATCTATCTATCTATCATCTATCATCTATCTATCTATCATCTATCTATCTATCTATCATCTATCTATCTATCTATCATCTATCTATCTATCTATCTATCTATCTATCTATCATCTATCTATCTATCTATCTATCATCTATCTATCTATCTATCTATCTATCTATCTATCTATCTATCTATCTATCTATCATCTATCTATCTATATCTATCTATCTATCTATCTATCTATCTATCTATCTATCTATCTATCATCTATCATCTATCTATCTCGTCTATTGGTTCTGTGCCCGTGGAGAACCCACAAGCTATTCCCCTTCATCTTTCTCCCGGGATTTAGGCTAAAATACCAGACCATTTCTTGCTCGCCTCTCTTTCAGCTAGAAGTGGTCATGTGGCAGCTTCGGGCAGTAAGATGTATGGGTAAGTCTTCCTGGGGAAACAGTCTTTCCTCAAAAAGGAGACAGACCCAGCCAGTGGGAGGCGCTGTCTTGCCCCCAGGCCTGCTCTGCAGGCGGCGGGAGGAGGCGACGCTGCAGCTGCAGCCGCCTGGAGGTCGAGGCAGTGGCCTGGAGGTGAGCGCCAGCGCGCCAGAGACGGCAGAATGGAAAAGAAAGAAAACGTTGCTGAGTTGCTGAGCCAGCCTCGGGACACTGCCCCAGACGTGATGGTAATAATAAGCATTCTATGACTTAAATCACGGTTGCTTGGGTTTTCTACTGTGAGTGTTATAGTTTTCATGGAGTCCACACAGTCCCTGAGCTTGCTCGTGGACCCAGGAGCCCAGCTCTGCCTGTTCACACAGCATCGCCTGGGCCAGAGGCACGAAGGTGGGGAATGGAGGAGGGGACATGCTCATGCTCGGCCTGGGCTCAGAAACAAGGTACCACTGAGTGGCGAGCAGGTCAGAGGGGCTTTTGTCAAGAGGGCTTTTGTGAGCCTTGGGATTGCAGTACCTCTGGGGTTTTGCAGTTTGGGGAGCACCAAGAAACAGCACCCAGGACACTGACTTTGGGCCATCATGGAAGCAGAAGCAGATCACAAGCAGACTTTTTCTTAACCACACATGTGCCATTTCCTGAGGACTCCCAAAGTAAGAGAAAGAGACTTTGAAAAGGAGCCGGAGGTCCTGTTCCAGCAGGGGGAGGGGTGTGTGGGAGGGAGCTAACTATCTAGTGACAGGTAACTGGCATCACTATGAGCTCATTTGTTCACAAAGACGGTGAGGACTCTGACATTCATGATACAACACACATAATACTTTTTATTTCTTTTAAGTAAATTCCTGAGAGCACACGGTTCAATCCATTCTGCAGACACAGCCTGCCAAAAGCAGTGTCTCCTTCTAAACCAATGGCTGAAAATACTTTTCATTGTAGATTTCAGAGTTTCTGCCAGCCCCACTTGTGTGAGTAAAGCAAGATCATGTTCCAGTGTACCTTAAACTGTGCCTCATTTTTGTGTTTGGGTGGCAGGCTGTTTTCGATGTTGTGTCATTGCTCAGGTGAGGCCACTTGGTCAGTGGTTTTCACATGCATCCCCCAACCCCTCGCCCACAGCAAAATCTAACACATTATATGTAAATAGACCAAAGCAGAGCGGGCCTGAGAAAGGCAGGACTGGGCCCAGAGCCTTACACAAGTTGGCCCAGAAGTGCTTCTGCTCTGAATCTGAAAAACTTTTGAGGAGACTTCTCTCTGCCTCTATTTGACTTTTGTCTCTGTTTATATAGTTTTAACTACTCAAATGAGCTTGGATCCCTTTTTCTATTCATCTGTTAAGCTGAGTCATGGTCTCCCCCAAAATGTTAGAAATAGAATGTTTTCCCAATCCCCACCTACTCTGGGTAGAGTAACGATTTCCAAGTCAAAGATTCCCCCTTGTGGGGTGGAAATTGTAATCTACACCTCCATTTCTTACACAACAATGACTTCAAAGAAATATAATTTCTAGATACACGGGTGGGAGACAAAAGGGGCCCCTCTGCCATTCCAGCTCTTTGCGCACTGTCTTCATCATCCATTTGAGATTGAGAATTCCTTGAGAAGGGACCATTTCTTACTCCTTTTTTGTGCTTTTGCCATTTCTAGCACAAAACAGTTGTTCTGAAAAGTTTTGCTAAGTTGAATTGGAAACAGCGAACAAAAGGCATTCTAGAATTGTATTATACTCCAACACACCTGCTTCTATCTATGTAAGAAACAACTTTTTAATGTTGGAATTAAGATTTTTTTTTCCCTTGGGCATACCTTCAGAATCAAATCTGAACTTCTTAGTTATTACTTTAAGACTGCTAATTGTTCTCTCCGTAAAACAACTTTTTAAAGCTCTACCCCTGCAAATAATTGTGCTGGGGACTTTCATGTATGTTGCTACATTTATTTAGTTACTTTCCATTCATCCCCTTGTCAATAGTACAGAGCATTCGTTTTATTTACTTATCTCAATTTTAACATTTCATTCATTCATACTTACTGATGTTTTCATGCTAGGTACATTTGTTCCTCATAATATCCAGCAGGTGGGTATTTTATCCCCTTGTGACAGATGAGAAAGCTGAAACTCTCTTGGGGAAGTCCCAAGGATACTGGGACTGGAAGGGAACTGGGCTGTTTCCTTACTCCAAGCACCATGCCTTTTCTTCTGATTCACAGTTTCATCTTCTTTCCTCTCTGTGATTTTTTAACCTTCTCAACGTAAGCATCCTTCTCTTTTTATTTATTAATCACCTCACTCCTTTCAATCTCAAAAGAACTGTCTCCATAGTCGTCTTTTTTTTGTTTAAAGTGAAGTATGTGCTGGGAGATTCACGAATGGGTGGGATGTTGGGAAGAAGAAATGGTAAAGAGGTGAGGAGAGTTACTCATCTGCAAGTTTGAGAAATTCTGAGTTGTGGGAGAATATTTTGGGAAACTACATGTTGTGTAGAGAAACTACGTGTTTTGTAGAGTCTGTTATTAATTGCCTTTAAGTACTTTTTTCCTGCCTGCTTCTTTCCAAAGTTGTTTTAATAAACAAACCTGACCAAATTGGTTATTTGGAATCTGTATTTCCCATAACACTGTTCTAAACAGTGATGATATGAATGTCAGGGTATTGTGCATAGATGCCAGAAATCCAGTTCCTTTGAATTTCTATTGTTTACTTGCTCTGGTCATTTGCTATTCAGAATGTAATTCTTGGACCAGCAGGGTCACAATCTCCTGGGAGTTTCTAGAAATGCAGATTAGCATATCCTACTTGAGGCTTACTGAATTTGAAAATCTCTTGTGATTCCTAAACACATTAAAGTTTAAGATAGTTAGGCTAGAGTTATTGCAGCAATCTTGGTCTGTTTTCTTGGAACCCTACCTTTGTTTTGCTTAAAAGATATGCATAAACAGAATTGAAATAAATTCTTGATTATTTTGGCAAGATTATTCTAATTTGTGTATTATTCCATAGGCTTTTTTCTAGTTGCTTTTGGGAATGTCATTCAATTAGTTAAATCAGTTACTTCTAGTTTACCTAAAAATCTTTTTTATGTTTCTTTGAAGGCAAGAACTATGCTTTATTTATCTATGTGGGCACGTAGTGGCTTGTATGTGAACGCTCAGTAAGTTACAGCTGAATGAATTCTGAATAAGTGATTGAATGAATGAATGAATGAATGAATGAATACATGTAAGAGGACTCTGGATGGTACATTCCTTGAAGACTGGGACAAAGTCTTAGTCATCCCTGAATTGCCAATGCTTCCCAGAAAACTTATCAATAAATGCTCCCTGGTTGTTAGATGAGAAGCCCTTGTTTGTTTATTCTTGGCATAAACCCACAGAGAATAGGAACAGGAGAAATGCAAATAAAATAGAATGCTAAGTACAGTGCTAGGCACTGCTACAATTGTTGCCTCAGCTCGTCATCACATCATCTGTGAACTGGGTATTATCTCACAGAAGCAGAAACTGAGTTCTGAAATGTAAGGACCTTGCCCAAGTTCACACAGCTAGTGTCAGGGCCCGTCAATTCTTGCAAATAATTTGCTGTGTCACTGTGTGCACAGCCCCGTTTCTGCAGAGATTGAAAGGTGGGAGAGGAAGGACCCTTTAAAACAAAACGCAAAAAATGAACAACTCCCCGAGTTGCCCTCGTGCATCGGAGGCGCTGTGGCTCTGGAGGAAAGAGCTCCTGTCCTTGCCTTTCAAGCGCAGGCTAAGCAGGAACAATGCAATGAAAACCCACCCTCTCTCAGGCCGCTTTCCTCGCTCGGAACGCAGATGCTGGGGCCGTGAGGCGCGGGGGGGACCACAGAGGAACGGACACGCGGCCCGGCAGTTGCCTGGAAACGCCCGCTGGAGGCGTCCCAGCGTTAAAGGGTCCGGGAGAAGTGTCAGGAGCCTGAAGTGGGACCCCAGCGCCCGTCGTCTCCGCGCCGGCGGCCTGTCCCCGCCGCTCGGCGGGCTAGGGCGGGGGAGATGTTGCAGGAGGAGTCGGACCTGTCTCTCACCATTGCCCAGATCGTCCAGAAACTCAAGGGCTCCAGTCTGTACGCTCAGCTGGAACGGCAGGCCTGGGTGAGTGAGGCGGCCGCGGAGGGAGGGGCGGGCGGGCGGGGGCCCTGCGGCGACGCCTCCGGCCTCCGCGGGCCTTCCGCCGGCCTCCCCCCGGCCTGCGCGGGCCTCCCGCCGGCCTCCCCCCGGCCTGCGCGGGCCTCCCCCCGGCCTCCGCGGGCCTCCGCGGGCCTCCCCCCGGCCTGCGCGGGCCTCCCCCCGGCCTGCGCGGGCCTCCCCCCGGCCTCCCGCCCGGCCTGCGCGGGCCTCCCGCCGGCCTCCCCCCGGCCTCCGCGGGCCTCTCGCCGGCCCCCCGCCGGCCTGCGCCCGAGCCCGCCTCCGGCTCGGCGGCCCCGCTCCCGTGCGCGGAAAGCCCCCTCGCCCAGGTCCACTAGCTCAGCCTCGCGCGTGGGGTGGGAGAGTTTTCAAGAAGGGCGGGGCGCCTCATTCCTTCCTTGAGGACACAGAAGCGCTAACGCCGTTTAGTCCTATTATGGTCCTTTACAGGGTCTGATTTTGTTCACCTGCTGGAATCAGCGGAGATAGTTTGGACCACGCCTTCCCTCACCTGTTCTGTGCTGTACGGGGCCTTGGCCCCCCCGGGTGCTTTTTTGCTTTAGCATCACTCTACCCTCCCTGCAATAATTCGCCCTCTGTCTGTCCACCCCACACTTCGGGAGCATTTTCTAATGTTCTAGGTTCTTTGATGCAGAGCTTGATCAAGAGATCGTGTTGTGTGTATGTGAGAATGTCATGTAAATGGAATTACACAGTATGTAAATTTTTGGTCCTGGTTTCTGTCATTTAGAATAACGCTTTTGAGAGCCATTCATGTTGTTGGTATTTCAGTAGTTCTGTTTCGTTTTAATTTTTTAAAAATTTTCCATGACATAAATGTTTTATTAGTTTCAGGCGTACAACATAGTGATTAGATATTTATATACCCCAATAAGTCTAGTTCCCATATGAGTTCTGTTCTTTTTTATTGCTGAGTAATATTTCATTGTTTGGATAGAGTACGATTTGTTTATCTACTCGTTGGTTGCTGGGCATTTTCGGTTATAAAGTTATGGGTTATTTCCAGTTGTAGAGATTATGAGTCAAGCTGATATATACGTTATGGTGTAGGTTTTTGTTTGAATATTTGTGGGGATTTTCCCTCTGGGATAAATACCTAGGAGTAGAATTACTAAGTTGTACACTAAGTGTATGTCTAGTTCTATAAGAATCTGCTAAACTTTTCCAAAGTAGCTGTAGCATTTTGCGTTTCCACCAGCAGTTATGAGAGGTTCAGTTACTCTGCATCCTTGCTAGCACTTTATGTCAGTTTTTTTATTAATTAATTTTTATTTATTAATTACAGTATTCTGGTAGGAGAGTAATGATATCCCATTGTGACTTTACTTTCATTTCCCTGATGACTAATGATATCAAGCATGTTATCATGTTTATATCTTCTTTGGTGAAGTAATGTGTTCAAATCCTTTGCCCATTAATAAAAAATGTTCTCTTATTCTTGAATTGTAAGGATTCTTTATATAAAGACACAAGTCCTTTTTCAGATATTCATCTTCCAAATATTTTCTCCCAATCTGTGGCTTATCTTTTCATTTTCTTACCTGGGTCTTTAAAATAACAAAAATCTTAATTTTTATGACATGTTTTTGTCAATTTCTTATTTTATGATTTGTGCTTTTGTGCCATACCTAAGCATCTTTCCCTGTTTTGTTTTTGTGTTTTTTTAAAATATAGCTTTATTGATTTCAGAGAGAGGAAAGGAGAGGGAAAGGGAGAGAGAGAGAGAGAGAAACATCAATGATGAGAAAGCCATTGATCGGCTGCCTCCTGCACGCCCCCAACTGGGGATCGAGCCTGCAAACTGGGTATGTACCCGGACCGGGAATCAAACCCCAATCACCTGGATCCTAGGTCAACGCTCAATTCATGGCTACGCCCGGCCGGGCCGTTTTGGCCTACAAGTTTTATAGTTTTAGCTTCTACATTTTGATCTGTGATCCATTTTCAGATCATTTTTGTATATGTTGCAATGCAAAAGTTTGTTTTTTTGTTTTTTTGGTGGTTTTTTTGCATGTGGATGACCAGAACTACACCTATTTCTAGTGCCTATTTTCTTGGTATCTTTGTTGAAGATTTAGTGTACACACACGCACACACACGCACACACACAATTCTTTCTGGCTCTATTCTGTTCCATTGATTTATTTGTTTATCACTGTGCTAATACCACATTTTAAAAAAATCCTCACTGGAGGATATTTTTTCCATTGAGTTTTTTTAGACAGAGTGGAGGGGAGGGAGGAGTAGAGGAGAGAGAGGGAGAGAGGGAGAGAAACACTGATGTGAGAGAGACACATGGATTGATTGCCTCCCGAACTCGTCCCCACTGGGCCAGGGGATGAGGCCTGCAACCGAAGCACATGCCCTTGACTGGGAATCGAACTCGAGACACCTTCGGTCTGCGGGCTGATGCTCTATCTACTGAGCCAAACTGGCCACGGCCGCATTTTTTAAATTCTCATAACTTTATAGTAAGTCTTGAAATCAAGTAATTAGTCCTTCAACTTTGTTCCTCTTTTTCAAAATTGTTTTGGTTATTCTAGGTCCTTTGCTTTGCCATATACATTTTATAATTATCTTGTAAATTACTACAAAAAAGCTTGCTGGGATTTGGATTTGGATTCTGCCCACTCTATAGATCAATTTGGGGAGAATTAACCTCTTAACAATATTGAATTTTCTGGCCCACGAATACACTTTATCTCTCCATTTATTTGTATCTTTATTTTCTATTGTCAGAGCTTTACAGTTTAGTATACAAATCTTGTACATATTTTAAGATTTTCCCCTAAGTATTTCATGTTTTGTTTTTTTAAAATATGTCTTTATTGATTTCAGAGAGAGGAAGGGAGAGGGAGGAGAGAGATAGAAACATCAATAATGAGAGAGTCATTGATCAGCTGCCTCCTGCACACTCTCCACTGGGGACTGAGCCCGCAACCCAGGCATGCGCCTGACTGGGAATCAAACTGCGATCTCCTGGAACATAGGTTGATGCTTAACCGCTGAGCCATGCCAGCTGGACTAGTTCATGTTTTTTGATGCCATTATAAATGCTGATGTTTTTTCTCATTTCAATTTCCAATAGTTTCTTGTTAGTATGAAATAATACAATACATATTTGTCAGTTTACCGTGTATTCTCAGCCTTACTAAACTTACTTATTAGCTATGGTACCTTTTTTGTATATTGCTAGGATTTTTCAAGTACATGTTTCATATGTAAATAAAGACAGTTTTACTTCCTTTCCAATATGTATCTTTTTTTTTTTTTTCTTGCCTTATTACACTGGCTAGTGCTTCCAGTATGAGGCTGTATAGATACTTTTTATTAGGTTTAAGAAACTTTTTTATTTCTGTTTTTCTGAGAGTTTTATTATGAATGATGTTGAATTTTTAAAGTACCTTCCTTGTATCTATAAAGATTCGCCATGTGATTTTTCTTTTTACTGTGTTGATTTGGTGAACAATACTGATTGGTTTTGCATTCCTGAGATAAATTCCATTTGATTACAATACATTATCTTTTTATATATATCTTGATTTGATTTGCTAATATTTTGTTGAAGATTTTTGTGACTATTTTAATAAAAAATACTGGTTTGTAGTTTTATTTTTAACATCTTTGTCCAGTTTTGACATCAGGTAATGCTGATCTCATAAATTGAGCTGGGCAGTATTCCCTTCTCTCCTATTTTCTGGAAAAAATTGTGTAGAATTAATATTATTTCCTCCTTATATGTCTAGTAGAATTCTGGGTAAGGTCATTGGGATCTGGAATTTTCTTTGTGGGAACATTTATTTTTAAAATATATGCAGGGCTATTTAGGCTATTTATCTTGTTGATTGTGTACTTGAAAAGCATTAGCGTCCTGCTGTTACTTTTCTATAAATGTCAATTAGGTCAAATAGATAGAGAATTTTGTTCAAGTTTTCTCTGTCTGACTGAGTGTAGAGGCTTCAGTCAGTGCAGTCCAGAGTTTTATTATTACTGTCATTAGCTTCAGTGTATCACAGGCTTCAGATTTGGTGGGCTGCTGTAACTTTGTGCTTAGAAAGCATCCTGGGGGTATTGGAGGGGTTTTCACAGTGTTTCTACTCCATCTGTCCCTGCTTGCCTGTGCCCCAGAGGGAAGTCTCTCTCCATGCTCTTGTCCCTTCCTCAGCAGTAGCCTGTTGTTTGTAACTCAGTCCTAAGCTCATGGTAGGTACAAGGATTTTTAGCCTCCTGGCCCTGTCTCAGTCCATGTGCACTAGGGATAGGTCTTTCTCAGTGTTCCTTCCTCTTCTCCCTTTGCAGCCAAACTCTGCCTTGTATCTGTGGCAGATGATGGGTGAAAGAGAGATTCCTGCCCCTCCATGGTGCTGGCTTACTCTCTGCTCTGTCCTGTTGTAGGATCCTCGGCTCAAGAGTTTTCTTACCCTTCCATGAGGAAGATGGTTTTTGCATCTGTCTTACCCCCAGAAGCAATGGATTATTGCCTTGTCTTCAGAGTGTTTGGTTCCTGAATTCTTCCCTAGAGGCTGAAGGCCTTCTCCTCACATGAGAGGAGAGTATGGGATAAGGTGGCGCGTGGCTTTATGCTTGTTCTGGCAGCCTGTCTCTTCTTGCACACCTGTGCCACAAAGCAGGGCACTCTCTAGCTCCCAGCGCTGTCCCCACTCTTCTGTGGGGGCATCTGGTGGAGACCCATGGAAAAGAACATGCTGCGTTGGCTGGTGTTGCTTAGTGGTAGAGCGTTGGCCTGTGCACTGAAGGGTCGTGGGTTCCATTCCCAGTCAGGGCGATGTACCTGGGCTGCAGGTTCGATCCCCTGCCCCAGTTGGTCGGGGCGCGTGCGGGGGCAACCGATTGATGTGCCTCTCTCGCAAGGATCTTTCTCTCTCCCCTTCCCCTTCCACTCTCTCTAAAAATCAATGGAAAACAATATCCTCAGGTGAGGATTAACAAAAAAACAAAACAAAACAAAAAAAGGAAAGAACTTGTAAGGGAGTGTGATTCTCCCTTGAGTTTTGAGCTCCCAGTTACTGTAAAGTGACATGCTAGCCCACATTTAATCTGTAGTAGTTAAAATGTTACTAAATTCTTCTCTCTCACTCTTGTATGGCAGCTTCCTTTCCCTCCTGTGCTCTGTAAAAGGAGAAATCGTTTGGAGCCCCCTCTGTCCTTGGAGGAGCTTGTTACTTTCTGGAATTTAGTTCACTGGATTGTCTTACATCTTCAGTTTTCTGATAGCTTCCAAAGTTACGATTTTGCAGATTATACCACTTTTTATCATTTGTTAGGATGGGAGGGACATTTCCTGTACTGGCTTTTTGCATTCTCTGTATTAGCAGAACTCTGATAATAAGTGTTTAAGGACTGCATGTGTGTCCACAAGAGGACTGGTCTGTGATTTCCCTTTTTTTGTAGTCTTTGACACTTGTTATATCAAGGTTACTCTGGCCTGATAAAATGAGTAGGAAAGTGTTCCCTCTTTTTTCATTTTCTATTTGCTGCAAGATTGTCATGAGATTGTTTGGGAAGTGTTTTTGTTTTTTTTTAATTAGTGGACTTTATTTTTTAGCACAGTTTTAGGTTTACGGCAGAATTGAGCAGAAGGCACGGAGTTCCGATATATCCCCTCTCTCCTTGCACAGTTTCCCCTCTTAACATCTTGCATAGTGTGGTACATGTGTTACAATTAGTGAACCAATATTGATATATTATTATTAAAGTCCTTAGTTTACATTAGGGTTCACTTTTTTTGTTGTACAGTTCTATGGGTTTTGACAAATCTATAATGTCATATGTCCACAATTCCAGTGTCTCACAGAATAGTTTCACGGTCCTGAAAATCTTCTGTGCCCCCCCCCCCCCGCCCCCTGCTCATTCCTCTCTCGTGGCCTAAGCCCCTGGCAGCCAGTGATTTATTTTTTATTTTTTGTATCTGTAGTTTTGCCTTTAAGAATATCATATAGTTGGAATCATACAGTATGTAGCTTTTTCACCCCAGCTTCTTTCACTTAGTAATATACATTAAGTTCTTAGTAATATACATTAAGTAATATACATTATGTGTGTTTTTTGTTGTTGTTTGCTGAACAATATTTTTTGTGTGGGTGTATCAATTTGTTTATAAATTCACCTCTGGAGGGATGTCAGTTACTTCCAAGTTCTGGCAGTTTATGAAGGCAACTGCTATGAACATTCCTGTGTAGATTTTTTTGTCAACATAAATTTTCAGCTTATTTGGGTAAATATCAAGGAGTGCAGTTGCCGGATTATATGCTTAAGACTCTGATTAACTTTGTTAGAAGCTGACAACTTCACCTCCAATGTGACTGCACCATTTTGCAGTCCCACCAGCAATGAATGAGAGTTTCTGTTGCTCCACAGCCTCACCAGCACTTGGTGTTTTAGGTTTTAGCCATTCTAATAGGTATTTTGTAATATCTCATTGTTTTAAGTTGACACGAAGCATCTTTTCACATGTTCTTTTGCCATCTGTATGTCTTCTTTGGTGAGACATCTGTCCAGATCTTTTGCCCCTTTTTAAATTGAGTGTTTTTTTATTGTTGTGTGTTAAGAGTATTTATTCTGTGCCAGGCATAGTTCTAGGCTCAGGGCATACAACAGGGAATAAGATGAAGCACCTTCATGAAGAGATGATAGAATTACAAATAGGTGCAGGTCCACAATCCCTTTCTTAGAACCTGGGGCCAGATATGTTTTGGACTTCAGATGTTTTGCAAATTTTAGAAAGGTAATTTGTGCATATTTTGTATGTTCTTTAATATCCCTACCATGGTCTTGCAGCACCCAGTAATTGTACACACTAATAGTAATATTTATGCAGCAAAATATATGAATTTTCACACTCATTGTGGTAAATAAAGACTATAAATAATCTCATGTCAATTCAGGTCAGATCAGATTTTGCCATCAAATGAGTTCAACTCAGGACAGATTTTGCCACTAATTCAGTTCCACAAAAACTTTGGTTTTCAAAGCTCTTTAGGTCTTGGAATTTCAAGTAAAGGATTATATATCTGTACCTATAACATCTGACAGTTAATAAAAAGTAGGGCAAGGAAATAGGAAGAAAGATAAAGCAGGGTAAGGAGAGGATTTCATGGGACACTCAAAAACGTGTTTGGCTGGTTCTCAAAATAAATAAAATAACAGGCCTATAATATTATAGATTAATGGGAATATAAATATAGATCTTTTAAAAGTAATGCAATCTTGGACTTGGAAAAATATGTGATAACAACTTTGCCTTCGTTTATATCCATTAGCTCAGTCATTCAATAGAAATCAGCTAAGTCTTAAAAGGCAACTTTACAATCAGCTTTGAAAATATACTTTTAAACAACTGGCTGTTTATTTGTTACATATAAAGGGACATATGTAATACTTTGAACAGTAAAGATTCAAAAAAAGGGTTTTCTTTAAAAAAATTTTTTGAATATAGCAGGTATTTTCCTGCCTCACATTTTCTGGACTGCCTGCCTCTGTTCTGCCTGTTCGTGTCAACCCAGAGGGTGCTAGAGCAGTGTGGGCCAGCTTAATTAGAAAATAAAACCACACAAAACATTTATCAACCAATATAAATGATTTTTAGACTTTTCCGTGACTAGTGCTGCTCTTTTAGTACTATGATTAAACACTGACTCTATTTTAATGTACCCTTTTATATATTGAAATTTAATTATTTAAGATATTAGTGTGATGACATGGAATTTTGTGGTTCTAGAAAGGGGTTATGTTTCTGAGTTTCCTCAGTTACTTCGTTATGAAGTCAACCTGCATCTTAAAATTGCATTTGATCACTCATCCTCTAGACACTAGGATAATAGCCTAAATCCAAATTTGATGTCTAGCACCAGATCAGCATTATTAATTTGTATCATGCATTATTTGTATTTAAAATGGATGTTGTGTAAAACCTCAAATGTTATTTCCATTCCATTAAATATTTAATAAGTCTTGTTGCTCAGATTGTTATTATAAATAATAGAATTGTGAAAGGAAGGAAACTGAAAGAAGATAGGCTTTGGAGAGAGAAGAAACAATATAGATGATAGGATGTTGTCATAATTCTAGAATCCCAGAACATCTCAACGCTAATGTCTCTACTAAAAAACTTACAAGGTTGTATCTCAAATATTGCTTTTGTGTACTTCATTTCTGGAAATATATATCATGTATAGAGAATTTAGAGGTCATGAAAAGGAGAGAAGAAACTGGCCTTCACTTACTATTTATTTTAGGAAAATGAACGTTAAATAGATTTAATTAAATAGATTTTAATTAAATATATTTTGTGTAATACATAGAACATATATTGGTATTTAAAAGCCTGTACCATGATCAGAGTTAAATATATTTTGTGTAATGCATAGAACATATATTGGTATTTAAAAGCCTGTACCATGATCAGAGTTTACTACCATCTGTCTTTTTTTTTTTTAATCTCTTGGGTGGGAACTGGCATTATACTAGGGGGAGCTCCTGACTGGACTACTGCAGTTGATATATAAATGACTAATTCAGGGGCTCTGATTGAGTTTGGTGTGACCCAGGGAGTGGTATTATCCTCACCCATATCTACTGTGGCTACTGTCATGCCCTTTAATCTTGGAAAGTAAGACAGTGAAGAAATGGACTATGGTGTACAGGATTTCAAAATAAGTAACCTCTTGTCTTCATAGAATTTATGTACTCGAGGGATAAGATACCTATTAAAATGTAGGTTTGCTTTGTGTAAGATATTTCTTCGCGCTTTATTTCAGCACTGAGTCACTTAGAAGTTCATGTAAGGTTCTTGAATGAGGTAAGGCCAAGTTGAAACGAGAGGGAAGAGATTGTTAGTGAATGTGAACTGCATGCAGATTGTCTCTGGCGTAAAGTATGTTGGGGAAAAAGCCTAGGGAGTAAAGCTGCAGAATACGGGAGAATAAGACAGCTGGTGCTGGCAGAGAAGTGGGTCAACTTGGGGACGTCAGCAAAAGAAAGCCAGTGAGGGATCCGTCTGCAGGTGAGAGACACCAGAGCAGGGCTTCAGTTATACAACGCAGATTGAGTGTAAGGCATGGTCAGCTTGCACAGAGCCAAAATTTCCAATTTGAAACTAAAGCTCACTCTTGGCTACAGTGCATGTCTACTGGGACTACTAGGATTACAGAAACAAAGCTGGCCTACAGTTTTAGAAAGAACCAAAAGTATTGGGAAGAAATGAGAATACCCCATTCAGGACATTTTAATGAGCCCCTCTTCTGTAGTGGTGATGGGCTTTGACAGAAAATAGACGAAGTCCAAAACAGTTATGCTAATGAAAGAATGTTTGGGGACTGATGTGGGAAAGGGCCTTAAACCCTTTTTTATCACACTTCTCTCTTAGTTTTTTTTTTATGTCCTTTAGTACATTGTGAGTTTCTCAAAAGTGAGGGAGGACCATGTCTTGTTTGTGTGCTTTTATATCCAACACCTGGAACATAGGAAGTGTTCAGTTAATTATTGAAAGAGGAATGCAAATGATGGGCCTATGCTAAAGTATAAATGTACTGAAAGGAAACAGCATTCCTTGTTTATTTGTGGGGAAATTTATAAGAAGGATATAACATGGTTTGGTCAATATAATTTTGTCAGGTAACAGTTAAAGCCAAGTTGATACTTGGGATGCAGAAATGAAGAAGGCATGGTCTTTGCCCTTGAATTTAACAGTCAGAAAGATAGATAGGTGAGCTGAGAATCACAGTATAATCTGATAAGTGCTATAGCCAGGAACAGAGTGGATATTTTTGCAGGCGAGGGTGGGAGGAGTGGGGAAAGCAGGTAATGTTTGAGGGACGTCGTGCGAGCTAGGAGGTCTTTGCTAAGGTGTGAGGGAGCACTTGCCTCTGAGGAACAACATAAACCAAAGCCTGGAACCCTTGACATGTTTGCCAGTTGGAGAATCGTGGAATATAGTGCACTGTGACTAAAGAGCAGGTGTGCATAGGGAGGAGGTGTGAGAAAAGAGAGGATGCTGTTAGCTCGTTGGAGGGGCAGCTGATGAACTTGGAGAGATAAGTTGGTACACATAGTGAAGGGCCAAGTGTGCCTGCCCTGCTGAAGTTTAGGGTTCTTGTGTATGCTGTGGAGATGCATAGCCAGGAAAGAATTGTGTTTTAGGAAGAAAACACTGCAGGATGGACTGAAAAAGGGAGTAACTGGTTCATTTATTTGATAAGCTTTTATTGAGCACCTACTTGTGAAAGTAACTATTCTAGGCACTTAGGATACAGCAGTGAACAAGTAGACCAGGATAGCTGCCCAGTGGAGCTTACCACTTCTAGTGTAGTGAGGTAGACAATATGCCAATAAACATAGTAAGTAAAGTAATCACACAGTGTATCAGGAGGTAATAAATGCTAAGAAAGAAGAAAAGGTAGAATAAGGGGGTGTGAGGGTGGGGATAGTTGGTAGTTGCAATTTAAAGGAGGTGGCAGTATGTCCAGTTCAGAGCTGTTGCAATGATCCAGGGGAGAAATGATGACTTAAGGGTGGTGCTTCAGAGTGGAGAGAAGGAATAGATTGGAGGAAATATTTTTCTTTTTTGACCCATAAAATAAAACACAATGGAAACTGCACAAGTCTATAATATAATGAAATATTATAGGATGAACGACCTTGTAAAAGCCACCCTGGTAAGAAAGTGAAGCGTTGCCATCCACACCAGAAACCCTTTCGTTAGCCCCATCCCAATCCCACCCCCTCCCCCCACAACCTGATTTTGGTAATCACTGTCCTGCATTTCTTGTTAGTTTTATTAACCAAATGTATAGAGACACTCTAACTTGGTCTTGCCAGTTCGAGAGTTTTTTTGATGTGCCTTTTAAAGTCTTTAAATCTACAGGTTTCCTCTCCTTCCCGTCTATTTCTTTATAATTTATCAGCCAAGGAACTGGGCCTTTTGGCCTCTACAATTTCCCACACCCTGGGTTGCTCTGATTGCACTCCCATGGTGAAGCGTCACGTGTTCCTCTGTCCTTTGCATGACTTGTAAGTTGACAGCTGGGCCCAGAGGCTTGAGCAGACGCAGGTGGCCACTGATAGCCGCAAGTGTTTTTTCAGTTGAGAAGCACATCATGTCTGCTTGATGTGTTGTTTGCAGTGTTAATAGCTGTTTCTGCTCAGTGTCTAGAGTTAGTAATTCATTGGGGGTTGCAAAATGGTGATATTCTAATGATATCGTATCTGTTCTAGTTATCAGCTGGAATTCTTTTATAAAGAGATGTTTCCTCTTATCTACTATTTGGTTACCCAGTGGTACAATTCCCATAGGAAAGGCAGGATAAAGGACTTTTCCTTTATTTGCCAGTTTTCAAGGTAATAAGTTGGTTCCCTGTCATCCTCAATTTTTATTACATTATCAGTATCTCCTCCTCAATGTGGCCTTGTCTGGGAAGGGTGCCCTGGTTGGTCAGTTTCAAGAATTCATAGGTGCTAGGCAGCTCTGGTCTCCTCAGACCTCATCTGCTCTATTGGATTAGAGCAACCCTCGCAGTCCCAGCCCCTGCTCTGAAACTGGCTTATCGTGTATTCTAGTGATCACTTGCAGGCTGTTTTGGAGCTCTCCTGTTTTTACATACACCAGACACCCCGCTGCTTCCCCTGCTTCCCCTGCACAGATGCTAGTACCTTACACTGTAAATCTTGTGTCTGTTGGTTTGCCCAGCTGTTTGTATTTTAGCTTTGGGGGGATTTCTTATCACCAAATTGGTTTCCATGGGACTTTGGTTTTGCTATCTGGTTGCTTGGTCTGTTTTTATATGGAAATCAGGGAAATTTAAAAAAACAACAACCAACTTACTGCTACCAATGCCATCTTTTCAGAATTGGGTTGATTCCTAGATGAGTTAGTGGAGTTGAGAATAACTGAAGTTTTGACTTGGAACAGCCGGTGGATAGTTACTGCGTGTATGAGAGTTAAAAACAGAAGAGAAGAGGCAGGGGAGTAAGCGGGAGATCACATCAGTGTTTTCACTCTGAGGTTTCAAATGCTTGTGAGATACTCTCAGAGAAATGCCTTCTTAAGAGATGGGCTTCTAGAATTTGATAGAGAGAGCTAAGCGACGAGAGATCAACACATTGTAAATAATGAAGCCCTTATAAGTTGGAGAAATTACTATTTCCAGTAAAGATTACGGTATGAAATAGCAGTAGAATAAAAAGCTTGCACTTGAGGATGAAAGAGACCCTAACAAGCATTTGTGAACTAGTAGTTTTATGTATTTTCCATAAATATGTACAACAAATGCAGGTTCACATGAGCAGCAATCCAAAGAGGAAGATACTATTCAAAAATCCACTTTATGGATGCAGCCGGGATCTTGGTCATTGGGTGTGGATGCTCTATATGTTGGGTATAATATTAAGAGAATGAACTTTTGAAACCTGAGTATTTCTTCTACTAGAAGAATAGATGTGTTAAATATTGATAAAGATAGAAACCCTAGACCTGGCCAGGTAGCTCAGTAGGTTGGAGCATCGTCCTATACACCAGAAATGTTGCGGGTTTGATTCCCAGGCAGGGCGCATTCCTGGGTTATGGATTCAGTTCCCAGTTGGGGCATGTATGGGAGGCAGCCAGTTGACGTTTCTCTTTCACATTAATGTTTCTCTCTCTCTCTCCTCCCTCCCTCCCTCCCTCCCTCCCTCCCTCCCTCCCTCCCTCCCTCCCTCCCTCCCTCCCTCCCCCCCTCCTCACCCCCCAAAGCAATAAAAACATATCCTCAGGTGAGGATTAAAAAAAGATAAAAACCCTAGATGATGTTAAATATTTATAAGCTACAAGTTTTTACATTTTGGGTAGACTACAGCGTACTATCACAGATCCCCTCTTTTAAGTAGGTGAACAAGTCCTCTCTCTTTTGAGTTTGTCTGTGAATTCTCAGGTGCTCTGACCTCAAAGGGGAGTTTTTAAATAGTTTGTACATTGGGACACTCCTTTTTAAAATTTTCATTAGCATTAAACATCAACCCAAATGATTTACTTTTGACCTCTGACTTTTTCTTTTTTCTAAAATTAGGCCAGTCTTCAGAGACCTGAGATTAAACTTGAATCACTAAAAGAAGATATTAAGAGATTCCTTAAAACATCAGGTTTGTAAGTTGCTTTTTTTCCCTAATTCTTTAAGGCAAAATAAGGAAATACTTTATTTCAAGGGAATATTTTGTCCCCAGCCATCTAATTACTCATTGAAACTTGTGAAACAGTGGCTGGGTAGGTTTCTATTTTGGAAGAATTAGAACTTTTAGACATTCCAATAAAATGCTGTAAAAATTTAGGGGCACCGGGGGAATGAGTGCTTTACATGAATTGGTTTTAAATACTGTTTACCTTCCTCATCAAAATACATCTCCCTAGTTAAGCAACTTGTCTTTTCTTTTTGTGTATGTGGCTTTTTTCCTTCTACAGTTCTTTTCCCTCCTCTTTTCTACCCTTTCAGTGAACAAAAGAAAATCCCACTTCTTTTTAGAACAAGAAGAGAAGTTCCCTCTTCTAACCTTTGCACTTGGAAACTGAGATGTTAGTTTACTTACCCAGAAAAGTTCAAGTAGTTAGCAGCCAACATAACTGGTCTGACTGGTGGTCCCTTATAATAATCCACTCCTGTTGTTCAGAGGTTTGCTGACTAGTTCACTGTAACTGATTACTTGTGGTCTATGTTTGCCAAGTGCCCGGCTCTTTCTTGCCCTTCTCTTGGAACAGTCCTCATAGCGCTCGTAGTACACTAGCTAAAGATTTCAGCATTTGTTGAGCAACTTAATGATAGAAGAAGGAACTTTTCCTCCCATCTTGAAAAAATGGTACAATAGTTTTACTTAAATAATATAACATTGACAACTTGGCTACTGAGTGTTTGCCAAGGGATAGAGTGAATGCAAAGGAACTAAATCCTTTATAATACTTTACACAGCAATTGGCAGTTGATAAGTTCTTTCACAAGTGAGTGTGATGCTACAGTTCCAGTGACACAAATTTAATTGTAATGTATAGTTGCTTTTGAAACTAATATATGTATATATTTTATTTTTAAAAAACAGGTTGGGAGAAGAAACTTCAGAATGCTGTGTATAGTGAACTGAGTGTGTGAGTTTTTCCTACCTCTGTTGAAATACTATGTTTAGCTATATTTACTTTGTAAGTACTGAATACAGTATTGCTATATATACTCATTGTGTTATTTCCCATTAGTATTCATAGAGCATTTAAAATTAGGTAATGCTTTTAAAAATTATGATTTTTTTCCTGAGAAATAATAATGACTAGGTGGAGTTTTTATATCACCAAAAGTTTTACATTAAAAATTTCTTTATTCAGTGTAGTTAAGGAATAAGGTATTTCTCCTAAGTTAGTAGTTCAGAAAACTGAAGCTTACCAACATTCTTTTTATTGTTGCCATTTTGGATATTACCCTTTTTCTGTTTATATGCGACCCTTGTAAACATAATTAACTTTTTTTTTGCAAAATTGGTATTTTTAAGAACATCAAACAAAAAAATTAACTTTTTGTTTATGTGGACTTGCCCTCAGCATCCGTTGAGGTATATAGAGCTATTTGTCATTACAAAAAATGTAGATCTAGAACATTAGCTTTTATAGTTTACTGAATATTTCATGACCCGATGGTACAGGGGAAAGGGGCGTGGTCAAGGATGATTCTAGTTGGCTACATAGGCAGGAATGTGCTTCGTGCTCAAGGCTTTGTAGACTGGATCCTAATAGCATTTGGGTGTCAGTTTAGAATTTTAAGCAGAGTAGTGACATGATCATGTTTGCATTCTGTTCATTCAGCAATGTACTGGTTGTCCAGTATGCGCCAGGCATTCTGCTGGACTCTGGGATTGCAGTCACTGGTGAGGAAGGAAGACATTGCTCCCAGCTAACCGCCAGGCAGACTGGCAAAGAGGTTGAAAATAGCGTAGGAGAAGGGGACACTGGCTGGGAATCTGATGGATGAATGCAGACCAGAGATGCTGGTTCCCGAAGATAGTGTCAGTGGGGCAGAAGAAGCTGAGAAGTATTTGGGGGGACTTAGGGGACAGGAAGAGGAAGGGGTCAAGAACAGTGCACAGCTTTCTGTATGTTGTTCCTGTCTGACAGAGCTCTCTCCTCAGTAAGTGTGCTCAATTTCAATCCTAAATTTCTAAGTTTTATTAAATTTAGAAATACTGTAATTACTATTAAAATGGAAGGATGTTAGAGTGATATTTAATTCTAAACCACATGTCCCTTTACAAATGATATATTGAGCACCAGGAAATAGTATAGTTTTTAAAACTATCTTGCATATAAGAAAACTGAGGTATCTAGAGATTATCATTTTTTCCTTTGTGAAAGGTGATTTCTTTAGGTACATGGAATGTAATTTTAGTGGGAAAAACAGCTAGCTAGAAGTAATCAGTAAGTGAAACTGCCTTTAAATTCCATCGGATAGGCTCCTTTTTTTCTATTCTAGAAATGTTTGTTATGAGCATTTGAGCCTCTTACACTTAGGTTCTGGCATAGGTACAAGTAGCTTGGTATGTCATTAACCCTTCACGTGCCTATGCCCCACTTTGGATGAGGAATTTTTTGAGAATTCAGTGTATGGTTCTTGATTATTGGAACATGGTTCCTTTGCTGTAGGTACAGGTCGTATAACTAACTTCAATAGGAGTTATATGTTTTTTGTGAAAGAGGTTGGAGTAAATGCTGAACTATCATGTTTCCCCATTACCTTCTGTGTGATCTCATGTCACTTTGTGCCTCGATCATTATATTCCAACCACTCTGGCTTTTTCTGATTTTAAGCATTCCAGATGTTTCCACCCCAGGGTCTCATGCTTGCTTTCCCTTTGCCAGCAGTAGTCTTCACCCAGATCTTTTATGGTAGGCGGCTGTTTCTCACTCATGTCTCAATTCAAATATTAGCTCCCCTCAAGCCTTTCTTATCCTTCCGAATCATTTCCATCTCATTTCCCTGCTCTCATTTTCTCATGACACTTATTACTATCTGGTATTATCCTATGTACTTATTTGCTTTTGTAATTTTTGACTGTCTTTACTAGAACGTCAGGTATATGAGAACAGGGATGTTGTCTTCATTGCCACCATTTGCTTAGTACCTAGAACGGCTCAAACACTTGCTGAATAAATAAGTGTTTTCTTAATAAAATCAGTACATTCTGAATATAAATGGAAAGTTACTTAGAAAGCAGAAAGAATTCATAAGGCATTAAAACTTAAAAATTTTATTAAATTTGTGAATTTATGTATTATATATTAAAACAAGGCTATTCCAATAGATATTTACATTATCATTTCAACTGCGTAAACATGTGTAATCATATGGAAAAGGAAACTGGGGGAAAGGAAAGAGTTTATATGTTAGTAAGTCAATGGATTTTTTTCAACTTAAAAAATTCCTCTAAATGTTATATTTTTGTGTTAAATTGAACAGTTATGACAGTTTTCATAAGCATTTACAGAGCCAAATAATTTTTAAATTACCTCAATTTATGAATTCAGATTATTATGCAATTTGACAAGTAATTAAATTGCTAATCTAAGCTACAGTACTGGTAGGGTAAGAATTAAAGTTTTGTTAGGCTGTTGCATCTTATGTCAACACATATACTGCTAATAAGCATTCTGTTTCATTCATAACATGGGCTATAGAGGTAAGTAATTTTTAACCGAGAGAATTAGTTAATTATCAAGAGTATTGTACAATATTTAGCTGCCTCTTTTTGTCCCTAGGTTTCCTTTACCTAGTCATCCTGCAGCACCTCCTGAACATCTTAAGGAACCTTTGGTGTACATGAGGAAAGCACAGGTTGGCTACTGTTTACTTTTTATTTTTCCATGCCAGGTTATATAACTCAGAGTGCAAGATCCTTCTTGGTGTCAGGAGTATACATTACTCACTGTATGAAAAACTAGGTAAGCACCAATGAAGTGATGTGAATAGTATTTACATACTCTTCCTTTTTACTTTCAGTAACCAAGGATCACACCTATTTAAAGCAATCCTGAAAATGTTGAGTAGAAAAAAATATTATATCCCATGCCATCTGAAATTTAAAATATGATAGAAATTCCTCCTGCTCTGTGATATTAAAGGAATGAAATGGGAATGAACTGACACACTCTCCCCTTAAAATTTTGGCTTTTGAAGCCAGTGTTGCTGATAGTGTATGTGAAATATATTTGTTCTCACAGCAGGCTGTTATGTACTAATTGTGTTCTGTTGTGGAACTCAAGTGAACCTGAAATCTAAAATGGTCTGAAAACAACTAAAAATAACTTTAAAATAATAAAAATAAAATAATTTAAACAGAAAAACTGTAAAAATCTGTTAATAAAATAACTCCTGTCATGTGTCCCTAACTCTAAACTATCCTTTGCCTCTGGTCAGCCAGGTCCACCTTCCTGCCAGGATTTAAGAGTGATATTTAATTTTAAACCACGTTTCTTTACAAATGCTATATTGAGCACCATGAAATAATATAGTTTTGAAAACTATCTTGCAGATAAGAAATACTGAGGTATCTAGAGATTACAGTTCAAGTCTCATCGCTTACCTTCTCACACTGTCCCTCCGCATCCTGCCACTCCCCTCCCCACTTCCACACACATATACATTCTCTCTGTCTAACCCCCCTTGATCTCTCTCAGTTGTTCCAGCAGAACCATTGCTCATGAGGTTGCTTGTACCTGAAACTGTCTCCCCACAAATCCCACGTATTTTTGGCCAACTTACGCACATTCTTCAGGTATCAGGTTAGATGGTAGTTTCTTTTGGAAGGCTCTCTGATCCCCAGATCTCAGATTCTCAGGTCCTTTTCTCCAGTCTTCCACATGGGAAGCACCCTGTACTTCCTACCACAATACTTGGGTTGTTTGTATTGCTACCTAGATTCTGTAGTCTCTGTGAAACAGGATCAGTGTCTCTCTTTTTACAGCTGTATCTCCAGCATCTGGCACAGTGACTGGCCCATAGTAGATGCTCAGCAGATGTTACTTAAAATGATGAATGAATTGAATGAACAACAGCAACAAAAAAGAAAATGTTCCCTCCTGAAAAATACTTATACCCCTTTTCCTAGTATAATTATACATCTAGAACCTTATCTGAAGGAAAGAATCAGAGAAACATAGAAATTTGTGTTCATGATAAGAGTAAAAAAATTAGAAGAATCTAAAGAATAGCAATAGGGCTTGCTGAAATATAACATGGCATTTCCAAAAGACAGTGTTACACAGGCATCAAAAATATCATTTTCAAAGAAATATTACGAAATAAGAAAGTGCATTCAATGTAATCTTAAATGGAAGAATCAAAATATGTAACAATATATTTCCACTTTAACTATGTACATGAGTGTGTATATGCATACACATATACATCTCATACATATATATACTTATGTACGTAGAAAAAAATGAAAGAAGAGAATGAAATGTTAATAGTGGTTACTTTTGGCTGATGGAAATTTGTGGATGTTTAGTTATTTTATTGTTCACATATTCTGTTTTCCAAATTATCTTAAATAAATGTATTACATTTGTAATCAAAGAAGAATTACTAAAATCTTTTCCCATTAGGTAGCTGAGTTATGTTTATTTTGTTTTACTTTATTTTTTGTCAGAGTGAAGAAAATAGCTTTTTAATTTTATAACTTAAAGGTTTTTTTTACATACCATATATTTGTTATACAGTTTTTAAAGACTTCTTATTTATTTCCATTGTTATAAAAATGTAGCAAGGTGATAGCAAATACCCATTTAAAGATTTCTATACAATTGTGATTCTTTTATAAATCTTTGCCTCTCATGGCTTAGAAATTACCTTATTTATAAAACTATTGAAATCCTTTGTTAATATCATACATCCCAATTATTAGGGAAACTGATTTGAAGGCAACAGTAATTTCATTTGGCGAGGATATGAGTTTGGGCAAAAGGTAATGTCTTCCTATTTAAACATTTCAAATGTAAAAGGCTGTTCATTTTCCTTCTAAGTAACATTTTAAAGTTTTACTTATTTTATAAGCCTTTGGGTAGAAAACATCACTTACTTTTGGGGGAGGGTATTAGTACACTGTCATTTTTCAAGAACTTATTTGCTACTTCCACTCTTTTTGGGTGCTAAGTGTATATTGAAATTTTTGTTTAAATAATAGCATACACATAACTATGATTTCTCTTTTGAGCATTTCCTTTTGAGACTTAGGGCTTATTTGGTCACTTCTACAAATAGAACCTGAGAAAAATTATCTATAAAACTGGAGCTAAAGTGGACCTTCAGGTTTATCCAGTCTAACCCCTGGAGTTTATCTCCTTTTGCTCAAGTACTCCTGGAGACAGGGAAATCACAATGTCACTGACTTAAGCCATTTTGGTTAAGTCATTCCACTTGCCGAGTTTCTTTCTTACAGTAAACAGTCATAGGCTCCTTCTAACATTTATCCACTGGTCCTAGTATTGTGCATGGCATATAGAAAGCATTCAATATATGTTAGTCAGTGAGTGAACAAAGGAATGAGTAAATACCACCAAATTGAGATTAGAGTCCTTGAGGGAACCTGAAGGATGACCCACCTGATAAGCAGCCACTTTCTCCATCTTGGACTCCCCTTGCTGTCAGGAAATTCTCTTTCTGTTTCTGATGTCTATGGAAATGACTTCTCTAACCATTTGACTGAAGTTCTTGCAAGGGGTAGCTTGAAAAAGCCTTGCCAACCTTGTCATTGTGTCATAAATATGGAACGGGGGCTGGAGAAGACGACGAACCACTAGGAGGACTTTTCTTTCATTATTTTTAGGATTTTAAAGGAAGTGGTGTGTGTTCTAGTACAACTAGAAGTTTTGGTATATCTGGCTTCCTCTGTCTGCTCGTTCTTTTGTGTTCTTTCTGTGGTTATGACATAGGGACTGATACAGCCCTTTGACACTTTTTGAACCTGTCCCATATTATATGTGAATGTGTCTTACCCGCCCCACCCCCCAGCACAGAAGTGATATGTTTCTGGGGACAGGGATTCCATTTTATTCATCTTTACTAGCATGTGTTTAATAGATACCTGGTAAATAGTTGTTGGATCATTGTCTTTTTATTATTTGAGAACCCAGCTACTATACCTCATTTTTTCCTGTTCTAGCCACAAAAATCCCATTTTTAAAAAATTGAACATACTTTTCCTCTTTCTTCTCTTCAATTTTAAAAAAGTTTTTGTATGTTTTTATTTATTTTAAAGAGAGAAGGGAGAGGGATAGAGGGATAGAAACATTGATGAGAGAGAAACATCAATCTGCTGCCTCCTACACGCCACCTGTTGGGGGTTGAGCCCACAACCCGGGCATGTGCCTTTATGGGGAATCTACCCGTGACCT
The DNA here is from genome assembly GCF_054644295.1 of Miniopterus natalensis. Classification (NCBI taxonomy): domain Eukaryota; kingdom Metazoa; phylum Chordata; class Mammalia; order Chiroptera; family Miniopteridae; genus Miniopterus; species Miniopterus natalensis. Next base: position 187,415,049 of record NC_142081.1, on the reverse strand, counting down.
CTTGTTTCATGGGTCAGCGCTCAACCACTGAGCCACACCAGCCGGGCCTCCCTTCACTTTTCAGTCATGTTTTTTCTTCTCTTCTGGGTTATTTCTAAGATTCTGCTTTAGTTGTGGAGTCCAGAAAAAAATAAGTGGATAAAGATTTGTTCAACATTGCTTCATTCTTTTTAAGAAATTTTTCTTTATTGTTGAAAGTATTACAGAAGTCCCTTTTTTTACCCCATTGACCCCCTTCACCCCACCCCATCTCCTCCTCCAGGCCTTCACCCCACTGTTGTCTGTGTCCATGGGTTATGCATTTATGCATATAAATTCTTTGGTTAATCTCTCCCACCCGCCCCCCACACCTTCCCTCTGGAATTCGTCAGCCTGTTCCATGCTTCTATGTCACTGGATCTATTTTGTTCATCAGTTTATTATGTTCTTTATATCATTGCTTCATTCCTAATATTTTTTTCATTCTATTCTCCTGCATTCTTTCTAAAAGTTTCCTTATTAACAAAATGAAGGTAATGAGACATATGTCACAGGATTAATAAAACAATATATGTAAACCATGTAAATTACATACATCTCTTTCCTAAACTTTTTTCATTCAAAATACTTTCTCCTGATGTTTGATTTCTTTTCTGTGTAACTTAAAACTATTTTCTCTGTATATCTGACATCTAGTGATAAATATAAATTGAAATATTTGGTATAGTGGGATATTTATTTAGAACTATGATTAATAATTGAAAATTGTACTTTATAGAAAACACCTAAATAAAGATGTTTTTGCCAAAATAAATTTTTAAAGGATGAATTTACAAATATGTTTTAGAATATCTTGTTAAGGTGTCATTCCAGAAGTGTTATTCTATTTTGAATGGCCTTATGTTTGAGATTTTAGTGGGCTTTATGCTTACATTACTTAGAGTAGAAATCTGTTCAGTTATTGAGCATCTGTTATGTGCTGGATAACGTGTGATAACGTGCCGTGAGAGTGAGGGAGTGGAGCAATAGGCACCTAATGCCCACTGGCGGGGGGACCCGGTAAGAGAAGGCCTAGTAGAGGTGAGGACCTGAAAGGTGAGTAAGATTTATCCAGATAAAGTGGGAATAAGTATGCTGGGGACCGAAGTAGAGCATGGAGAGTATATTCCAGGTGAAGAGAGCAAGGGATTTAAATGTGTGTTAGAGAAGAAGCTGTGTGTAATGATAGCTATAGTAACAGCTATCAGTGCTTGAATGACGATTATCATTATGTCACTGTTCAAAGGACTTTACGTCTTAAACTACATAAAGGAGATATTATTCTACTTTTACTAACTGGTTATAACTGTCCTTTTTGAATAATGTAATATATAGTTCTCTCCTTTTCTCACTTGGTCTAAATTTTGGAACTTTGGTATTATTTTATTTTGGTTTCAGTAAATCAGAAGTAGCCTTTAGGCATATTTTAGTATAAAGTAAAAAAAGTATGATATTTTATCTTGGCATTAAAAAGAATAGTTTACTAAAATATGATATATATCAATAATCAATCTATGACTATTAAATTACCTTATTTCAAGTTTATAAGAAATGTAGGGGATAGAGAATTGGGTAATCAATACTGTGAAAAGCAGTAAGGCAAATCCAGATTGTGACACATTCTCAAATATAACTCTCTTGGCCTCCTCAAAAAAATCAATATCATGGAAAAAAATGACAGAGTCTCTAGACTAAGCTACATTGAAAGAAACATAACAATCACATGTAATGTAATGCATGAATTTTTAAATGTAATACATGGATTTTTTAAAAACTACAAAAGACATTTTGGGGGCAACTGGAAAATTTTGAACATGGACTAAATATTAGATGATATGAAATATTATCATTAATTTTTTAGGTGTGATAGTGGTTTTGTGGTTATGTAGAAGGTTCTTATTCTTAGAACATTTAAACTAAAGTATTTAGGGGCGAAAAGTCATGTTTGGAAAAATGACAATATAATGATTTCTGTAAAATTTTACTTTTTACCAGGTCATTCACACTATTCCTGAGTATTAATCATTTATAAAATGCTAAAATTTAATTTACCTTTTTATTATCTGCTATTTTTTCTTATAATGCGTATCACTATATGACATTGATTTTTTATCTCTCCGCATTCCCATCCTCCACTAGAATGTCAGTTCTATGAGTACTGAAACTTTCTGTAATTTATGGCTTAATTCATAGCACTAAGGGTAGTAGGCAGTAATCAATATTTGTTGACTGAACTAATGTATGACTAACCAACCTCGCCATTTCTATATAGTGCATAATATCTTTAATTTTTTTTTACCAGTTTTTTAAAATCAGTTTCAGTATTGTTAACCGGAATCAATAATAGATTGTTCTTTATGTTTCAGGGAAGTTGGGAAAAAAGAATTTTGAAGAGTTTAAATAGTATGTGCACTGAACTGAGTATCCCATTGGCACGAAAGGTAAGCCCTAGGAAGTATCATGAAGTTATAACTTAGGAAGATTTATCTTTTTTTAATGTATATCAGTTTGTTTTGAAAAAAGCCTAAAGAAGACTAATTATGTAGATGTGTTCTGTATAGATTTCTATTATGTATACTGTAATGCTTTTTGTAATAAACCTATAACTTGAGAATAAACAGAAATAAAGTATAGAATCTACAGTATAGATTACTTAGAAATTTGGCTATAAAGGTTATGGGTGTACTTTAAAGATTTCATTTACATGTAGACTCATTACTTTTTGGCTAAAATTAGCACAATAGCCATATTTTCGAATTAGAGATGGAGTTCAGACATACTATCATCTTGTGATAGCCAATATGGTGCCATCTTTCAGTATTAATATCATCAATGAAAAGAACAATTTGTTCTCTCTGCAAAACTATTTAGATTGAATGGTATTAGCTTTACTTCGATCTAATACTCAACATTTATCTGTCAGTCCGGGCTTTGAAGGGGGAGAGATGAAAAAGGAGAGAAGAGGAATGTTCTCTCCTTGAGGAATGTTCTGGATTCTTTAACACTGCTCACAATAGGAAAGGACGAGTTTCTGTTCACTTTCTCTCCCTACCTGCTGTTGAGTCCCTGCTGCTGAACAGAATGCAGTGGATGCACTTTGGATAATATCCAAGGACAAGTCACTGAAGACACCAGAAGGACGGTGTTAAAACAGATGAATTTATATTAAAAACTGTTGAAATATGTAGTATTGTGTAATATGTTGTGTTTCATATGGGAAGGTGATGCTACAGTCTCTTGGCCAGCCCCCTTTGCGATGTATTTATGAGATTGCTGGATGGGGTAAGAGGTGTAGTATGTGGCTGAGGAGCAGTTTTGTTGTGTGAAATTGACTGGCCAGTACAGATTATTTACTTTCTTTTCTTGGACTCATTAGCTGAGCCATTGAAACTAGATACAATAGTTAAATAATAATAATTTGTCATTCCAGAAAAGTTTATGTGTAATGAAATTACTTTTTCTTATGTTATAGTAGCTTATTTAAACTTTCATGTAAGTTATTGATTCTTATTTTTCAGCTGCATTGCTAAACTTCACAAAATGAAACCAATTTTTAAATTGCCTTTTTTAGAGGCCAGTTGGAGAACAGAAAGAACTTCTCAATAAATGGAATGAAATGGGAACTGATGAACCAGGTATATGAAGAACTTTTTTCAAAATGTGGTAGTGGGAAAAATTGCCATCTTAATTGTGGGTCCAGAATAATATTAATAGTACTTTTGGACAGATAACAGTACTCCCTTCCCACTAATTTACTGTCATCTGTTTTGTATGCTTGGCAGTTTGAAAATTTCTAACTTTGGTCAGTGTTCTCTATTATTTTGAGGCCATTTTAATCACTTATCCTCTTTTTAAAGCAGCCATTTGAAAATATTTTGATAAAAGAGTAAATTAAATCATTCATAGATTTCTTAGACTCATAGTTAAGGTAAATATTTTTCCAGCTTCAATTCTGTTGAGATGTTAAAGATAGGTTAAATGGTGAAAAGTTTTAAGACTTCTAAAATGTTTCTAAGAACTTATTTTTGAATCATTTTAATATTTAGGGGGAAGGAATGGGCGGGGAGAGATTAATCAAAGAACTTACATGTTTATAAGCATAACCCATGGACACAGACACTGGTCTGGGGAAGGCCTGGGGATGGGGTGGATGCGGGGCGGAGGGGATCAATGGGGATCAAAAGGGGACATCTGTAATATTTTCAACAATAAAGATAAAGAAACAAATAAATAAATAAATACTTTTTAAAATGGAGTCAATTTTATAAACATATAATGAGTGACAACTATATATAATTTACTGAGATAAACAGATATATATAATTGCATAAGTAGACATGTACATAATCGCTCACTACTCCTTAAAAATAATTGTGGGGGACTGGGCAAGAAATAAGTGCTAAATGCTGTAACATAGGAAGCAGTGCTTTACAGAAGTTCAGGACTTTTATATTGACATTGTTTTTTCAGTTATAAATAATCTATTACAAATTTATAAAAGAGAGACTCTCAGTTTCTTTCAGAAATTGTCATCTAGGCTGTCAAGGGGGAGGGACTATCTTTTTATTTTTGTGTTCCCAATACTTAATACAATGTACGGCAAACAATACTCCACTAATGTTTGAAGTAATATAGCTGCACAGCAACATATACAAGAGTCGTTAACATTTATTATTAATAAACATTTGTGTAATATGTTAACTGAAATTTTTTTTTTAATCTGCCATCTTAATTCTAGATTTAAGCCTTTTCCGACCGGTTTATGCACCTAAAGATTTTCTTGAGGTAAGTTCTGTTGGTTGCATGTATGTATGTTAATGAGGGGAAATGTGAAAGAAATGATACAAGAATATCTCCAGTCATAGGAATCACCATGTAAACAGCTCCTGAGCCAGTGGAGCAGTGGAGTGACATGATCAGATCTGTGTTTGGAAATTGCTCTTGAAAAATACATTGGAATGTAGAAAAATTAGAGGCAAGTAAGTCAATTAGGAAGATTTTTGTTTAAAAATAGTAACTATAAATCATGTGGCCTGCTGCTGGCACATATAGGTGCTCAGGGAATCTTTTCCGTTTTTATTCAATACCTCCTTGTTCTCTAGAAAGTAGTCCAGGCAATAAACAGTGTGAACACAGGGGCCATTAAATGGCACATTACAGATGACAGGTTGGTACATTCTGCCCCATCTTGACCAGACTCTCAGGTATCCCTGGTGGTGGGCATGTATAGATAATCAGCTGCAAGTTAATCCTATCTTTAACTGCTCTGTGTCTCCAACAGGTAGAACAATGCTTAGCATATACTTGCTCAATAAATAGTTGTTGAATGAATGAGTGAATGAATGAATCTTTCACATTTTAATTTTATCTCTTTTCTGAACCTGTTGTCTCTGATACCAGTTTGCCAGCATTAAACATTGTTAGAATTTTTTTCAGGCCTTTTGGAGTTCTAAATAGTTTCCTTTTAGCTTTAAAGAGAAGTTAGGTTGGTCAGAAACTGCCTTTATAGTGATGGCATATTCCTCTTAGCTTATTAAAGCTTTCGAGCTTTCTTTTTCTGGCACTGAGGGCTAAAATTTCATGTAATTTATATATAGTTATCTTTAACTATGTTTGCTCCTAATAGTCAGACATTCCGTTTCCTTAGGAACTGTTGCTGATTTGATGCTTTTATTATCCGTGCTGAGATTCTTCTTTAATAAACATTTTCTATAATTATTTCCTTAGTTATAGTTTGTGCATTTCTAATATTTTCTCTTTCCTGTTACCCCTGTATTCAAAGATTCTTTTTCTAGTCTTTGTTTGTGAGTTTCCAATGTAGTTTTTATAGATCCTTTTTTCCTAGTCTGTATTTGTGAGTTTCCCATGCAGTATTTGTATAATTAGGATAAAATCATGCTGTTCTCTATTAGTCTATATTTAACACTGTTGATTCTTTGCTAAATCTTTTTTTTTAAACAAATACCTTTGATAGTTTCAGTTTCAATTTAGTGTTTCAATTTTATGAAACTTTTAGTATTATAGCACATTCCATTTTATCAGCCATTAGTTATCAGTTCATTAATGCCTTCCTCTGATATGATAGTGTTTCTGTCATCATAATCTCCTTCACTGTATTCCTGATGGTTTCATTCCCTCAAGAGTTTCAACTTTAAAATATTTTTTAGAATTATTTTTATTCTTGCCCGGCCGGGCGTGGCTCAGCGGTTGAGCGTTGACCTAGGATCCAGGCATTCGGGGTTCGATTCCCGGCCAGGGCACATACCCGGGTTGCGGGCTTGATTGGTGACTCTCTCATCATTGATGTTTCTGTCTCTCTCTCTTCCTCTCCTTCCCTCTCTCTGAAATCAATAAAGATATATTTAAAAAAAAAAAAAGAATTATCATTATCCTTTCCCCCAAATGAATGTTAATTGATAGAAAAATAAGAAAACATACATAAGAAGAAAATTTTAAACAAAAATGACTCATAAATACCATCATACAGCAATAAACACTATAATTATAATTTTTAAAAACATATATTGTGAACATTTTTTTCATGTTACCTACATTACTTATTACACTGTAATTTTTTTGTGAATCGATCATTATTTATTTAAGTGATTCCCTCTCATGGGTGTCTTAAGTTGTTATATGTTTTTCCATTATAAACACTTCATTAATATTCTTTCTGCACTATTTTTGCAAACATTTTAAATTATTTCCACAACTATACTCCTAGAAGTTAGATTCCTAGATTAAATGATATGCAAATTTCTATGAACTTTGGTTAATTTTGAAAAGTATATAAATTGTCTTTCTTGTTAGCTTGGCTTCTGAAATTTCTGTTGTTTTTCCATGTGGGTTTGGTTTAGAGGCGATACCCTCCAATATTACCTCAGTGTCATGCTAAAAACATTGTCAGTATTTGCTTTTAAAAGGCTTAGAGTTGGTTCTAAAATTTTCCCTGGTAAATATTACAATCAAGCAATTTTTATTCTTCTATCACCTTCCCTGGTAAATTATTATAATCAAACAATTTTTATTTTTTCTTACCATCAAAAAGTTTCCTTTATCATTAAATCTTAAATTTTTAGTTTAAATGGTGGATCATCGGTTAGAGTATTAAGCCATCCGAATGAAAAACATCTTTTATGGTTCTGTAACATTTTAGTACAATTTTACAGTATTTTAAAATGTTATTGAAGTATATGCATAACCCCAAATAGTTTAAATTTTGTGGTGATACACCAAGAATATCATTTCCATTTTTATAAGTGTAAACATTCTATAAAACATTCCCCCAAAAAAACTAATCAATTTTGTTGGATTTGTTTTTAAAGGTATTAATTAATCTTCGCAACCCAAATTATGAAAATGGTGATTCTCTTAGTTTCAGGACTCATTTGGGTTTAATCCAAGTTCCTCTGAAAGTAAAAGACATCCCCGAATTGGTAAGTAGAGGCCTACAAGAAAAACACAAAAAGTATAGATGATCTTGCAGTTTTGACCACATGCAAAATTATATTGAGGAGGATCTTTTCAGAGTTGTTAAAGGGTATAGTAAGAGGTAAATGATTAGAGAAAATTCTGTAAGTAAAAAAATAAATTAATTATGAACTGAATAAGAAAAGTATAAGAAAGGAAACACATTTATAGCATATTATGTGGCTCAGCAGTGAATAACATTTAAAGATATAATGATGCAAACTATTAATATAGATTTAATCAAGAATTTATATATAATTATATTGAAATAATGGAGAGAAGTACATGAGCTAAAAATCCTCATGTACCATTAAAAAACCCCCAGTAGATATCTGAAACTGGTAAATTAAAAATAGGCAGCATACACTTGTTACTCGAAATATGGAGATATGTACCAGAAAAAAAACTGAAAGTGGTTGTCACTGGGTAGTGGGCCAGTTATTAGTGTGTGTGTGTGTGTGTGTGTGTGTGTGTGTGTGTGTGTGTGTGTGTGTGTTTTGGGGAGGAGTGTATAAAATAGCTGCTATTTTGTTGTTATAAGTCTTATAGCTGATTTGACCTCTTAAACTATTTGCTGCGTGTAGAGACAGTGTTGGTGATTAGATTCTGAAGCCTACTAACTAGGGTTTAAATTCTTGCTCTGCCATTTACTGACTGTGTGACCTTGAGCAAATTTTTTTGACCTTGAGCTTTAGTTTTCTTATTTGTAAAATAGGGATGATAATATCTCATAGGAGTGTTGTGCAGATCAGTAAGTTAAGATAGAAGTTATGGGTTGAATTGTGCCCTCTCTCCTCAAAAGGTATGTTGAAATCCTAACCACCAGTACCTGTGAGTGTGACCTGATTTGGAAATAGGATTTTTACAGATAGAGTCAAGTTAAGATGGTGATTATTGGAGTTGGGTGGGCCCTAAATCCAATGTGACTAGTGTCCTCATAAGAAGAGAAGAGACACAGAAAGGAGAAACACAAAGGGAATGTCATATGACAGTGAAGGCATATATTGGAGTGGTGCATCTGTAAGCCAAGGAGCACCAGAGATTGCTGGCAGCATTAGAAGCCACGAGAAAGGCCTGCAACAGATTCCCCCCTAGAGCCTTCAGGGAGAGCATGGCCCTGTTAACACTCTGATTTTGGACTTCTAGCTTTCAGAACTATGAAAATAAATTTCTGTTGTTGAAAGCCACCCAGTTAGTGGAACATGGAAAGCAGTATATAACTTAACCACAGCTACAACTTTGATAAAAGTTAATTTTTAAGAGGTAATTTTTAAAAAGTGTTAAAAAGTCCTATATTAGTAGTGGTTTGTACAAAATGTGATGGCTGTACAGAAGACAAAGTGGCAGAGTCTTCTCCTGGAAGTGGTGGGAAGTCTTCTCAGAGGTATAGTTATTTGAACAAGTTCAAAGGAGTTTGCTAGAAGGAAGCAGGGAGAGTTGGTCATGTACATAAAGGGTCAGCATGTGTGCGAGTGGGACTAATTATGTCGTTTGTCTGAAGGGACCTGGAACTGTTGTGGATTCATTCTTAGCTGTTGAAGAATAAAAGCCTGTGACTAATTTTCCAGAAATTGTGTCTCTTCCCACTAAGAGTATAGTTAGTCCTTTCCCCGTGGTCATTAGGGACAGTGCTCCTGCCATCCCTGATCACAGGGCCTGGCTGTGCAGTGACTTTGACTGCAGGGTGCATGGTTTATCTCTGACCCTGGGCTGTATGAGTATTGAACTTGGTGAGGCTCAGAGTCTTGTGATACTATACTGGATGGCCCTTAAATCTTGTTCACGGTGCTATGTAGACTCATCCATGGTACAAGGAAATTCCTTGAAACTGAAATTTATTAACTCTAAAGTGAAGTTGCCAACTAATTTCTGTTTATTGGTTTAGTCATGTGGAGGCAGCAGGGTGGAACTAGAGATCAGTAGTGTGGTTTAATATTATTAAGCCCCCACTATGTGTCACTTAGCATCATCCTAAGTTCTGGGGGTGCAAATGGGTATGGCATTGTATAGAGTGGGATTTTACCTATGTGATGTGATTATATGGTTTGAAAAAGGTTGAAAAAGGTAACCCATGTGCATAGTTACCTAAATCAGCCTGGAATATCAAAGAAGATGTCCCAGAAGGCATGATATCGTGGGGGAGTTTTGAAGGAAATCTGAGATAAGGGGCCAAGTCTACTGATGTTGAGTAAAAATTAGATGAGATCAGTGAAATAGAAAATGATGTTCAGAGATTTTTTTCATGCTCCTAACATGTCTTAGCATAAGTGTAATTCTCCATTGTGACTATAGAACCTAATACTGAAATGTTTACTGGACTTAAGTTCCTCTGTAGTATGAAGGTCAAATTTATTTTAAAAATCAAATACAGCCTGGATGGTGTGGCTCAGTGGTTGAGCATCAGCCTATGAACCATAAGGTCATGGGTGGATTCCGGGTCAGGGCACATGCCCGGTTGCGGGCTCGATTCCCTGTAGGAGGCATGCAGGAGGCAGCCGATCAATGACTCTCGTCATTGATGTTTCTGTCTCTCTCTCCCTCTCCCTTCCTCTCTCTGAAATCAATAAAATATGTATTTTTTTTAAAAAATTTTAATTAAAAAAACAAATACATTATCATTAATTCTAATTATTTCAACAAAGGAAGAGTTTAAAATAAATGAAAGACGGTTGAAAATGGAAGAATAACATTAAATTTTTACCTCTTTAATCTAAAATATTGGTAACATATGATGCAGTGCTATTTTAAAGTACAGATGAAAATCAAGTTTAGTTAAAAATGGAAGTATAATGGTAGTTATTTAAAATCAATACAAAAATGAAATGTGTGTGTATATTAGGCTCAATAACTGTCTTGTGAGGGACATTAATAAATTACAAACTTAAATAATAATAGATAATTGGGAAGGATTAAAATTAATTTTAGTTTTTAAAGGAGAAGGAAGTTTGGTTTTAGCAATTAAATAGTAACAAAACACTGGAGCAATTAAATATTAATAGAAATATTTAATTACTTAGGGAAGAAAAATAATACAAATAGCATGGGATAGTTATTTATTTTAAAAATAACGGACAAACATGATTGTTCTCCCTAGACATTACTAGATAAGTAGAGGAAGTCTGGAGAATAAATCTAATTTATTCTTATTTTAGCAGAGCACTTGATAGTCTAATTTTACTTAAAAATTAATTTAAGTTGTTTTGGATATTTTCAGTGTTTAGTTGATTAAGAGCTGAGTGAAGTACAGTATCATAGAAAGCACAGATACAGAATTGTATTGGTAGTTTTGGACAATGATTTTAGAAGATAAAATTGACAATTGTTACATATAGTGTGTATATTTCAGAAAATATTTGAATGTTAATAGTTCTTTCCTCAAAGGTTAATTCATTTCTTACTTTATTGGTTAGCCTATTACCTAAAAAGGCAAAAAAATAAGAACTATTTTAAAAAATAGTTTTTAAAACAATGGCATCACCCATATTGGTCATAAGGCATCAAAGTAAAATTTTTTCTTAGGTAGAAGAAATTAGAAGAAAGAACAATACTACTAAAGTCTCTCATTTAGAGAAATATTGTGTCTTTAAGTTTCTTTTCCCATTATATATTTATTTTCCCTAAAAGCTTTTATCTTTTCATGTTTCTTTCACATGAAAATAAGAAATGTAAATGTTACATCGCAATACTCATAGTAGAAATTAGGGCTGTTCTTCCCCTAATGTTGAAATAGTGCATTACTGTTTTCTCCTTTAGGCATTTGAAGGAAGCAAAGATTTGTTTTATATTGTGATTTTTATTTACTATGATATTTAGGTGAAGATGATTTTTTTTCACATGTAGCAAAGTCTAAGATGTTATGTTAATTCTGTGTGTGTTATTTTTCAGAAAGAATTATTTGTAGAACTCGGCTTAACTACAGGACAACTAGGTATAGATGACTCTACACAAGTGCCTCCTGGTTAGTATTTCTCCCATATGACATATATAATCAGTGATAAATGAGAGCGACGTAAAGGTTTATCTCGTCGTTTCCAAATTAATCTAGTAACCTTTTTATATGTGAAAACAAAGCATGCCTTTTGCCTCCCCTTGGTTGCTCTTAAGTATTGAATAGAATTTAGTATATTGTGATTATTAGAGTGCAACTAGATCTTGCTTTTTATTTGAAGATCTTTATAATAATTTTGAAAAGTCATTGGACATACATAAATCATTTTGTTGGCAAAACCTTCATTGGCAGCACTCATATTTCCCTTTACTGGCCATCACTATTTTTATTATTTTTCACATCACCAAATTAAACAAACATGGACATTCTACCTTGAATAAACTTAGGTTTTAAAATTAATATCTTTAAAAACCTTAATCATTCAGAAAATTTCCCTAACTTTTCTCTTTTTGTGCATAAAAACAATGTGTTTCTTATAAAAGACCAGATTGATATTTATCTATAATAAAAAGGAAATAAAAATTGACTTAAAATACAGGAGACCTATTATTGTAGTGGAAATAATACTAGATGGGTGTCAGGGAATTGTTCTAGACCCCCATCTACCAGTGGCTAGCTTTGTATCTTGGACAAGTCACTTTACATCTCTGTACTTGTTTCTTCCTCTATAAAATAAGGAAGTTGGCTATTTATTATTCTTAATAATAATAAACATAATAATGAGCAGTTATTGAGCATAGACTATATGTGTATGAGGTACTATATGTGTATTATCTCATTTTAATCTCTCAGCAATCTACAAGGTGTGTTTATTAACCCTTTTAAAACCTGACTAGTTTTTAATACTTTTGGGAAAGTGTATATTGTAAGACAGTGGCTTGATGCATTTTTGTTAATTGGATAAATACAGATTAGTAAATTGAGGCCTCCTCTTGGCCTCTTTCAGTCTCTGTCCCCCACGTCAGAGATAGCCACTATTCTGATCCTCCCAGCGTAGATTAGCTTTGCCAGGTCTTGAACTTTATATGAATTAAAAAATACACTATGCACTCTTTGATGTTTGGCTTCTTTTGTTCACTATTGTGTTTGTGAGATTCAGCCATATCGCTCTGTGTATTTATAAATATTTTGGGCTTTTTGCATTATAGTGTCTATTGTATCAACCTACCACACACTTTTATTTATCCCTTCTACTGTTGGTGGGTATTTGGGAACTTTCAGGTGTGGGGCTATTACAGTAAAACTGCTGTGAACATTCTAATGTGTGTCTTTTGGTGAATCCATGTTGAGTGTACACCTGGAGATGCAATTTCTTGGTCCTAGGGTTGGCATAAATTCAGCTTCAGTAGATAACTGCCAAAGAGTTTTTTAAAGTGGCAGCACCAGTTTACACGTCCTCCAACAATACGTGAGAACAGTGGTTGCTCTCTGTGCTGGTAATGCTGGGTGTATTCCATCTTCTTTGTCTTAGCCATTCTGGTGGTAAACAGTAGTATTGCATTGTGGTTTTAATCTTTCTATGATGTAAGATAGAAGTAATACCACCATTTTAGAGTTGAAGAAGTGCGGGTGTTAAATAACTTGCCTAAAGTCACAAAACTAAGCAGTCTCACCTCCTGAATGGGAATTGGTGTCTATAAAAAATGTGCAGCAGAGCTCCCCAGCCTCTTCCACAGCGACAAGTCGGTAGTCTACAACGTGGAAGAGGGTCCTCGCCAGAACCCGACTTTACTGGCACCCTGATCTTGGACTTCTAGCCTCCAGAACTGTGAGGAATAGTTTTCTGTTATTTATAAGCTGACTAGTTTGTGGTGGTTTTGTTATAGTAGCTTGAACAGACTGAGACAGATACCTTATACTTCTGTTCATGGCTAGTGATAACCATATATAACTAACAAAAAGCAAAAGAAATAGTAATATAACCTTGAATGATATTTATGTTTTTTACTTTTGAAAAAAATCCTAAAGAATTGTTTAAAACTATTCTAAACCTTATCATAGTTATGCTTCAGAAAACCTAATTTTTCCCCTTAATTCAGAGTATAGTTCTTCTTTGAGTCACTCATACAACAAATGTGTGTGAGATCCTGATAGGGGCCAGTGACCATTAAATACATAGATATGACATAATGTTTGTTTTTAGGGAAGATATAGTATAAAGTAAGATTCAGATAAGAATCACGTGGCATTGGCTATTATTATATACAGGGGGACGTTGGAGCAGAGGGGAGAGCGCGTAAGTCGGCCTGGAAGAAGTAGAAAATCCCTTTAGTTGATGCGGTTATTGTTGCTCTTTTGACTCTTCAAAGCAGGACTGCCGAAAATTGAGTTGAATTAGTGTTCATCCAATGAGATTGCTTTTGGTGGTATAGTCCTGAGGTTTTCGCCTGTCTTGAGAATAGTGAGGCTGCAGTATCACCTGGAAGAAGAATGATGTCATATAGAACTGCTTTTGCCTGAGTGAAACATACTTTTTGTTAGTCTCTCTGCGGCTTTGGTTAAATTGGAAACACAGCGCTACCTGTTTTGAAAATACTGCTAATACTTGTATTTGGCTAGAGGCAAGTTTCATATTTAGGATTAAGTTTAAGTGTGACTTAAAGGAACTATATCCTTCCTACTCATATTTTAAAAAATATGATTAATTTAATTTATTTTTCATTATATATTGATTTCAGGTATACAGCTTAGTGGTTAGACAATCATATTTTACATAGTGTTATTCCCACTTCCTACTCATCTTTAAAAACCTGTATTATCTATGTTTTACCCCTACAGTTATTCAGTTGTTATATTTGAAGTACATTTCTCACTTACTGACTTACCAGCTTTTATGTAAGAGTCAGGAAAAGAGTCTTTACCATTGTAATATAGAATCCTTATTTAACAATAATTAAAAAATCAGACATTTATTATTCCTACAAGCTTCATGAATAGGCATTTATTCACACTCACTGTGGAAACCTTCATAAGACCCATGCTAAGAGGCAAAAGGGTGAGCAGAATCATCATTCTTTCATGAAAAAGGGGGCTCATATTTCTGATATTATTGTCTGAATATACATAATAATGAATCTTATCAGATAGGGGTTCTGCTAAATAGACATTTTCTCAAGCTGTTATTTCTGAAAGAATGAAGCATCTTCATTTGGCACAGTATTTCCTGAGTGTGTGCCATGAGGCATTCACCATAGGCCCTGTGAAAAAGATCTTGTCAAATAAGGTTTGGGAAACATACCTTTTTAAGATATACAGTTTCAGTGTGTGTTACTATCTTAAAGACTGTGAGAAGTCCTTAGTAAACTTTTATCTTAGCATCCCCTAATCACATTTTACCAGAGAACCTTTTTTCCGGTCAATGTCTAACAGATGCATCTGTTAACGTAATGGTCCGAGGAGCATTCTTTGAGAAACACAGATTACAGATGGGAAATTCTGGTCCTGACTTCCTTGGGTTTCTTATCCTTGGACCAGAGAATGGTCCTTGGAAAGCAAAATTATTGTATTTCACATAACCAAATAGTTAAATTCTGTAAGGAAGTCTTTTTATTTTTATTTCATACTACTTTCAGTGATAAAACACTTTTATCACCTGGTAGATCATCCACTTTTATAAGAGACAAGAATTGGCTGACAACTTTTGATCCTGTAGTTACTAAGTCTCAGCAATCATAGCTAATTAAAGTGAAACTGGTATTATTATTTACATGCAGTCTTTGAAATAAATATGTTCAAATAGTTTAGCGATAGAAAATGATACATTGTGAGGGACCCCAAACATGTTACTTGGTCATTTTATAATCTGCTCAAATAATTACGTTAGAGCCAAAATAAACTAAAAGGATAGGGTACTCTGGTTCAGATATTCTACTTGGTAAAACCAGCTTTCTAAAAAGTACCTAACATTGAATATTAACAAATGGAATCTAGAAGTACAGCACCATTTTACATTTAGTTGGGCTAAACCTGGACATCACAGAAGAGGCTTTCTAGAAAATCTCAGCCCGGGACAGGTCTCCCTGTCCCTCTATGCCCAGATCTCACACCAGCAGGCCACTCCTGAGTGCCTGGACATGAGCATTCTGCTCAAGAGAGAATCCAGTGTCCACGTGGCCAGGGAGTCCAGGCTCTACGTATCCAGAGAGTCACATGTGCGTTCAAGACCTTTAGCACACAGTGATCCCATTTATTAGAAAAGGTTAAGAAGAAGAATAACCGAAGAAGCTTTAAGCAATAAAAACCAGAAACAGGAAGTAAAACTTTAAGACAAGTAAAAACATGTATTAGATCAGGCCTCCATTTTTGTTTTTTTCCTGCTTGTTTAACTTATTCTCATTTGTGATTATTTAGCTTTTAAAATCAAACTTTCTTAATATAACAATCCTAAAGATTAATAAATTGAAAATGCAATTAATACAAAGGCATGATATAGTCAGAGAAGTCTTTCTCTAAAGTAACACAAAAGAAAATATCAGTGAACTTAATATAATTTTATTACTGCATTTAGAGTGCAATAAGATATATGGTATAAAGTTCTAAATTTGAAAAAACACACACAATGAATATAAAAGAAATAATGAATAAAAATTAGAGAATAGCTGATGTGTTAAATGATTATGTTTGGCACATAAAAACTAATACTTTGTCTAATTATTTATTAGATAGCTCTAGTTTTACTCTTTAAAATGTTGCATGTTGGCCCACCCATATCATTTCAATCATTCACAAATTTCTTATGATTTACATCCAGATGACTTGAATTCTGTCCTTGGTGCATATTCAGAAGTTTATTATTTGTTATTTATATCGATATTCTACAAATAATAAATTCTGATGTACCACAAATAATAAATTTAATTTAATGTATTGCCTTTTATTTAAATAGTTTTTAATTTGGCCAATTAATTTTAAAGCATAGGTTAAATATGCTTCATGTATCTCTTTATTTTAATACAAGGGAATTTTTTGGAACTCTTCATTTGAATCAAATATTGTAAGTAGTCTATAAGAAGAATTTTTACATTACTATTTTGGTTGATGTTATTACTATACTTTTACAACCATTAATTTTACTTGGTGTTTTCCTCACTATTTATATCATCATTTGACTTAGGTGAACTTAGGTCTACTTCTGTTCTTTAACTATAGTAAATCTGAAATGCTGTTTTTGGTAATTATATTAAATAATGTCAAAACTATTTTTAAAAAGGATTACTAATTGCTGTTATAGAATCTAACAAATCCAATCAGCAGCTCCTCCTTTCTCAAATGGTGGGGAGAAAGAGGGAGAAAGGAAGCTGAGGAACTGACTCTTCTTGGGGATGGGAGAAGACCTAAAAGTTCTCCCCGTCATGGTTTTATGGCCCTTTTTTGTTTTGCTCTAATTTTTAAATACCTTTCATAGAAGTATGACATACATACTGAAAAGGACACAAATCATAAATATACAGATCAGTGGAACCTCCAACCAGATCAAGAAAAAAGATTACCAGCATCCCCAAGCCCCTTAGGCACCCTCTCAGACTCTCCCACCCCCACCCCTTCCTGCCGTGGGTGACAGCCATCCTGGCTTCCAACGTTACAGGTTAGTCTTGCCTGTTCTGTACTTTACAGATATGGACTCACACAGTATGTACTCATTTCTGTTGTGTGCAGTTGTGTACCATTCATTCTCCTTGCTGTGTGAATTGTGTGACGATGCCACTAGGGATCCATCCTACTCTTGGTCCTTTGAGTTGCTCCCACTCTTCGGTTATCATCAGTAGTGCTGCTGTGAATGCTCTTGTGTGTGGCTCTGGGCGCACATACATGCACTTTAGGGTGTATACCGAGACTGCATTGCTCATTGCCGTTGGGTATGCATATTGGCAGTGCCAGTAAGTGTTGCCAAATCGTCTCTCAAGGTGGTGGCACTAATTTTCACTCCCGTTACTTTCGTACGAGAAGTTCATTTGCTCCAACTTCCTTTGCACTGAGAGCTGTCAGTCTTTTTCATTTTAGCCGTTGTAATGGGCGTGTATTCCATAGGGGTTTAGTTGCATTTCTCTGGTGACTAATATGGTTGGGCAGCTTTTCATGTTTATTGGTCTTTTGCATAGCCTTTTGTAAAGAACCTGTTCAGATCTTTTGCCTATTTGTGTCAGCTGTCTTTTTATGTTGACCTACCAGTTCTTTATGTCTTCTGGGTCCAAGTTCTTTATAGGATATATATACTGCAAATACATTTTCCCATTCTGTGACTTACCTTTTTACTTTCAGTGGTGTCTTTTAATGAACAGAAGTTTTTAAATTTTAATTTGGTCTAGTTTATGAGTCTTTTTTTATGGATTGGTACTGCAACAACAAATCTTTGCTTCTTTCATATAATCTTTTTAAATGGCATTGTGTAGTGGAATTTTACCTATGTAATATTAAGGCTTTTAAAATTAGGTTGGCTTTAATGGTAGATTAGAGTAGAAGTAGGACTTGCAAATGAAGCTGTCAACATGGTTTTATAATTGATATACAACATTACATTAGTTTCAAGCGTATAACACAATGGTTCGATATTAGTATATATTGCAGAATGATCACCACAATAAGTGTAGTTAACATCCTTTACCATATGTAGTTACAGAATTTTTTTCTTGTTATAACTTTTAAGATTTAATCTCTTAGCAATTTTCAAGTATGCAGTACAATATTAACTGCAGTCACCATGCTGTACATTATATCCCACGACTGACTTTTTCTATATCTGGACATTTTTACCTTTTGACTCCATTTGCCCATTTTGCCCCCACCTCAACCTCTGGCAATCACCCAAAATTTTGCTTTTTTAGGGTAAAGTCAAAGATGAATGGACAGAAACATTTTTGTGTTTTGAGAAGATAGTCTGTTTTATTTTAACAAAGGAAAATCAGTTTGTCAATTTTTTCTTCTGACTAAATGTACTTTTTAAATTTCTACAAACTTTAAACAACTTAAAAAAGAGGATTTTATGCATATAAATATAAATATAAATACTCTTATACTTTTCTATAGAGACATCAGCTTTAAAAATAATTTTAAATGTCAATACCAGAAAAAATATACCTGTTATTGTTCTAAATATGGTTGATCATATTTATGTTTAATAATTTAATTTTCTTTTATTTTTAGAACTTTTTGAAAATGAACATGTACGTATTGGGCAAAAAGGTAAGCTTTTGATTATATTTATCATAATTTCTGAAAATGAGACAGTCCTAATTAAGTAAATCTGTATCAAATACACCCAACTGAAATTTACTCTCTGGAAAGTTAAAAACCTAAAAAGGAATAATATTTAACTGCATAGAAATTATAATGAGAATCATTCTAAGGAGGGGAACTGCATCATTTTGGTTTCATCAATAAAATGTCAGATAAAGTCATGCACAGATGGTTCACTAAAAAGGAAATAAATGCGGACACACATTCTTCAAGGATGTTAGCTTAACCCATTCAGCAGGAGAATTTAATTTCAAAATCAAAGAGGCAGGTTCTCTCTTTGATGCGCCCACACACTTCCCATTAGTGTTAATGGGAATATGCTCCGGCATCAGGAGAAAATGTAACCATCATACTTCCCGAGGACTGTTCGTAATTCTGAGACTTAATAACTGAAGCGGCGCCTAGTGTTCTGGGAAGTAATGTTTCTCATCTTCTGAAGATTTTTTTTCTTTGTTTTTGTAAACCCTGTTTTATCTTTGAAATATGAAGTACAAATAAGTCTTTGTGTCAGAATAAACCTTCTATGGCAATTATATTGTCATATTCTAAACTCCCTAGTATAATTTTTCAAAATCATATTTATTTTTAAAACTTCATTTGTATGACTTGATGTTTTTATTAAACACAGTTGCAAATTTAAAAAAAATTTTTTTCATTACTCTGTTTTGTTTGGTTTTGCCATTTTCATTTAGTGTATAAGATTTTTACCCTTTACTTTTAAGACGAAAATCTAAGAAAACAGTACTATTAGACAAATGTCAACAGTTATCTGTTTCTTTGTTTGTTTGTTTTGTATTATTTTATGGGGAGGCTTTATTTCTAGACTTAATAGCTGCTACTTTCATTAAATAAAATGAAAATGAAAGCAAAAGTATAATATATCGATTTTGTGAACTTGGCTGCTTCCAAATAAATTTTGGCCTTCTTAAAAGGTTAGAAGATATTTTTTGTTTTCTTTTAAAAATCCCTCTTTTTTGTTGTTGTTGGCAGATAGCTAAAAAGTCACCTAATAGAATAGTTATCATACATCCTTCATCATTCTTACTAAATATTTCAAATACCATACTAACTCCAAATACTAGAACATTCATAACTTAGTAGAAAGGCATAAGAAATTTAGGGTTTCTGTCTATATGACTTTACTTGATCATGGAATCCAAAAATTATTATGTGTATACAGCACTAGTTTCAGATCCATGGAGCTATAGTTAAAGAAAAATTACCTCAAGGTAACTACATTAAAGAGTTTCACCAGGCGAGGTAGGAGGTGGGGCAGCTGAAGACTTTTAAAACGTGTAGGGCTATAAGTAGGGCCACACCAAAATGCAGAGAGTAAAGGGAGGTGCTCATGATATGATGCAAATATGTTAGAACTAAAGATGAAATGTTGGCTTCCCAGAAGGTTTTTAATGAAAGATTCCAGTGTTATTTCTTAAATTATGAAATTTCTAATGAGGTTTTAATATACTCTCACCAGTTCTAGCAGAACAAGATAGTGCCGCTGCTCAGCAGTATATCAGACAAGGAAGCCCCACAGCGCTGAGAGCTGAGCTGTGGGCTCTCATTTTGAATATTTCCAATCAACCTGAGGTAAGAAGAGAAAGGAGAAGCCAAATGTGAATCATTGGTGTTTCATTTTTAAAGACCAGTTATGCAAAATGGAAATACTTTTGTTTTTCAGTCTAATATTTACCCACCTTTTTGTTTTTAAAAATCACTGTAGTTTTGAGTTTTATGACAAGATTAACATAATTTAATCACTGTGCTTAACAGAGAAGTTTTTATTAATAATTAGTGTACTTTATACATACAACAGAAAAATAAGTGGAATTTAAGAAGTGGAGTCTGCCAGTTTAGATCATGATGTGTGTTAGAGACGGGATGCTAGAATAGGAAGAAATAAAGGCAGGCAAAGTAAATGAGTACTTTGTCCCTACAGTTAATTTTTTAAAAATGTTATTGTTGGGACTATTATAGATGTCCCCAATTTTCCCTCCTTTGCCCCCTTCCACCCATCTCCCACCCCACCTCAGGCCTTTACCTGTCTATCGTCTGTTACTTTTGAAACATGTATTATTTTTATGGTTCTAAAAATTGACAGATTATGTGGGAATATTATTTTTCTAAGTGTAAGAACATTTTATTTTAGGAAATGTAATGAATATGAAGGGAAATCACCAACAGACAAGTAATAGATTCAATAAAGAAAAATTATGTAAGACATTGATTGCTTTTGAAATATTTTTAGAGGGGATTTTTTTTCTTAAGCTCATGAATCATATAAGTCACCCATTTAAATATTTTAATAAATAGCAAACTAATTGTTCCCTAGTGTAGTGGTTAAAAACATGGGTTTTAGAATCATATAGACCTGCTTTCAACTCCTAGCTCTCCCAACTTACTTGAAAAATGTCATTGAGTGAGTTACTTAAATTTCTTCAAATCTCAATTTACCCATACTTAAATATAAGTAATAATATATCACAGAGTGATTGGGAGAATTAAATAATGTGAGTCTTTGAAGACAGTGCCTGACATCAATGGTCACCATTAATGGTAGTAATAATAATAATTACATATTGCATATAATTACATAAATTAATTATGATAATAATTCAGTTTTTAAGAAGTCAAATATTATCATTATAAAAACTACACTTCTAACCTTTGTAATTTATGTATGCATGCATACATGCATGTGTGTGTGTTATTTATTTATTTGTGTATGTGTTTTAAATCTATCTCTGTGAACAACACTGCACAAAATAACTTGCTTCCTTTTTGAAAGAATAAAGCTTTTGATTCATTTCAGAGCAGTTTTAGACCAAATGACATTACCAATTTTGCATGGTGATACTTTAGAAGTAACAGTTTACAAAATAGATCTGAGTGTGTGTTGGGCATTTTTTGTGAGTGTATCAACTCTTGTAGAAGTGGTTGTAACTCTTGTCCTGATCTGTGTAGTGTAGATGACCTACCACCTTCATTGGTCAGGAGCTAGATTAACAAATCCTATCTCTTTGCAGAAGAACTATCTACTGCCATATCAAAAACAAATTAAGAATTTTTCCAGAAATGTCACCCTAGAATAAAAGTAATAATCCTAAGTAATGATTGTTTATATAATGAAGAAAACATTTTTTACACTTGTATCTTGGGAGCTAATACTCATCTTAATTTTCTAAATGCAAAATGACAAGTCTGTAAAAAAAATATGGGACCATATTCTAATATAAAAAACTGACTTTCATATGCTTTATGATTGTTTTTACTACCAGGCATGATTTAGTATGTTTAAGCTTTTTATTTTATAATAACTTAGGTATTAGAAAGGCAGTGTAGAGTATTTTTTCTGGTTTTTGTATAGGTTCTAGGAACAGGTTTCCTGGTATCAAATATTACTGCCTTTGTGGCCAACAACAATAGCAAGTTACTTTTTTCCTCTCGGCCTCAGTTTCTCAAATGTAAATGGGAAGTATTTTATTTTGTTGGCATGGAATTAAATGAGTTAACTCATGTATAGCAGGTAAATAATAGTTCCTAGTACCTAGTAATTACTTAGTAAATACTGTATTTGCTATTAAAGTTAAATTATAGTTAACCAATTTAACAAACATTGAGTGAATAACCCATCAGTTTCCAGATCTTATCCTAGGTGACAGGATTACGTATATTTATTGAGTATCTAGTGTTGGCCAGGCATGGAAAATGTAGTTGTGAAGAAAATAAAGTCCCTCGCCTCTTAGTGTTAATAATACTATTAATGATTATTATTTATTAAAGTATGAAGCTGACTTTATAAACATGACTGATCTTTAACTTTTTGTTTTATTTTTAACTCTAGGATATCTTATATTATGAGCAGCTTAAGACCAATGTGATACAACATGACCTTTTGGTGGACAGTCTAATTTATAAAGTAAGTAGAAGTTTTCATAGTTTTTTTTGTTTTATTATTATCATTAAAAATTTTTTTGAGTCTTTAACATGCAGGGCCTGCACTATGTATAATGATACATATTAACCTTGAAAAATAATTTTAAGTGATCATTATAAAGTTAAGGTTGACCTTCAAATTTTGCCATCTCCATCCAATGTTATCTCCTTTCCCTTTGAAGCTGCCCTCATGATCCTTTCCTGGTCCTTCCATTTTTTTGATTAAGAGAATGATAAGCACTTCTTATCCTTATAAATTCAAGTTTACCACACAAACTAAAAAAGCAACTGAAAGAAATATCAGACTATAATATTTTTATCTTATTTATCTATTCTTTAGGATCTACTTGTTTATTCTCTTGTATTGAAGTGATTTTTTATTTTTTATTTATTTTAGTTTCTAGACAGATGGTTAAGCACATCTCAAGTGTTATGAGAGGGATACATTGAGTTCTTGTCTCCAGGTATATGATATGAAGTTGAGATGTAGGTGCTGTAAGCATGAGATAGGGTATGACTGATTCTGAGTTAATAATTAGGCTATTTAAAACACTTGGATTTTAAATTTAGAACTTGTAAGATAGAGGAGAAGGGTATATTATTTCAGGTCTCAGAAATGGGGGAGAGATTGCACGTTGAGGACCTGAAGATTTGTCTGGGACAACATGACAACTACCAGCATTTAATGACTACGTGCTGTGTGCCATCCAGTATTCCAAACTCTTTATAGATTGTCATTTGATCCTGACAACTATCTTAAGAGTAACAGATACCAGCATGTAGGCTATAAATGTATTTTTTTTCTGAGGGACCAATTGCCTTCTACAAAATCATGCATTAAAAATAACAGAGCTTATGGGAAAATAGGGGTGGGTAGCTTTTGCAGTTTATAACCAGAGTACTAACAAAGACAATAATCGGTAGCTTAGAAGATGAATTGGATAGCTCAGACAGGCTGCTCGTGCAGGAGCTATTAAAAATGTACAAAAATAATATAGTAGAAATGCTAAGATAATGCAGATAGCAGTGGTAGGCTGAGCTGCTGGGGCTGCTGCTAAGGTGGGCATGAGAGGAAGTAAAGCAACAAAGAAGTGCAAGGCTGGGTGTGCCTTTCTGGAGAGGGGCGCCCAGGGCAGCCATCAGCTTTCACTTTCTTAACCACAGTTAGAGGGATCATGCTGGGCAGCACCCGAGACAAGGCTTTTTCCTTTCCTGATATAATGCTCCTCCTGCTGCTTTGGCTCCCCCTCTTCAAAGAAAAATTGCATATGAACCAACACCATTTCCCAATTATACTGACATCATTCCCTTACTCACCAGCCACGTATTGGTACGTGTTATAACAAGACAGAAAGTACTAATATTTTTAGCATTTTACAGATGAGGGAACTGAAGTAAAGAAAGATTAAAGAAACTTGTTTAAATTTACTCATTAAGCAGCAAAGCCAAGATTTGAATAATGGCAATGTGACTTCCCAACCATACTTTCAAGCACTGTGCTCTACAGGAAGCAAAGACAAGCAGAGCTAAGGGGATACAGTCTTTTGATGAAGAGCCTTGACTCTCAAAGTTTTTACACAGATTTGCATCACAGATGCTACTCTTAACTTTGAGGTTATGGTTGTGCTCAGACGATTATTTTAGCAACGGCCTGGGAGGTCTTATGGCTTTAAGACCTTCAACCCCTTTCCTGTTCAAATGAGAGAAGACTCACAAGAGAAGTCCAGGAAATCAGGGAGCGCTAGCACGAGAGTTCTCTTTCCTGCCAATGTGAATTTCAGTTGGATCAGTAAGAAAATCGGCTGTGAGAAAGGTAAACCATTTGTGTGAAGAATCGAAGGTGAATTTTGGTAGACTCAGTCCTGACTGTCCACAACATGAGTGTTTCTAGGAAGAAATCTGTCTCCAATTATTCCCAATTTGTGTTAGTTGAGCTCTGCTGATCCTGTTGGAACAACTCCAAACATTATTAAAATCAGTCCTTGAGGGAATGAGCATTTTAAAAAATTATTTGAAGTTTCATTACAGCTCCCTTTGGCAAAGACTCATTTTTAATTTAACTGAAAATAAAGTCAATTATTTTAGTAGTTAAAGGAATGAATGGAACAAGGCAATACTAAATATAGAACATCGTCAAGCCCTCCCTGAGCTAAATTACTAAGTGGTTCTCCCTGGGCTGTGTTTGTTTCACAAACTTGTGTGTCATCCGCATCGTCTACAGCTCTCCATCACTTACTATGACCTGACAGTTTATACCAGTGTTTCCAACCTTTCCCTTTTTAGTAGCCCCTAAAGATAACTAATTTTTCTCTAATATAAAAATTAAATACCAAAGAAAAGATTTTGTTGGATAGGGCTGAGCTTTGGAGGTCCGCAAGCCATGGTAGTATGTAAAATGTTTGGCCCCCAGGAACCAGTTCGCACCTGCTGAGAGGCAGTGTTGTCCCTGCTGAGAGTGCATGACCTCCACCTCTGCCCTCTTGTCTTCTGGCTAGAAGGCTGGCCCCTTCCCTTTCTCCTAGCCTGTGTCTTTAAGTTTTTGCAGACTTAGCACACAGTCAGACTCCTGCAGCATCATTTCATCCCCTCCTTTTTGCTGCTTTGCTCAGCAGCTCAGTTGAATTTTGTAGACTGACCAGTATTATTAGGGATTTCTTCAATACTTCTTTGTAATTGTTCCCTTATTTCTACTCTCTCTGTTTTCTTGCTGATGAGATTGTAGGCTTCTTAAAGATAAATGTTGTCTTATTTGTTTGTTTGTTTGTTTGTTTGGTAATAAGTGATGCCTTGCAAGTGAATAATTACAAAGGTGTGGCAGATTTTTGGTATTTTGAGGATACGGCAAGAATGTGGGCTGAACAGTGGAGGGTGAGATGGGAAGAGCAATTTGGGGCCAGATGGTTATGGTTACTTCTGGGTGTCATGATTACATCTCTTTTTCCAACCTTTAAGATACCTAAATATTAAGTTAAAAGAAGATAGAACTGAAATAAATACTAAGGAATTACTAATGAAACCTAAAAAAGTGTCAGCAATTTGATGTAAAATAATGTGTCACATACTATATTAGTCAAGTAAATTTAGAGCAGTGATAAAATTTAATGGAGAAGTTTATAGTCATACAGTAGTAAAATCACTTTAGTATTCTTTCTAGATATTGTATTAATGCCTTCATATTATAGACATATTTATTTAGGTTCTTTTCAACAGTCTCTACTTTTCATTCTAGGATGTGAAGTTGACGGCAAGCAATGATGATTATTATTTTGTATTTGAAGATTATTTATATCAGGTAAGTTGAAAATTTCAAATATATAATGTTCTTGTTTTATGTTCTTGAACTCGGATGCTATGGGAGATATCTCTGTTGCTAATGGAATCCTCCGGAAATCCAAGCCATGTTTATTTTATCTCAAATTAAATGTCCCAGGTTTGGGACAAGGTTAACTCTTGTTCTTACATGGGACTAGGTGGGAGCCAATATTTTGCACACTGAATTCAGAGTGGTCTTTTTTTGTTTGTGTGTTATTTTAACCCGTTACATTTTAGGGTGTTCTGTTATATAGTAATAGAAACTGCAGCAGGTTCCCCTGGCCAAAGATGCAACAACTTGGGCATCAAAAAGTATTATGACTGGCTCCATACTCATCAACTACATTAAAATTTACAGTTCATTAATGGTATCTTTTTTAAAATCTCATTTGTCACTTTTGGAATTTGCTAGAGCACCAACTTATTGTTCTAAAAATTGATGAATAAAGGAAAGCATCAAGCAGATATCCTATATATCTTGCTTTTTCTGTACAAATTGTTTTCTAGGATAGGCAAATAGTTGCTGAAGGAAAATTCTTCCCCCCCCACTTTGAGATATAATTGACATATAACATTGTGTAAGTTTAAGGTGAACAATATGTTGATTAGATAGATTTATGTGTTGCAAAGTGATTACCACCATAGCTAAACCTCCAATCTGTCATATAATTACCATTTCTTTTTTGTAGTGAGGACACTTAAGATCTCTGTAAGCAACACTCAAGTATATATAATATAGTGTTATTAGCTATAACAATCATGCTATACATTATATCTCCAGAGTTTGTTAATCTTATAATTTATAATCTTGTAATTTTGTACCCTTGGACTAACATCTCATTTCCCCCACCCTGCAATCTGTGGTAACCATCATTCTACTTTCTGTTTCTCTGATTTTGGCTTTTTTTAGATTCCATATGTAAGTGATATCATACAGTATTTGTCTTTCTCTGTCTGATTGATTGATTGATTGATTGATTGATTGATTGATTGATTGAGAAAGAAAATGCTACTTTATAATTTGTCTAGATTTTAAAAACCTTCCCACAAAAATCTAACTGAAACAGAGGCATATTATCCTTGAAACACCCTGCCCTCCTCCCGCTTTACTGCCCTGAGGGCAGCAGGAGGCGCCATCACAGATGCCGCGGAGCCCGGCGGAGTATAAATTGCTAAACCACGCGGTGCCATCCGTTACTGAAAGTGTGGAAGGGCCAGCTCCCACCCTCATCTGTTCCCATGGAAGACCCCGGCCCTCCCCAGATCCCTTCGTTCTGGGCGTGCCTCCTCCCAGATGCCTCCACCCCGGTTCCCCCCAGCTGCTCCCGACGGCAGCAGCCCGCCCTGCCCTCCCCGCCGCGGGACAGGACCTGGGACAGGACGCTCTGCGCCCCGCTCGCCAGCCCCTCGGGCCCAGGCGCTGGCCGAGGCGCCGAGCCCCTGGGGCGGGATCCGCCCGCTCGGGGTGTGCGGCTTGTGCAGTAGGAAGGGCACGTTCGCTCCCCCAGAGGGAGCTGCCGGGTTCCGTCCGGTGTCCTCGGAGATCTGAAACCTGGGGGTGAGGGTGGGGGTGGGGGGCAGGCTGTCGGGGATCGCCGAAGGCTGAAGGGGCTGAAACAGGGCATGCATCCCAGACCACTGCAGGAGAACAGCTCTCCTCCCAAGAAAACCCCTTCCCAATAGGCCCACTTTGTGCTACTCGCCAGACACAAACTTGGAGGCTCCGCAGAGCCCCTCAGCTCCCTGACTTGTTAACTGAGCGCAATGCCCTCAAGGTTCACTCCGGTTGTCACAAACGGCACAATTTCCTCTTTACTCGCAGCTGAGTGATATTCCATTGTATTATATACCATGGCTTTGTTCATTCATCTTCTGATATACACTTAGGTTGTTTCCTTACCCTGGCTCCTGATAGTGCTGCGGTGAACACAGGTCAGGAATCTCTGCAGGTTTCCCACTTCAGTTCCTTTGGATATGTACCCAGAAGAGGGATTGCTGGGGCACAGGGTGGTTCAGGTTTCGGTTGTTTTGAGTATCCTTCCTACTGCTTTCCACGGTGGTTGTATCAGTTTGCATTTCTACCAACAGCGCACTAGGGATCCCTTTTCTCTGCACCTTTGCTAATACTTATCTCGTCTTTTTGATGATAGCCATTCTAACAGGTGTGAGGTGGTATCATATTGTGGTTTTGATTTGCATTTCCCTGATGATCAGTGATGCTGAGTATCTTGTCATGTACCTATTGGCCATTTGTATATCTGATTTGGAAAACTGTCTATCCAATTCCTATGCTCATTTTTAAATCAGGCAATTTGTTCCTTGTTGTTGAATTGTATGTGTTCTTTATATATTTTGGATATTAATCCCCTTTTTAGGTAAATTATTTGCAAATATTTTCTACTGTTCTATAGGTTGCCTTTTCACCTTGTTCATATTTTATTTTTCTGTGTGGAAGCCTTTTAGTTTGATGTAGTTCCACTTTTGCTTTTGGTGTCATAGCTGGGAAATCTCTACCAAGATCAAGGTCAAGAAGCTTTTCACTTATGTTGTCTTCTAGGAGTTTTATAGTTTCAGGTCTTAAATTTAAGTCTTTTATCCATTTCAAGTTTAGTTTTGCTAGTGGTGTAAGATAGGGATCCAGTTTTATTCTTCTGCATGTGGTTATCTAGTTTTCCCAACACCATTTACTGAATATACTATTCTTTCTCCATCGATACCATATTACATTCTAGCTAAGGAGACAAGACATGAGCAGTAAAAATGTTTTGAAAGTTTTAAAAGTATGTAAGGCATTTGATATTTATTTAATGTCACAGACAGTACTATAGGAGTGTGATTTTACCTTATTTTCCCTTGTTACCAATATTTTACCCAAATTGTATTAATTTTATATAACTTTTTCAGTTATAGATCTCACGGCCTCTGCTGCTTTTAGTACTTGGAAGTGACACTAAATAAGCTGCAATGTGGACCTTTATCCTATAACATAAATAAAGAGATAGTTAGAATTTTTAAGCTCTGTCTTTGGGAATTATGCAGAATTAAATTTTCCTCAAGGAGATAGTTACTAAGAAAACACTTTTCATGATCATACTTTTAAATGATTTATCTGAATTATTAGAGAAAAGTTGATTTTAAGTAATAAAAAATGTAATTGTACGCATTAAAAACAACATTTGATTATCAGAAATTGAGTTTCGAGTTGTCTCTGGGGAAAAATTATTCATATATGCATGCGTGTGAGTGTGCACGCGCGCCCTCGTGAGATAAGACAAAAGAAAGCCTTTTTAAACATCATTAATTACAGGCTTTCCTTTGGCAGAGCTGCCTAGCAACGTAACTGCTCTGTGGTGATAATGGACTGAATTTAATGTTTCTGGCCATGTTCTGGGTCTAACCCATTTATTGGGTTTGTGACTAGACTACAAAATTAGATGGCATGTGTCATTGCTGTGTCCATATACAGATGAGAAACACTCAGCAATCCCTCTTTAAGGAAAGTCTGGGCCCATGTGAAAGGTACACAGGTATTGCTCCTGAATAACTCATGGTAGTTACCTGAATTTTATAGGCAACAACACTGAACATTATAGAAGTAATGTTTTGAGTAATAAGTCAACTTTTTATCATTCCAAAGTTGTTACTTTTTATTTTGCTTGAAATACTTACTGGTGCTGAAAGTCTTAAATTATGTGAGAGTTTTAAAATGTGTTCAATCAGAAGGCACCCTTATTCCATGGAAGTAAATTGGGTTGTGTATCATTTTCAGGTTCCAGTACTTAATGGCATCATAACAACCTATAAGTTAACTTTTTGTTCAAAGTGTATGAAATGTCCATGGGAAGAATTCCCATACAGTGAAGGGAAGGCACAGGGATCTACTCCTCCTGTTGTGTTACAAATCCTCTATCATGCGCCTGGCTTACGTGGCATATGCTTAATCGCAGTCCTGAGGCATCAGAGTTTGCCATAGTGACAGATATTCTAATGCTGTAGAATTGAGTTAAGGAAGACCCAGGTGCCGTCAGATTTCTTTATTCACATGTCCATTTAGTCAAATTAGTGAGTGTCTGTTTTGACGCAGGCCCTGTAGTAGGTGCTGCGTAAGAAGGTGTTCATTAAGCTCACGTTTTAGTGGGAAATGAGGGGAAAGGCAAATACATCGTCATAATATGATAATTGTTCTGGCAGCTCTGTAATTTGTAGTGTTCCATATAAACACAGTTAAAGGGGAAATAAACTCTGGGAATAGTGTAGTTTAGTGGTGGCTTCAGAATAGAAGTGTTATAAAAAACGCCTGGTTCTGAAAAAAATAAAAGCTCTCAGTGGAGAACCCACACGTGCTCCCCCCACCACGTGTACTCCAGCTGCCTGTGTCTGCACCCATGTACTCAGCTTCCCCTGCTGTTATGGACAAACTGTCCTTGCTTTTATTTATGATAAAGCCAACCCCTGCATTTGGACATAAAACTCATCTCCCCTTGGTACTCAAGCACAGTGCGATTGTAGTTTTTCCATTCTCAGTTTCCCTATCTTTGGATTGCCCCTCAGTAAACAAATATGTGTTAATCCTCTCATCTGAAGATAAAAGCAAAATAAAGTGAAGCAAAAAATTTTCTTAATTCTAAATCCTTTCCAGCTATTGCCCCACCTGTTTCCTTATTCAGCAAAACTGCTTTAAAAAAATCTGTAGATGTTGTCTCCAGTTCCCGCCCTCCCACTCCCTTCCGAGCCCTCCGTGAGCAGACTGTTTTTGGCTCAGCTGCTCTACCAAAGGTCATGAGAGACTCCGTATTGCTGAATCCAGTGGTGTGTTCCCGCTTCCGCTCTCCCTTTATCCCTGTGGCCGTTCAGTTAACCCTGCCCTCTCCTTGGGTCTTCATGTGGTTTCCAGGCGTCAGTGCCCGTGGAAGATTGGAATTAAAGTACGATGCCATTTTTTACCTGTAAGGTGATGGTAACATGTTTTGATGAGAATAAGAGAAAATGTGCCCTATCTTACTGCTGGGTATGTTTAAGTAAAAAGAAACCCTTTCTGGAGGGCACTTTGGCAATGTGTATCAGAAGTTTTAGTTTTAAAATGCCCATCACTTGACAAGACGTCTAGTCCAGTTTTAGAAATTTATGTAAAGGTGTACATAAATATTTAGATACAAGGAAGTCACTGCAACATTGTTTATAGTTCAGAAAAAGTGGAGATAATTAAATGATCAACAAAAAGGTTAAATAAACTTGTTTACCCGAATAGTGGAATATTCTGCACATTAAAAAATGTAGGTAGGAAATGTTTATTTTATAATATTGAGAAAAAATAGATTATAGAACAGTAATCCTATTTTGCTTGAAAAATATACATATTTGTGTACAAGAAGAGTCTGAAAGGATATACATCAAAATATTAACACTGGGGGTGTTATCAGTATTTTCCCTATTTTGATTATATTTCTAATTTTTTTAAATTTATCTTCATTTCTCAAAGTATTGCATATGCCCCCCCTTTGACCTTCTCCCTTTGACCTCAGCCCTGCCCCCGCCCCCGCCCCAGGCCTACCGCACTGCTGTCTAATTTTTATCATAAACATGTATTGCTTGTGTAGTAGTTTAAAATACAATAAAAATAAACCAATGGCAGTGGTTGATACACATTTCACCCTTAGGCCTGACTGCTGCGCAGTCTTCCTGTTATCTTTTTCCCCTTCCTTGTGTCTTGGACCCACCGTTCCCCTGTTCATTCACTCTTGCTGCTACTCCACCCTGACTTTGTGTCCCTGTTCTGTTAGCTGGGCTTCTGCCTTTTCCAGTCGTTCCCAGCTTCTTTTCTTTGTAACATCTTTTGAATCCCAGATCTTCTAATACCAAGACCCAGATTTCCTGTCACTAACTGCCTTCCCGGGCATTGGCCCCTGCCCCAAAATTCCAGGCTGCTGTCAGCAATCCAGTCCCTCCTAACGGACATCCTTGATTCAGGGAGACTGCCACATTGTACCTGCTGGTAGGATGACCAGCTGCGGCTGCCATCCCTTCCAAATATCTTGAGCTGCCCTCCCTCTCACCCTGACATGCCCAACTGCCTGCTGCTGCATCCCAGCAGTGAGTCTAGTTCCAGTTTTCTGCACTTCCCAAACTGCTCTGTGCTGCTGTAGTTCCCTAGGTTCCTCTCATACATTTCTCATCTGTTAAATTTTTCCCAGGTTTTTCTCTTTTCAGCTACAAAACACAATAAAAGAATCACCTAGTAGTTAGCAACTTGCATTTTCAGCTGTCGTTCAAAGTGTAAGCGGCTAACAGTAAGAAATCCTCCAATGAAGTTGCCCATTGCTCTTGGCGTTCTGAGTTACACTTACCATGGTCTACCAATAGGGGGCACTCTTCCCATTGCAAAGCACAGTACTGAACTTGACCGATTACTCAGTGCCTCCCAAGCAGGAAATAGCAATGAATTAAACAGTGCTTAATTGTTTTTTTTTTTCCAATGTTATACCCAGGTTTTACTTTGTTTTTCCCGGGATACATCTGTGTTGGGTCACTTTGCATACAACAGTGCTTCACCACCGAGATCATACATAAGAGGTAAAATTTTAGTAACATAAAGGAAGTAATTATTTTAATTGTTTTGTTTTGTTTTTAGAGAGGAAGGGAGAGACAGAGAGATAGAGACAGAGAGACAGGAGATACTGATCAGTTGCCTCCAGCATGCACCACAGCCAGGGATTGAACCTGCAACCTGGGTATGTGCCCTGACCAGGAATCAAACCTGCCATCTTTTGGTGTGTGGGACAATCCTCCAACCAACTGAGCCACACCAGCTAGGGCAAGGAAGTTTTTGTTGTTGTTTTTTAAGATTTTATTGATTTCATAGAGAGGAAGGGAGATGGAGAGAGAGAAAAATAGAAATGATGAGAGAGAGTCATTGATTGGCTGCCTCCTGCAGACCCCCAACTGGAGATCAAGCCCGCAACCCAGGCATGTGCCCTGACCAGGAATCGAACCGCGATCTCCTGGATCATAGGTTGATGCTCCACTACTGAGCCACAGCCAGCAGGGCAAGGAAGTATTTTATAACACTTAAATATTATCATACCAACACTGCTTGCTGTCTCTATTGCTGTTTTTGTCTTACCTGTTGACTTTTATTTTCCCTTTTATGAGTTTATCACATGAACTTGCTTTTTCTACTTTTTTTTACCCTCTATATTTCTTCTTTCAAAATGTTCTACAACACTTAAAATGTTGCTATAATTTATGTGCTAATAGTTCTTTAATTTCTATTTTAGTGCTTTCTTCTCCTCTTTATCACTAGCTGCCTACAAGATAGTATTGCTATTTCAAAACCCTGCCATCACCCGACAGCTGAATTAATTTCACGGGGAACCCTTTCCCAACTTCTCCTTTGTGTTAAGTGGTGAACACCCAGCACCAGTTTTCTCCTGTATCTCCTAAGTCTGACTGCCTGATTCTGCCCACCCCTGCCCTAGGACAAGCCCACATCGCCTTGTGCTGGGACCAGGCTCTTCCCACAACTTGGGGGTTCTCTGGGTTCCTTTGCTCCTAAATTGAAGTTGGACCTTCCTACATCCTTGAAGAATTCGCCTATATCCCACCAAGACCATCAACCCATCATCAATCTCCCTCTCCTCTAAACCTCTAAAACACTGAAGCCTGTGCCAGGAAACTTAGCAAACATACCCTAAATGTTTCCTGGTTCAGTCTGGATTGTAAGCCACATGGTTGAAGGACCAGTCTTCTATTTATTCTGTTTGCTTCTTGACATCTAGCGCAGGTACTCTGTTCTTTCTATCTGTCTGTCTGTCTATCATCTATTTTTCATTATTCCATTCTTACACACACAATCAGTCCTGTCGTCTCCACTTTAACCTAAACTGGTCGTGGTGATTATTCTTCATCTCCTCTCTGCCACCACCCTCAACAAGAACAAAAGAATTTTTTTAAATTTAATTAAAAATATTACCTTAAAGCTCGGGGCAAGATTACATGTGACTTTTCCATAGACTCAAGGTGTTAGAAAAACTATCAGTATAAACATAAAAACTTCTTAAAGATACTCGGTGGAAAGTGGGTGGGAAAAAACTCAGAACCTTAAAAGTTTTGAGGAAAAGCTATATTTAAAAACTTGAATATGATGAATATACTTTCATTTTTTGAGACAATTCTGATTTCAAATATTTAGCCTCATTCTTGGAACACATGAACTGTTTTGGGATTTAGAAAATATTACCACTGTATAGTTAAAGACATTTAATTTTTAACTTTTCAGCACATTCTATAAAAATGGAAACTAATGAGGCATTGCAAAGCTTAGGACCTGTTTTAATGACTAGATTAGAATTGTTTATGGTTAGCAAACAATTCTAAGCTTACAAATAGATGCTTCTCAAGAAGCTTGCAAGCGTTTCTTCTTTTAATGATTTTTGTATCACTTGCCTTGTACTTAAGTTTATATTATTGATTTTAATTGATGAAAGGATTTGCTAATATCAAAAGATTGGCTGGCATGTTTTCAAATTAATTTCATACCATAAAGTGAAATGAAATGAGATTTTACTATTGTAGTTTTAAAAATTCCATTAATCATTATATATTCAAAACTGAGTTAATTTTTCAAGTTTTGTTTACTTAATCATACTGAACCCCTCTATGGCTTTCTCTTATAGGAAAACTAGGAATAGAAGAATATGCTGTATTTTACCCACCAAATGGTAAGAGTGATGTTGTTGCTTCCTCTAGTGGGAAATGGGAAAATTACAACTTTTTTAATAGGAATGACTTTCTTATTCTCTGTCTTTAAGTAGATAATAACTACCTAAAATAAACTTTCTACAGAGTGCCTGTTTTAATGAACTTTCCATGTCTGTGGCAGGTGTGTGCTACACTGTGCATACATACCCTCTCTGGTTTTCCTTGAGACCAATGGTGATACTTGTGGGGAAACTAAGCAGACAGATGTCTAGGTCCAGGGCACTTAGTTTTTCTTGAAGAATGCTGACCAGTCTACCCAGGACCTCCCTTTTGGCGTCGCTGGAGCAGAGCAGGGCTCCAAGGAGGGGGCCTGGTGTTGCACTTTATTCTCACAATTTGATAAATAGTGTTTATGAAATAAGAAGATTATGAAGAAACATATCAGTGAAATAATATGTTTTCATTATACAAACTGATCAATGTGTAATGACCTCATTAAGTACTAAATATTCCTTTGAGATTATTAGACAGGTTTTGGGTTATGCTTCTTGGAAAGCACTGTACAGCAGTCCTCATTATGATAATGTTAAGTTGCATCCTGAAGAAATTCTTTCACTCCAGAGTTAAGAACATGGGCTTTGTAACCTACCAGACCTGGATTCAGATCCCAGTTCTGCCAGCTCACCCTGTGTCCTTGGGTAAGTTACATGACTTCACTGGACTTCAGATTCATCATCTCTAGTGTATGGATAATAGGTTAAATGAGATCCAGTGTATAAAACAGCACAGTGCCTGATGCCTGTGTAGTGAGTGCTCAGAAAATGCAGTTGTTACCAGTGTGTTTAGCTCCTTTATTGAGCATGCCATCTACAACTCACTGTTCTCTCTGTGTACCTCTCTGTGGTGTCCCAGGCCCTTTCACAGCCACCCTCCTGTGCCCTTCCTTCAGCACTGGTGTCCTCCAGTGTCCCATCCACCCCTGTCTTGATGCTGTCCTTTCCATACCCCGTCCTAGGGCTTCTTATCTGCTCTCTTGACTCCATCTGTTAATTACTCTAAATTTATATCTTCAATTCTGACCTCTACAATAATTAACTCAAACTTAACAAGTCTCAACCTGAACTCATTAATTCATCTTCCTATGCCCACTACTCAAAAGAGAAGAAAGCAAAATTAAATTTTAAAAGAAAATACCTGTTCTTTCTCTCTCAGCTAATTGTTCCCTCATCTAACCAATAATCAACCCCAAAACCTGGCAGTCATCCTTGACTCCTCTTAGTCTTGGACCCTTCATCTAATAATCCACCAGGTATGTCCAGTTTATCTCCAAAATACATGTGGGCCTCTCTCTTCCTCCCCATAACTGCTCTTTTGTCTTCAGTAGGACTTACTGCCTCTGTTGGTTATTAATGGCTACAGACACCTAATTGGTCTCTCTGCTTCCAGTCTTTCCTAGCTTTGCACTAGTTTTCACAATGCTGAGTTATACATCTAAAAGGGAAATATGAAAATTGCTATTTTTTTCCTTAAAGGTTTCTCATTGGCCCCTCATCTCTTCATAGGTAATGTCCTCTTGACATGGCACATGAGGACTTTTTTTTATCACATCAGTATCAAACTTTAATCACACACACACACACACACACACACACACACACACACCTACTCACAAAAGCACTGACTGCTCCCTTCCTTGTCACCTCCTCTGTTCCCATGCTTAGAACAGCCTGTTCGGCCTGGCTGTCAAGTCTCCGTCCAGGCACCACCCTCCTCAGGAAGCTTTCCCTGCCTCCCAGGTTCGTCCAGGGCTCTTCTCTAGGCTCCCTTAGCTCCCAGCGTAAAAATCCCAGGTACCTCTTTTTGTATTAGCCTGACATTGTTTATGCTTGATCTCCCCTCTAGATCACAGATTTCTTGGGGTTCAAGACTATATCATTCATTTTTGTTCCCCCAGTACCTAGCTCTAGTAAGAGCTTAATGATTATCAGTTTGAAACTAATTAGAGGCTTTTTAATTTTAACATGTATGTATAGCCATAGTGATACCTGTCTCACCAAAAACTTGGTTTTCAGCTAACTTTTTATGTTTGCTCGTGAATCAGGAAATAAAATACCTCTGAAGAGCCAGAATTGCTGTCTGTGGAGCCTGCTTCCTTCCCTCTAGTCCCCAGAGAGCTTTTCCAGCCTAGTTAGGGCATGTTAGCTTCTACTAGCACATGTCTCACAAGCTTGGTTTGCTGCTTTTGTGCCCCCTGTAAAAACAGAAGCATGGAAAGAGGCTGATGGAGGTAGGAAAAATGACTAACAGCAGCAGAAGTGAGAAGTCGGAGCCCTTACAAAGGAAGACAGAAAAACCATAGGACAGCATCTTAGAGCACAGCAGCGAGTCAGTCAGGACTGCCACGTGAAGGCCAGTAACTCTGTGCCCTTAGAAAGGCATCACTGGCTTGTAGCATATTATAATAAGTTAAGGCATTTATAATACACACAAGGCACCCGGAAAAAATATTGCTATAAGAATAACAGTAATAGTAGTTGCCACAGCAGCAGCTAACGTTTCCCAAGCAACACTATACACCAAGCGGCGTGCTAAGGACATTACACGTATTAGTTCACTTAACCCTTACAAGAACCTTCCGGGGCAGGTGCTGATACTGCCTGTTACTCCTGTTTGTAGACCGGGAAGCCGAGGCTCGGAGCGCCAACTCGCCCAGCTGGTGAGTGGCTACGCCAGGCTTCAGACCCAAGCTCTTTGACTTCAGAAGCAATATTCTTAATTACCAGGCCCTGCTGCCTCAGAAAACATTACTGAGTTTAGTACAGTGTCTTTTAGAAGAAAAGAAAGTGGGTAACATATTGAAAAGTGAAAGATATATATAATAGGTTCTAGAAAGGTTTTCATGCAGAATAAAAATAGTTTAATGCTTAATGGGGTAGCCCCACAGCTGTTCAAAAACCTAATTCTTCAGGATCATTTCTTCTGTCTGATTGGTTTAGACTTCACCAGAATGAGGAACTCTCTTCTCTGGACAGTGAGTCTCAAGTGGCAGAACAGGAAGAGACAACGATGAGTTAGGCTGCTATCCCTTTATTTTTTAGTCAAGGCAATACTCAGCAGAATTTTTATATTACCCACCTTGTTTTCAACCTATGCCAAAGACAGGATTACTTTGAAATCTCAAGGACACTGCTACTACCACCACCCCAACAGGCCTTGCTTTTCTGGTCACAGTGCCCACACAGAAAGGTTTGCCTGCAGCTCACTGACACTGAGTCCCTTACCAGGTAGGTGCTTAAAGGAGCCTGAGATTTGCTCACTCACCCACCCACCTGTGAGCCCCTTTCCTAGGGTGGACGAGACTGGCCACAGGGGTATCAGACGTCACCTCTTCACCTCATTTGAGGCCTTATCAATGGACAGATTTTCATTAAACTGTAGGTTCATTAAACAACTGATGAGCAAAATTTCTGAGCTAAGGGAGATTCCTCACAGGAATTTTAAAGGCTTCTCTTGTTTTCATTCTTTGTTCAGATGTATAACTTGTCTTTATTTATTCATTTAATAAATATTTATTTAGCCCTGCTGTGGCTCCCTCTTCTAGGTGAGTGACCCACAGTAGAAATTCCTGCTGCTAAGGAGCTTGCGTTCCAGTGAGGGAGACATATAATAGACAAGCAAATAAATAGCTAATGAACATAATTTCAGGGAGCAATGAAGTGAACAGGAAAAGGGAAAAGAAATTGATTATAGGTAGGGAAGTGGGGAAGAGCATGGGTATTAGATAAGGTGGTCAGGAAAGGTGCCACCTACTCGCTCTAACATAAGCTCCAAGAGAACAAGGATCTTACTAGTTCTGATGCCCAGCAGGTCACTCGCCTGAAGTCACTGGTCAGTAAACATTAGCACATGAATGAGGGAATGAATGTAGAAGAACCTAAGGAGCAAAACCAGAAGCAAGAAGACGAGTCTTACACACAGCTCTGAGACTCAAACAGACACCACAATTTGCTATCCATTTGTGCCCTGTAAGATGAGATCATTAACTGCCAGTGAGCATGAAGCAGAGGAGTTCTAGGGCTCTAGGGCAGTGGTTCTCAGCCAAGGGCAATTCTACCCCCAACCCTCAAAGAACATCTGGCAATGCCTGAAGATCTTTCGGTTCTCACAATCGGGCGGGAGGGCAGTATTACCAGTATCTCACGGGTGCTGCTAAACGCCCCACAGTGCATAGGACAGCTCCTTACGGTAAAAATTAGGGAGGGCTTTTGGGAGAAATAATGAAGATAGTTCATTTTAAATCTGCTTACAAGTGTCAGGTTGATAAATATCAGTGTACTTTGTCATCTATATTAATCTAAATATAAATACACTCAAAACATCTCATAATCTAAAATTCATTTCATGTGTAACTTTAGATCTAAGTTGAAAACCTAATTAAAATTGTATATAAGTTATAACTTTTAGATTGATATTTAAATATAGCTATGCTCTGATTTTTGAGAAATTGTAGCTATTAAAAGTAACAGTCATATTCTGACGTGCTAATTCAGAAAGATCTTGGAAATACTTAGAAAACAACTTATCCACTATCCTAATCCCTATTCTTCATGACCTGTAGGCTTGTGTGGAATGAGAATAAACAGAGAAAATGGTTATTTCAACAAACAAATGAAATAAACTGTACTGAGTAATCCCAAATGAAAGAGTGTCAACATTTGCTTTCAACTGGAATGATGTTAAAATGAATCAGCTGTGAGAGTTATGGTACAACTATAAATGTTAAGTATTAATAGAGACAGTGAGGAAATAAAGGAAAAATATTTAGAAAGTGCAAAGCATGCTAATATTTGGGGTATTTCTGAGTCATATTTACTATTTATATCTCATCTAGATCAAGATTTATTTTTGTTGACAATGTTTACCATTTGAGCTTTGTCAAAGGCCCATTAAATCATTACCTTATATTTATTCTTGTTGAATGGAGTAGGCAGTTACTATTTTAGATTTCTTCAGATTGACCAGGGAAGGCTAGGATCTTAAAATAATCACTCATGGCAGACTTGTCGAACTCTTAGGCCAGTTAAGAGGTGGTGTCTCAAGCATCCCGATGGCTGCTCAAAGGAACACTCCTGGGTGGTGGCCAGGTGGGTGAAACTCAGCCCTTGAGACACTGGAGTGATGAGCGCCAAAGGAAAAGATTTGAAAACACTGGCCAAGAACATGACAACCTCTAAGATCAAAGGCATGTTCTAGGTGGTATGTGCCCCAGAGTGTTAATGGATTCTTCAGTGCTTCTTATGCCTCCTACGTTTGTTTGCCAGAGTCTTGACTTTGTCCCTTCAACAGAGTGGACTGTGTACCTTTTCTTGGAGTCTTAAGCCCTGGTTAATCTTGATTAAGCTGAAGTGAACCCATCCTTATCTAGCACAGAAAAGGATTTACTTACATTTAAGCTGATACTGAAGTGTGGTACTCTCTCTTCTGAGAGCATAAAATAGCTAGTTATTGACGCTTTTGTGTACTAAATACTATACTGGTGCACTTCAAATACATTAACTCATTAGTGTTTAGTACACCCCAGTGTGAAGTTGATCTTATTGATTGCAGTTTTCAGAAATAAAAATGGAGACTTGGAGTGTTGGTAGCCTGCTTAGACACACAGAATTTAAATTCCACGTCTGTGTGACAACATTGGCCATTTATAAGTCAAAACAGAGTTACTGACAGCGCCCTGTCCTGTATAGTGATTACTTATTCATAAATGATTCTTATACTTGAATATTTTATTTATATGCCTTGATTATGTTTATAATAGCTCAGATTTCCATCATTAACAACACATATTGAGCATCTCCCTTATAGAAGATACTGTGTTGCATGGTAAAGATAATACACTGTGAATTGTGGCCTTTGATGCGTATAGCTTATACCATTAGAAAACAGCTATGGATTTCAGAATTTAGGGGACTGGAATGAAAGTGTGATTAACCATGAGTCATCTTAATGCATGCATCCCTTTCTGCTGCTTGGCAGTTCACTATTTCACTCCCTGTAAGCTTCCTAAGTAAAAGTGCCATGTCCTAACTAAGGTGTTCTTACACTTAGCAGACTCTTAATAAATATTTATAGAAGATGAAACTCATAGTAAGATCTTCATTTCTCACTACCTTAATCTGCTTATGCACATGTTCCTGCAGTAACTTAACAGCAAAGGAAAAATGTTTTTGCAGTAAGATTATAGGAGTTTTGAATAATAGCAGTCTGCTTTGAGAGTTAGTACTTAGGAAGCTTTAATTGTACTTATATTTCTGTAAGGCATCAATATGCCTTCTATTTATTAAATTATTCTTCTCACTCAGTTTTTCTTTCACATGTCAACATGATTATTGCAGAAAGTTGGGAAAGACAGATTTTTAAATTATTTGTTAAAAGTCTATAATTATTAAAGGAAATAAATGAAGCAGTAGAGAGGGAAGGTAGAACAAGATGGGCATTCACAGGAAGGAAAAGAGACACAAGCCAAAGATAGAAACAGAGAGAAAACTGAAAACTATGGTTTGGGGGCCCTCCTACATGCTCCGTGGAACTAGAGCTGGTAGCTGTAGTGTTATTAGGAATATTGACCTTTTAATGTGGACCTAATCTGGTTTTGACTTTTCTCAGTGTCTAGAAAGCAAAGACCTCTAAGTTGATAAAGAATCTTACCATTGGAAGATCCTCATATGTCCAGTTTTCTTCAGCTCTCTCAACTTTTTCTGCATTTACTCCAGTCATAGTTGTTAAACACAGAATCTTAGCGTTAGATGATAGTTCAGAGACAGCCTCAGTCTCTTTGCCTGACAAGCATTTACTGACCCTCAGGAGGGTCCTAAGGAAACCCAGCTGGTCTGTAGTAAGCCCACCATGGAATCCTCATCTCCTGACTGGAGACCAGTGCTTTTCTTGCTGCTTCTCTGTTCATTTATTCATCCATCCCATCCACCCATTCATTTATTCAGCAAACGTGTATTTGCCATCAGCTATGTCCATGGCATCATGAAATGCATACAAAGACAGATAAATCATATTTCCTGTTCTATGGAGCCATCTTTTAAACAGCTAATTATAATACAAAATATAATGACATTATAGTGATGGAAATATGAGCCAAGTGCCATGAGAACGTGGAAGAATAAGCATTTAATTATGATTAAGCGATGAGGCTATGTCTCTGAGGTTGTACCTGACCTTAGTAAGGTTTTGATAGGCTGAGCAGAAAACATGAAAGCATTTTATGATACAGAATTATCAAGTTGAAAGCTGCCAAAATATGAAGGTGCATGATGAGTTGTGGGGATGGTAAATAATCTGGTTGGCTGTACCGCAGTGGGCGGGTGTGACAGAGGGGAGACAGGTGGGTGGGCAAAGTGGGTGACGGGACTCAAGAGGTACTAACTTCTAGTTAGGAAATAAAAAGTCATAGGGATGTAATGTATAACATGGGGACTATAATCAGTAATATTGTATTAACTTTCTGTGGTGACAGATGGCAACTAGACTTGATCATTTCACAGTGTATAAAAATATCAAATCATTATGTTGTACACCTGAAACTAATATAATATTGTATGTTAATAAAGGGGGGGGTAGATGTAGCTCGGGCTGCCATTGTGAATGGTTAAAACCAGATCAAAGGTTTTGAATTTCACTCTGTAGACACTTAGCCTATGCTACAAGGCTAGAATGTGAATTCCGTAAATATAGGAGAAATATATTTATCTTAATATCTCCAGAGGCTACATAGTAGGTTTTTAAACATTGGTTCATTGGATGATTAGGAACTCAGCAAATACTTAGTGGATACATGAATGGTCAGTGGAAAACCTTCCATGGATGTGGTAAGAGAGGTCTTTTTAATGGTCTTTTCAATATTTGGGGAAGATAACCTGAACCATTACAGGAGTTGGTTGGAGGGCTGAGAGGTGGGGGGGAAGGGACTTAATTAGCAGGACTGTAGGTGAGAGTTCATCAGAGCCTGAATTCAGGCCCTGGCAGTCGGAAGAAAGTGAATGGTTGAAAAATGGTCGAGAGAGATTCTCGAGGGCTTCATATATTTATTCCACAAACATTTAATAAGTACCTATTAAATTCTGTGCACTGTGTTAATCTCTGGGGATAGGATAAATGAGGCATAGTTTCTGTACTCAAGGAGTTTATGCTGTTGGGAGAGAGAAAAACAAAAGTGGTTATAATACACTGTGGTAAGAGCAGGAAGACACTAGTTGTTAAGTACAGACTGTGTGTGCATCAAGTGCCATGCTGGGCACATTACGAGCTCATCCCATTTAATCTCACAACCTCGTCGTATTAACCCCACTTTACAGGTGAAGACCTCCGTAAGGCTCAGGGAAGGAGTACAGATGGAGGCTCGCCTGCCATAAGTCTAGAAATAGGTAGTTAAATGTTGTAAATCAGACTAATAAACCGATAAAGTCTACTCTGTTTTCTTGTCTTGACAAATAAAGGACTGGACAAAAGCAGGTTTACAGTTGTGAGTTCATGAAACAGTTTATCTTGTATTATTATTTATTAATTATTATATTATTATTTGTATTATAACTGTAAACCGACTTTTGCCCATCTCTGAATGCTTTTATAACAACCTGGAAGGCCAGGTTCAAACTCAGATTCTCAGACTCCTCAGCAGTCCCTAGCTTGTGCCATCCCCACTTTCTCTCATGTGTGGCTCCAAGCCTACAGGTGCACGCTCCATTCACACCTTGCACAAGTAGCCACCTTTGGCCACCTCCCCACCAGGAGGGTGGCTCCACTGAAGAGGCCATGCAGAGCCTGGGAGCTGGCTAGGGGCCTTTGGGCTGGGAACTTCAGAGCCTTGGGTACCTGGGTTGTGGTCTGAATGGAGGGCCGTGGACTCTGGGTGAGGGGCACAGTTAAAAGAGGGCCAGGGCAGGGCCCTTACTCCAAGCCCCCCTCCCCTTCCTCCCACCTTGGTCTAAGAGCAGCACTGTAGGAGGAACCAGATTGATGAGCTGACCCCAGTGTACATGGCAGAAAGTGGGATGACCAAAATCATGCAGGACCGTCCAGGTGCATGGAGAAGGGGCACCTCAGTCAGTCAGGCAAGTCAGTTGCTACAAGAATACTGATTAGTGAATTGATTGGGGGCAAAGAGTAGGGGGCTGTCAGGGTTTGGGAGGAGTGGTTTTTAATCTTGAAGGGGTGGGTCCAGGACAGAACTGGAGGTAGAGGACAGCGTGGCCTGCAGCCCTTGTCCTCAGCCTGAGGCTGAGGGAGGGTGGCGATCAGAGTTGTGCTTGTGGGTTAGGGAAGAGAAATGAAACTGCTGATGGTAGATTCGGGCCAGATCCTGAACAGTAAGTGTCCTTTACCCTAAGGGGACAGAAGGGAACACAGTCACATTTAGGTAGAAGAGCTGAGGGGGAAGTAGAAAGCAAAGATGGCTCACAGCTTTCTTCCCTGAAGACCAGGGAGGTAAGGGATCCTTGACAGAAACAATCCAGAACAAGGCACAAGGCACTGGGCTCTCCCACTCTGAACTAAGGTTAGTAGAGATGCTGGAGGAAGGAAAGAAAGCAAGTACTACAGTGTCTGGGAAAGTAGCTGAGTTAAGGTGTGGGCCAAAGAGAGAACTAGCTGCACACGCACGCACACGCACACTCACACATGAGCAGCAGCAGCAGTTGAGGGGCGGGGAGCCCGATCTGCACGGGGCCCTCATTGCCTGGGAGTTTCCAATTTGAGAAGGAACTTTTAGTTGCTCCGCATCCAGGACACAGAGATCTCCGGATTTAGCCATCAGAAGTTGGGGTCATAGGGGTAGAAACCAGTTTACAAGGAACGGAGGGGATATAATGAGAAAGTAAAAGAAGTTGATTTAGATAATTTTCAAAAAATTAAGTTTGGCTTCATGGAAAGGAGAGAGACTGGAGATTTGTTCGATGGGAAATGGGGTCCAGGGAAGAAAATGAACTTTATGTCGTGGTCGAGGGTGTTTATAATGGTTTATAATGTCCTTGGCTGAGAGGCTGCAGTGCA
The DNA here is from genome assembly GCF_054644295.1 of Miniopterus natalensis. Taxonomy (NCBI): domain Eukaryota; kingdom Metazoa; phylum Chordata; class Mammalia; order Chiroptera; family Miniopteridae; genus Miniopterus; species Miniopterus natalensis. The sequence continues at coordinate 187,370,378 of NC_142081.1, read as the reverse complement.
AGAGGAGAGACTGAAGATAGAAGCCCTTTGATAGGACCCCCCCTCCCCTCGCCCCCCTCCTCCATGGGGGAGAGAAGAGCAGATGCCGCCCCCCTCTGCCGCAAGACTCACCCCAGTTCCCGTCAGTCAGGTGAAGCCGGTGGCTTCGGGCCACCCCCTGCCCAGGACTCACCGCCACAGCATCAGTGGCTGTTTTGTCATGAGGCCTCCCCCCCAGCCTTGTCCTCTCTGTCCCCCTTCCCTCCATTATTTTTCATAGCACACACTGTACGACATCTGCTCTCCTGTTTGTCGTGGTTTTCTGTCCTGGTAAGAACTGGGCCCTGCTGTTAGGACCATGCCTAGGGCATGCGGAGGCTCTGTGCATATTTGCCTGGTGATGCACAGGACGGAGGAGGGGAGAATTGACGGGCGGGACCCCAAAGCCAGGTCGGCAAACCCTGCGAAGGGCCAGGTGGGAAATATCTTACATTTTCTGGGCCGCGAACAGTCTCTGTCACACATTCTTCTTTGTTGCTTTTAAAAAATAATCCTTTAAAAATGTAAAAGCCATTTTTAGCTCACGGGCTACACAAAACAAGCGACAGGCCTGATAGCTCGCCGGCCGTGGGAAAGTCAGGGCAGCAGGATGGAGCGCAGCTGAAGGGGTGAGCTCGGAACAGGGAGGTGAGCGCCTGCCTCGGGAGGCCTCCCGAAGGGAAGGGAGGGGAGCACGAAGCATGGGGAGCCCTGGGGTGAAGGACAGGCGGTGAGGAGCTCATGGCACCAGCCTCCCGCCAGGAGAAAGCGGGGCCTGTCGGGTGTGAGACACGCAAGGAGCAGGCAGGCGTTGGGCGAGCAGGTGCTAATGAAATAGAGATGGACAGGAACATCGAGGAGAACACGGCTCAGCCACAGACAGGCCGCATGTTCTAGAAGACGAGAGGGAAGCGGGGAGGAGATCCCGAGAGTTACAGCTTGCATGCTGTAGAAACCTAAAGGTGGCTGGCCGGGCACACTATTCAGAACAACGTTGGATTTGCCTCATACTCTTGATAAAATCACTTCTAGAAATAACAAAGGAATGTGAGCTAATTTGTGAATGATAGTATCAGTAATTAACTTTATTAAGGGCCTAAGCTCTTTATTAATGGCCAAGCTACAGCCACATCTCATTTAATCATATCATACGGGCTCTATCTCTGGTTGACAGGTGAAGAACCTGAAGCTTAGAGAAGTTAAGAAACTCTCCCAAAGGCCCAAAGTTCTTAAGCGATAGAGCTGGGTGAGCCCGATGGAGCCTGGCTGACACCCGGTCTGTGCGCTTAGCTTATCACAATGAGGTGCTGATTAATGAATTACTATCGGTGTGGAGGAGGTCTTCAGTGACAAGTCCTATCCCCTCTGTCTTGTTCAGCATTTTTATAATGCTTTAGGTGAAGACACAGATAGTGGACTTAGAATATTCCAGTACTGTGGAACCAGCAAGAGTAGGGAGTACATTAGATGACATATGAGAATTCAGGATTACCTCAAACTGGAAGGGTTCACCGAGGGACAAATGCAACAGGGATGAGAATAGGACCCTTTTCTTAAGTCAGAAAGAACCATCAAGTGCAGTGTGTCTTAGCTGTTGGTGTGTAGGGGGGAAATGCTTAGAGGTCTCAGTCCCCTCACTTTAAGTACTGTGGTACAAAAAAAAAGCAAAACCCTGGTGGTAATGCCGGGGGAGCACTGTCCTCAGACATTTCTGAAAGTTTTCAAAGAAGACAAGTTAGACTTGTGCTCTGTGTGTGACCTTTGTGGTCAGAACTCAGAATAATAAGCGAGGCCTACACAGAGCCAGAGCTTGACTCAGAAATAACTTCCCCCAAATTAACCTGTTCAAAATTGTAACCAGTTGCATTGGGAATTAATGCATCTCCTGCTGCTGGGTGTGTTTTAAATGCAGGCTGAAAAACAATGTATTATAACTTACTCTAGATGACCTCTGAAGTCCCTGCCTCTCAACATGTCAGATGGTAAAGCATTTCTGTACTATTTTTTCAAAACAGTAAACTTCCCAGCTTTCTCCTGTGAGGTGTTTGCAGCCTGACTTGGCACAGTGATAGATGAGCAGTGGTGTGCGTATCACAGAACTTCTGTTCTGAACTGATGCTGTGCAAATTCTAGTTTTCCACTTACCATGCAACAAGATGTTTAGCACACCGTTAGGCTTTAAGTACTTTTCTAAAGTGACTGTGTAGTTTCCTTGTGTATAATTCTTGCCAAAGGTTATACTGACTTTGTACCATATTGCTGCCAGTACTTTTCCGAAACCACATTATATGATACAATTTTTAGTAAGTTTACCGAGGAACACATCTAAACAAGAGGTACCTTGAAATGCTCACCTATCTGTCAACAGATTGTATTCAAACGTACAGGATGAATTTGTTTCAGGAAGGACATGATCTACTGACTTCCTGAGACCATTAAAATTAGTTCTTTAACTTAGTTCTGTGAACTGCCTTGTTGTGTTTTTGCCCTGTTTTTGTAATATGTATTCAAAGTTTTAATTTTTTAACATTATCAATATAAAATTAACTGGATATATATTACAACCCACTAGTTTGATTTTTTTAAAGGTATTAAAAAACATATCTTTTTGTTAGTTACCATCATTGAGTCTTTCTGACATTCATGAACGAATTTGAACCAAAAATAGAAAAACTTTCTATTTTTAGTTTTAATCCTCTACAGTTTACCTAATAATTTAGTGGGCATACTAATTGAAAAGAAACTTTTTTATTTTTTTAGGTGTAATCCCTTTTCATGGATTTTCAATGTATGGTAAGTTGGGCTTGAAAATATTCACTGTTCTATTACACTTTAGAAAATTAAACGTGAAGATCACACTTCACCCACACACTTGAGTTGTTGCGAACATTTTTGAACATTGAGTTTCATATCTGTTCATATGTCCAATGAAAAAACAATGTTGCCATAATTGCTCACGTAGTGATTGCTTGACAAATTAGAATTAAAACAAACTGAAACTTAGAGACACAGACTACAGTACGGTGCTTACCAGAGGGAAGGGGGTGGGGGAGAGTGAAGGGTAAGGGGGCCAAATAGGTGGTGAGTGAAGATGATCTGACGTTGGGTGGTGGGCACACAGTGCATTGTACAGATGATGTATCATAGACATGTACACTTGAAATATATACGATCCTGTTAACCAGTGTCACCCCAATAAACATGTACAGGGGTGCACAAAAGTAGATTAGTAAAAAAAAAACATACTGTGAAAGTGGTTCTGTGGTTAAACATTTTCTAAACCAATGGAAACTAGAGATCATGTTAATATTTAGTTCTAACAGGTGTAAAATGAAGTTGCTTAAATTCCTGAACTAATTCTCATTAGTCTTTTGAGAAACTAGTAGGTAGAAAGAATGTGAAGTGAAAAACCAAACTGAGCCTGAGTTCATGGTGTCTCCAGACTGGTGGTGTGCACAGCAACCTTCGTGCTGAAACACACGGTCATCCTGAGGTGCGCGGGGAGCACACAGGTGCAGGCCCGAGAGCCCCGAGCGCTCAAGGGATGCAGAACAGGCCTCTCCAAAACGCGCCCCTTGCATGAGGATTATTTTGAGCTAAAGGCAATTGAGACCCTGTGGACTCAAGAAAAACTCTTACCTCTCCCCTAAAGAATTTAAATTGGAGGCCTTGCTCATAATGAGTTATTACCAGAAATAAATTTTTATGATCTAGCTGTATGTCAGGGCAAACATCTACAGGGATGGGCAAAAGTAGGTTAATAATAATAATACAATAATTAATAAATAAGTAATGATATAAGAATAAACTCTGTGTTCCATGTACTGTGCCCGCCCCTGTGTTTAGTGACCATGTTCTCTTACTACCGGTGCATTATCCCATTCCTTAGCCCAGAACCTTATTTAAACTTTATTTTACCTTTTTGCTTCTGACCCTCTCGTGCATGTGGTATCTCTGAGTTGCTCATGTATTTGGGGTTCCTGTATGTACAAAATTTAATTTGATTTTCTCCTGTTAATCTGTCTCATGCTTGTTTGGTTATTAGACAGCCAAAAGAACCTTTGTAGGGTAGAGGAAAATTCTTTCTCCCCAAGAGTGCCTTTCTGGCCTCATGTGGCATGAAGACTACAAGAAGCTCAGTGAAGATTATCAGAGGAAGAATTCTCTACACCTTAATACCACTTGATTTTTAAATATTTATTCATCGCATATGAATTTGTTGAAGATCGTTGTCCCCACTATCCCAACCTTTAGGCTAAACAAATACATTATGCTTTACTTTTGTAAAAAGAATCAACATTACTGTTAACACTTTTCTTTGTAAAAAGCCCTCAGCGTCCATTGTCAGATAATCATGGTGAATGACATAGTATAAAACATTTGGAGCCAGCTTACAATGACAGGGAGTCAAGGGATCCAGGACCTTTGCATTCTGCTGTCCTTAGTGGTGGTGGCTGGGATGACTAAGTGCTGTGATATATGTTGCTGCGCACACCGGTAGTCCAGGGAAATCGTGAATTACAGGGCACTCTGCTTTATCTCTTTCATAAATATGTGAGGAATTGAAAATAGAAAACTTAAAAAGGTTAAGGACATAAATTTTTACCTCTAGTAATAAAAGTGCTAGCCCTTTTATCCCATTTTCATAATTTCACCTGCAAGAATTTTTCAAGTAAATAGTTTTTAAAAGGTGTACTTGGATGATTTGGAGGACAGTTAATGACGTCAGAAAGTTTAAATCTTCCAACAGTTCTCAGAGCACAAAATGCACCAACTCCCGCCTGTTCACATTTCTGGTCATTTAAGTGGTCTACAGTTTATACAGCCGAGGAGGAAATGTCTGCTAAGGAAATAGATGATGCTACAGAGTTTATATATTCTATTTTAGAAAAATATGGTAAGCATCCACAAATCCTTGAGCAGGAACCACTTATTTAGAGCCAGCGGACTAGGATAATCATCAGTCGTCCCCCAGGAACTCCAGTTAGGCCTTCACCACTTCCGTTTTATTTACTGTGTTTCTTTCTAATTATACTAATGCCTTTTCAAAACTGATTAAAAACTTTTCTCTAATTTAAACTTGTCTATGAGTGAACAGTACTATAAAATATGGACTTACTCTTTCACGTTTCATGGACTTACTTTTAAACTTTAGTAGTTCTGCAGTATTACCAATGGATTTTTTATTCTTTCAGTTGCACCACTTTGTTTTCTCTACCACGAGCCCTCCAAGTTGTATCAGACGTTCCGTGAGATGTATGTGCGTTTTTTCTTCCGACTTCATTCCATCTCTTCTCATCCTTCTGTAAGTTCATAAAAAACTGGATCAAACCAGACTCTAATCTGCTTTTTCCCCAAGGAAAAAGCCTCTCACTCAATTAAACTATAAAGCAACAAATTTTAATTTGTGATGTCATCAGCATGTTTCCATAGAATAAATGAAAGAGAAGAAGAAACTGATCTTTAAATATTTTGATATAATTAGAGGGGGAGAGTTCTGTATCAATTGCATTTAGATTATCTTTTATATGTTAAAAGAAAAACCCCCAGAAATTTCTGTATTATTCTCTTTGGAAAAATGCCCGCCTTCCTTGAACGGAATGAGGTGGGCAGTAGGTGCCTGCAGCCTGGCTCCGGCGGACCGGGAAATGCTGCTGTTCTCACTGTTGTGATCATCAGCAGCCCTTCTTTGTGAATGAAAACCCAATGTATTCGTCACATTTTTCAGTTTCGTGTTTAGCTGATTATCAGTTGTCATACTAGATGTTTTCTTTGTGTTTGTGCGCTAGGTAGCTCCTTGGGCCTCAACATGAAAGTCAGGGGGAGGCATATTGGGAGCTGAACGCTTGTATCTGTTTTGTTTTGGCCGGTCCTTTGTGGCCGCTTCCCCCGTGAGCCTGAGTAAAAGCAGTGTCTATTTATTTCACTTATTCTTTTCCTCCTCCGGGCCTGCTTTAGTCTGCTTATGAGTAACTCAGTTTACTCTCCAGGAGAAACATTAAATTGGAAAGTGTCAGGGCTACCAAATTTCCCGAAAGAGGAGACTGTCACTGCCGCTAAACTAGGGAGCTGTCCTCGATTCCCGGTGAGCTGTGTTCCCCTCCCACCTGCCTCGTCTCCAGCTTCGCTCTCATGCGTTGCTAGTGAAAGCTGGCGAGTAACAGAAGTCAGGATGTCACAGATGGGTTTCCTCTCTGAGACACCCTGATTTAGTGCTTCTCTTACATTCATGTTTAATCTGGGATGATCAGAAATATATTAATAATTCTCTAATACCTCATTCTTGGCATCAGCTTTCTTATACTCTATTCCATTTTATGCTTCGGGGTTAAATATATATATTTTTTTAACCTGGCTGTTCAGTACACACCATGGTGCTTTCCCTGCAGAGCCCCGAGGCAGACACCCAGCCACTGGACATTCCTCCCCTGTCTCCATGCTGGCCCGAGGTGTCTCTTCTCAGCTAATTGACTGGGCAGGCCCTGCATTGTTCAGTGGAATAGAAACTAGAGGGCTATCTCCTTTTCTGGATTGCAGCCAGGCTGAACGATTTGGAACCGTTACAGCCCTTTTTCTTTAGAAATTCAAAAAGAAGATTAAAACTTCCTCACCAGAGTCAACCCTGAGGAATGCTGAGCCACAGAAAAGACTTTATTCAGAGTTGTCAAGTAAAAAATGCACTTGAAAACCATCTGCTTAAACCGGGTACTTTCTGTACTCTACAAATAATGCCCTTTTAAGAAGGTAGATTTTAGTAACATAAATAAATAAATAAATCTTTACACAAAATAATCAAAATTCTTGTTTGATAACTTTCTGATGCAAATTTCAAGCAGTCAGCAGTCAGCCTTTCCCTGTGGATGGATTTCAGAGAAAGTGGAAAAAAGCAGGAAATTCTTTCCCTGATGGGCGAGGCTGCTGGCACGGGAGGGATTTATGGGGGAGAAAGCAAAGGGTGTGTCTGCGGCACCAGAGAAATACCTGGAAACTGGAATGCATCCAGAAAAAACGAATTTCCCTGGGCTAAGTGATAATACGTGGCTTACCAAGTAGCAGCTTTTCTATAAAATGATGTTTTCTTTGGACTCTCTGAGTATTACATACCAAGTTATGTGCCTATTGTGTTAGAAAGGAGGCTCTGTTGCAGATCTGTTAGGAGCAGGTTTCCATAGAGAGGGAAAAATGTATCTTTAAACGCAGGTTGGAGATCGTTAGTGCATGTCCTGTTTTTGACTCTTAAACAATATAAAAAATATGTTGACAAAAACATTTATGTTGATCGTTCTCTCAGTTCCATTTGAATAATTTATCAGCAGAATTAATTTTAAATACTAAAATACACATTTCTCTTGTGATGTATTATTGTATACAGGGTATTGTGTCACTCTGTTTGCTCTTTGAAACTCTTCTTCAAACTTACCTCCCCCAACTCTTCTACCACCTGCGAGAAATTGGGGCTCAGCCGTGAGTATCTTTCTCTTTAATTGAAGAACAGATTGTTTGACGTTAGAAGGCTGTCCTTCATCACTGTAGATCACTTGCAAAGATGCAGTAATTTTCCAGAGAAATTAAACTAACAATTTTCCCAATAAAACAGTGATCAAGTAGTAAATTGGAACTCTGTGTTGTGCCAAAAATTCTTGGAAGGATTATTTGCTGGGATTTGTGTGCCTGTTATAAGAATCACCAACATGAACTAATTTCTAGTCACAATGAAAGGTGTTAGCCAAAACTGAAGTAAAAGTTTTTGGAAACAAACGCTACCTGAGAAACGTAATAATACTAAAATTAAGTCAATGTAGGCTAAATTGATCATAGAACAATTTGTGAAAGCTATATTAAATTAAACTAGTTAAAATCAATGAGTTAGACTTAAAAATCAAATGAATTTAAAAATTTTAAATATCCAGTGGCCAAAAGTTTCTTTGGCATCTCTACATAGATATTTTAAAACCAACCCAAACACTTAATTTGTCAATATTATTTTGTACTTTGTATTTTGTTCTATTGGAACAATATTTATGTCTTTCATACTGAGAACTTTCTGAAACTGCTTGTCTTTTTCAATCTTAAGGGAATTAATATGGCACCAACAAAGGCAATCTCCGGGCCCCCTTTCTCTTGCTTTAAGAAAATAGCTCAGATATTTACCTACATAATAGTATAACAGTGCCAGCGAAGAGTTTGGCTAGCACCTCTCAAGGGCAGAAAATGATGTTTGGATGGTGACGGATAGTGCAGAAATGTGAGGAACTGGTTTATCTCTTAAGGCATCAAAGCCAAAGAGTTCATTTCCTGAGTCCAGAGATAAACAGTTGTTTTAGCATAACCTACTTATAAATAGTGGGGTCTCCTACTTCTTAGGGTTTTTGGGGGGCGGGGAGGCAAAATGAAATTTAATTGCATTTTCTGGTCGATCTTTCAGAGTTATGATAACCCCGTCTCTTTAAAAATGAAGGGTTTGAAATTAGGAATCTATTTCTAAGTTCCCTTATAACTTGAAAACTATTTTTCTTTTGTCTTCAAAGTTTCCTTTTATTCATCCTATGTAGCCATTTGACTGAAATGTAGGAATATAATTTATCGAATAGGAAAAATATGCAGCTATCAAGCACTCTTTCAAGTATTTTGGAAAAAAAATTCAAATGATCATGGCTTGCCTGAAACTGTCAAGACTATAAGATCAATTAGTTGATAGCTAATTAGTGCACAGCCTGACAAATAGAAGGTAGAAGTGAGTCTTCTGAAGGCTGAGCTGTAGCGTAAAGGAGGGCTGCGCAGATACAACTCCTCCTCTCAGTACTCAGAGATGTTGGTTTGAGAACTCATGGTGTGACAAATGCCCAGGTGATTTCTCAGATTCACTTAACAATACAATTGGTTGGGCTCTCCCAACCTTTTGTAAGATATTGTCTTTTTGAAAGAAAAAAAAACCCACTTGTAAAATTTATTTTCTTTTTTCTTTGCTTACAGACTTCGCATATCATTTAAATGGATGGTTCGAGCTTTCTCTGGATACTTAGCTACAGATCAGCTCTTGCTTTTGTGGGATAGAATCCTAGGCTACAACTCTCTGGAAATTCTTGCTGGTAAGAGTAACTGCTTGTTTGTAAAACACATGCAGTTCCTGTCGTAAAGCCCGTTTTCTTTCTCACATTCACCATCTGTATTGCAGTTTAAGTGTAGTTAGCTGTCATTGCTAATCCATGAACATGTATCTGCCTTAGAAAACAAGTACTGACATCCTGTGATCTAGACACCGCTGTGTAACTGCCCAACACCGGTCTACTCCTAGTCTTTCTTTTTGGCTCCCAGGAAAGGCCATTTCTCCTCCTCTCCCACTTTTAGTGCAGCCGGGGCTTCCTGTCTCTCAGCGCCTGGGAGGTCTGTCCCACAGTAGGCACAGGTTCCACCCTGCCCGCCTCTGGCTGTCTTAGCGCATCCTGTGCCCCTTCTTAACTACTGCCTGGAATCAAACCTGCATCGAGCCTCCCTACATAATTGAAGCTTCAGCTCGTCAGCTTGGACTTCAATTTATGCAGAATTCAAAACGTTTTCCTTTTCGCTAATGGT